>NW_022900940.1:32769574-32774728 GCF_012274545.1 Fukomys damarensis
TTCTCTTTTACTTTCCTTTTTAGTTTTATTTTAGGATTCCCTATTTTTAATGAGCATACAGAGATTTCTTTAACTGAAATACCGAATAGTTTCTCTGGGTGTGAAAAACTATAATAGTACACAGGATCCTAATAAGATAATTAATAATGTGAAATAGGAAGTAAAGGGCTAAAGGTGTAGGGAAAGTGGGAAGGGTGGGGAAAAGGTAATAAGGGAGAGGAAAAAAATGAGAAATTGTAAAAATGGAAATAAAGTGTTTGTAAATGGGGAGGGGAGGAGGGGTGAAGGGAGGGCAGGGACAAGGGGAAAAATGAGAATCAAGACCTCTCGTGTAAAGGTACAGGATCCCAATAATGAATGTAACTGTATTGTATACCTAGATTGTACCAATAAACTCAATAAAAAGAAAAAAAATAAAGAGTAAGAAATTATACAGACATTTATAGCTAAATGGATGCACATTGAGGTGATACGCTTTCTTTTGGGTGGGGGACAGAACTTGGGACCTTGTGCTTACAAGGCAGGCGGAGGTACCACTGAACTAAATCCCCAGCTCCAGATGATACTCTTAAGTGAAATAAATAGGACTGTAAATACCAAATAGTTTCTCTGGTGTAAGAAACTGAAAGTGTAAATAAAGGATCAAAAGGCATAATAGATAATGTGAAATAGGAAGAAAAAGTCCAAAGGGGAAGAGGAAGTAGGAGGGGTTAGAGAGAGGAAAGAAGGGTATGGAATTAATATGAAAAAAAGAAAAAAGGAAACAAAATCTTTGTCAAAAAGGAAGGGTGGAGGGCACTAAGGGAGGGTAGGGGAATAGGGAGAAAATAAGAACCAAAATAGATTATGTAAATACACAAATTTCCAATGATGAATGTCATTATACTGCATACCTAAAATATACCAAAAAATAATAATGAGCAGGGGCGCCTGAATTTAGTCCCCCTGCTACAAAAAAAAGACGGTCCACACAAAGGCAATGAAAAATTGCAAGCACCAAAATCCAGAAGATGTTTATTTGACACAAGTGCAGTCTGTTACGAGAGGTACTGACTTACGCAGATTCATATCAGATACAACTATGTCCCTTCATTACCAAGCGCGGGCACCCCGCTGAGGCACCGTGTCTGCTCTCGGGTCACTCAGCAAGGAGTCACACATTTCAGAGGCATTTACTTCCTTTCCAAAGGCACTTGCTTGGGTATTTACAAACACCTAATTATAATTTAAATTATAATTTAAGTATTAATGCCAATATGCATTTCTATTTAATGATGTATTAATATTATTATTTTATAATTCAGTATGTCCACTGTAATTGCATCAGATCAGCTGTATTAAATGTGTCCACCTGTCTGGCTGACAATCTTAACCCGGGCTTACTTTGAGGGTAGGACGTGTATTATGAGCATCCTGGAAAAATTAATGCTAGGGATTTTTTTTGGTCTTATTTTCAGGGAAATATAGTAAATTGCCCTGGCTGGGCTTGAACTTGGAATCCTCGTGCCTCACCTTCCTGACTGGGATTATAGGCAGGCACCCATGCATAGCTGCCTATTCCTTTCCGAAGGGTCAGTCAATGGATTTTGCTTTTTAAATTAGTAGAGAAGTGGGCGGAGGATGTGGCTCAGTGGCACTGCACCTTCCTGGCAAGTACAAGGTCCTCAGTAATCCCTGGTACTGGAAAAAAGAAATTAGTAGATAAATTACAAGAAAATTTGCATTTGGGCTTCTCATCTAATCATCTGAGTTTTCTTTTATGACATTAAAAAGGAGCTAGACTCTGCACTCTGGGAGGCTGAGGCAGAAGGATTGCCATAAATTTAAAGAGAGGCTGGGTTTCATGATGAGTTCAAGGCCAGCCTCAGGAAAAAAAAGATAAGAGAAATTTATTAAGACCCTGTCTCCAAAAAATTGTTTTAAACACACACACACACACACACACACGAATATAAATGGGCTGGGAATGTAGCTCAGTGCAAAGCCCCCTGGGTTCAAACCTGGTATGGAAAGGGAGGAAGGGCAGGGAAGAGAAGGCCATCTATCTCCTGAGGGACACCTACCAATGGCCTGTGTGAAAAATCTCACTCAACCAGGCACTGCGTGCCTGCAGGCCCAGCCCTCAAATGTTTATACAGACTCCTGTATGCCACTTGGTGTATCTATGGCACAGTCTATAAAAGTGTGGGCTTCTCATAGCAGAAGACAAACTTAATAAAATTAAACAAAATATAATATAGTTATTTGAGACAGTATAAAAATCTGACAAAATAGCTATAATTCAAAAAAGATACAGTAACAAATGACAATGCTAAGATAGACAGATGAACCAAAAAGACAACTAAACAAAAACTTTAAATGTTATACCCACCCCCTATAAAGGTTATAAATATGTGCTAATATGGGTTTATACTTTTTCTAGATGGCCTGAGGGCTTCAGAGGTATACAAGATTTTATTTTTTTAAAAAATTCCAAAGTTTGGTCTGCCTCTCTCCATAGGCAGTGACAATGGGCCAGCATTTATAACAGAAGGTATAGAGACTTTATAAAATTATCTCTACTGGGCTTATCCAAGTAGGCTGGAAGACCGCATGAGCCCAGGAGTTTGAGACCAGCCTGCGCAACACAGTGAGAACCGGTCTTAAAAAGAAAAGAAACCTTACCAATTGCCTCGTAGCAGCCAGGCTAAAATTCCACAACTGCTATCCTAACAGCTAATAATTTTGTCCACTTCTCTCCCCTCATTCATTCAGCCAATAACATCCCAAAGCATCTACTCAGAGATTCCAGACACAGCAAAGAATCACACTTCATTACGGATCACAATCAGAAGCATCAGGAATGAAGAGAACAGAGGAGTCTGGGTGCTTTCTAATGGGAAGGCTGGCCAGGAGGGTGGAGGGCAGACAAGGGCTTTGAGATCTACAGAAAGAACTTGGACTTCATTTTGGGATATTTGTTTAGGTGTTTGGTTGGTTGGATGGTATTTCTGGAGTTTTGGTGTGCTGGAAATGGAACACCCTAGAGCTCCCTATGTATGCTTAGTGAAACAAAAGCCCTACCCTACCCTGCTAGCCTGGGGAGTTAATTTTAAAGTGGAACAAAAGGACTTTCAGTCCCAGTGAACAGTGTGTGCAAAAGTCCTGAGGTAGAAAGGAACCACGCATTAGAGGTCCTGAAAAAGGCCAAAGGTAACAGTGGCAGTAGGCAGCTGCTGAACAGAGCCACGCTGGGCCTGTGGACCCCAGCAAAGAGAAACTTGGATCTGTAATTTTATGATCACTGGGGCTCTGTCACACTCAGGCAAAGGGACCCTCTGAAGCAATCCCTACCAGGACACAGTTCAAAGAACTTTACCCTGGATCCTGCAAAACAAGTTTGTTTTGTTTTGTTTTGTTCCCCCCTCTCTGGGGCATGGCAGTCCACTCTGGCTATGAGCGAGCTCCCTTCTGTTTCTGTTTTGTGGATGCAGTTTAAAGGCCAGAACTTCTATCAGGCCTGGGCCTGCTCTTCTTTCAACAGCTCCCAGTGAACTCCCTCATCTCTTCCCAGGCCCATCCCCTGCTGCAGTCTCTCACAGGTTACTTTTCCCCCTCGGTGGTGCTAGGGATGGAATTTAGGGCCTTGGGCACACTAGGCAAGGGTCCTACTATAGTCACACCCTCCCGGGCCCCAGAACCTCCTCTCTGCAACTTGCCAAGTGGCCTGTGGCGAAAGGGGAAGCGATCCATCCTTCTGGGCTCCCTTACGGCGGCGAGGCGAGGGCAGAGAAAGCCCAGAAAGACTCACACACTCTGCCGGCGCTGTCATACCCACTCAAGCCCAGTTTAAAAAAGAAATCTTAAGCACGCTGAGCATCACATCGTGGGAGCAGTGCTTTGGTCCCTGGCTCCAGCGATGCGGCCTTTGGTTTTGGGACTCCTACTCAGGCACCACTGGAAGCTACTGCGGCACCCGAGGGTGGGTTTGGAGGATTTGGGACAACAGCTACCACAGCAAGTTCTTCTTCTGGCCCCGCTCACACAGGCACTACTGGGACTCTTCAGAACAAAGGTTTTGCATTTGGTACCAGTTCTGGCACAACAACGGGAACTAGTACTGGTTTAGGTTCTGGTTTGGGAACTGGCCCGGGATTTGGAAAATCTGATAGGCAGCATCAGCAACAACCAACATCAGGCGGTCTCTTCAGTCACACACAAGCTGCTGCCGGTCCAGCCAGCTGATGAGGGCTGCGAGCGCTCCTTCTGCTCCCACACTACCGGGAGATGCGAAAGATGCTATTTTAGCAAAATGGAATCAACTGCAGGCTTTCTGAGGAACAGGAAAAGGATACCTCAACAATAATATTCCACCAGGGGAATTCACACAAGAAAATCTTTTCTGCCGGCTTAAGGCTGTAGGTTGTACTTATATGCCTAATAATAAAGATGAAGATGGGCTAGTAGTTTTAGTTTTCAACAGAAAAGAAACAGATATTCAAAGCCAGCAACAGCAGCAGTTTGTAGAATGGCTGCATAAAATTCTGGGAGGAAACCAGACCCTTGCTGTGACAGTAGAGGGTGTTAAAACATTGCCAGATGATGAGACAGAAGCGGTCATTTACCTTGCTGAGCATTTTCCAAGCGGTACCTCAAGAAGAGTTCCAGCTACAACACTATACACCCATTCTGAACAAGGCAATATAAAAACACAAAATACAGCAACTTGGTACAACCTTTTCCATGGCTAGAACAGAACTCCCCCCCCACCCCCACCCCCCGCACAGATCAAGTAGGTTTTACACAATCATCCTGCTGGGATCATGTTATCTGGGAACAAGCCAAAGTGGAAAATAACCCTGACCCTGCAAAGTTAATTCCTGGGCCCATGATGGGCTTTAAAGAACTCCAAAAACTAAAAGTTCAAGATCAGATGACTAAGCAGCACCAGACCAGATTAGATACCATAACTGAAGATATTAGTGCGCTACAAAAAAAATCAAACTACAAGTATGGCCAACACTGCGCACTACAAGAGGAAACTCATGGATCTTTCCCATAGAAGCTTATGGGTCCTAATGAAACAGGAAATTAATTCTAAGGAAGAGTGGTTATACCATCCAAGCTGATGAAGTTCAGCTAGATACAATTCAGTCTGAATTAAATGCACCTACT
>NW_022900940.1:32774868-32775946 GCF_012274545.1 Fukomys damarensis
TTTTTTTTTTTTTTTTTTTTTTTTTTGGTATGATGTGGGGGGGATGGGTGAGGGTGGGATTGAACTCTGGCCCTTGTGAGGCAGAACCACTGAGCCAAATCTCCAGCTCTAAACACAACTACTCAGTTTAAGGGCTGATTAAGCGAACTCACATCCCAAATCAAGATGCAGAACCATTTTGGAGCAGTCAGATTTGAAGAAAACATACTACTACTAGTACTACTACTACGCTGCTACTACTACTAGAAGCAGATGTGTTAGCGAAATCAAGCAGCATCTGAAACAACAGGAAGGCCCTTAGCCACTTGATTAGCATTATAAAAGACGACCTAGAAGATTAAAAAGTTGGCAGAACGTGGACTGAATGAAACCACCCACAGCAGAGGCAGTGTCTTCAGTTGACAGCTCACAAACGTGTGTTAGAAGTTTGTGAAATGCATCCTCTTACCACATCAGGCCTTCCTTAAGAATGAAGGCCAGGGATTTGGCTCATTGGTTCTGCCACCTGCCTTAGTTCCAAAAACAAAAGAATGAAACTGACTACATGGAGAGAAAAGAAAGAAAACCATCCTCTCCTGTCTTGGATTTTTTAGATTATTGACAAAGTACTCTTCACTAAATCGAGTCACCTCACACCCCTTCAAAAATAACCTTCAAAAGATTTACATCTAAAAAGCTAAATATACTTTAAAAGAGGGAAGTACCCAGTAACATTTTTCACAACAGCATTTTCTTAACCATCACAGTAATTATTCTCCACTCTGCTTTCTATGGCAAATAAGTGAAATACAAACTTTGCATCTAACAAACTGAATAGTTGGCTGTTGAAGATTTGAGACGCAGAGTGTAAATGGACATAGTTTTTAAGATATGTGGGTTCAACTTGGACTAAAGAAGATCCAAAAGTAAAAAGTAAAACTAAACAACGTAAAATTCGAAGATAATGTCACTCCCTGGGCCAGGATTCCTGTGTTCCCCAGGGCCGGCTCAGCCACGCACACCCTTCCCCCAAGCCCGGGGAACAGAGGGCGGCTCGGGTTGGCGGGGCTCCAGCCTTCGGTTTCTCCGGGCAGACGCC
>NW_022900940.1:32776031-32776825 GCF_012274545.1 Fukomys damarensis
CCACCCTGCCCAGCTGAGGCCTTCCAGCCAGACTCCGTCCAGTGAGTCCTTCCCACCCAGCCGCTCCGCCCAGTGGCTGCCCTGCCAGGGGTCCCCACCGCCCTCCCAGAAAGCTCTCCCGAATTTCACCGTGACTGGTTCCCCACCTTTCCTCCCTCGGACCTCAGCACGCCCGTGTAGACAAGCACAGATGCACACACAGCCAGGGACGACAGGAACGCAGGCCCTGGACGCCACAGGCCCGGCCCGCAGCACAGACGTCCATTTAAAAGTTAATTCTAGGAGAGAGAAACCCTGAGCTGCCACGGTTCCCACACAGGCCCCCTGTGGCCGCGAACGCCAGGTCCGGCAAGGAACTGAACTGGCCCCTGCCCTGCGCGACTCTGCCTTGTGCCCACTACCCTCGAGGTCCGCGTTTTCTTCTCCTGAAGTCCGCTCCTTCGTCTCCGCACTCTTCCCGCAGGGACACCACCCACGCGGCAGCGTTTACGTTTCACAAATCCCACTTTTCCCGGCGTCAAAGGGGCGCAGAACTTACTGTCCCGGTCTGCGCCGGGTCTTGCTAGGTGGAAAGTGTTTTGGGAAACCCGCCCGGCGCGGCGAGAATTTACCGAGGAAGCAGATTCCCCGCCTCGCCCCACACCTGCTGGCTGGGAGTCGGCTTTCGACCGGCTCTGCAGGCCGCTGGTCCGCACGGGAAAGTTTGAGGAGCGCGGGTCTCGATCGGGGAAGCGTCAACGAGTATTTTTTGAACTCGGTGGGTGCGTACCACGACCGGCGGCGCGGAAGCGGGG
>NW_022900940.1:32778360-32801770 GCF_012274545.1 Fukomys damarensis
CTGCCCCGCTGCGAGCCGCCGGCCCTCGGCTTTCCACGCCGTCCACCCTGCCCGGGCGCGGGTGGAGGGAAAATAGGATCGTTTGAAAAGTACCCGTCCGTGCTAATCCTGTTTTGTACGCCTAATTCACCAAAGTAAAGACGTGATGCTCTCTGGTTTCTTTTTAAAATACTTTATGTCAAACTTTGCTTTTTTTTTGGTACCGGGGATTGAACTCGGGACCTTGCACTTGCAAAGCAGGTGGCAGCACCACTGAGCTAAATCCCCAGCCCAAACTTTGCTTTTTAATCAAGAACACTCTCTTCTAATAACAATGACTGGGCCAAGCCTGTCAAAAGACTCGATATTTTCTGTAATTTTTTGAAGTGCTGGTTGCTAAAAGAACGCTTGTCTAGAAGAATCATCAAAATAACTGCGCAGGGGAAAGTTTGAATACAATTTTCTGTTAGTGGGTTGGGTTAGGTTTTGTTTTGTGTTTTGAGACAGGGTCTCCCTGCACAATCCAGGCTGCACTTGAACTTGTGATCCTCCTGCCTCAACCTCCTGGGTGCTAGGATTATAGGGGTGTGTGCCACGCCCAGTTTGTATACAACTTTTAGTGGGATTTCCCTTCAGTTAGTAGGATTATAATCCATTGCTACTTATTATGCTATCATCTTACTTTGTTATACTCTATTGCTACTTACTCTTTTCGTATTGTTAAATGATTTCAAAGTTGAAATGCATATTACCTAGGAGAAAAGTTTAGGTAGCATTCAAGAGAATGAATATTGATTTCGCCTTCAACTTTAACCCAAAAAATAGCTCTGTTTTCAGCTGTCAAAAGCTTCTTTTCATTGTTGCTGGTGACAGTGAGGGCGGTGCTTAGTACTGAGGGGCACACATTGCAGTTTTGTGTTTGAAAGTCGTGTGCCCCTGGTCCACCTTTGCAAAGCAGTTTTTCTTTCTTTCTTTTTTCTTTTTTTTGGTACCGGGATTGAACGCGGGTCCTTGCGCTTGCAAGGCAGGCCACCGAACCGCTGAGCTAAATCCCCAGCCCACAAAGCAGTTTTTCAAAGCCCATTGCTGTTTCTCGGGACCCTTCTGCAGAGCGAGCCTGAGCTGTGTATATGGGTCGTTATGTGCTTATGATTAGATTCTCTGCATGAGTACAGCTCTTACCCAGCCCCCGGTCCTTAAAGGATGGGCTTTTACTTGGACGCTTTGCGCCTCCTTTCGTGTTGATTGCTGTTGACCCACTCTTTTCACGTTCCTTTGTTCTCTTGACTTGTAATGCAGCGATACATCTTTTTCGTTTGTTTGTTTGTACCAGAGATCAAACTCAGGTTCTTGTGCTTGGGAGGCAGGCACGCAACCACTGATCTAAATGCCCGGCCCAATGCAGTGATACATCTTTAAAAGACTGGAAAAGTGTAGGCCTAAACAGTGGTATTATGCAAGACAATAGGAAATATCCTCTCTACTTGAGTCCGGCCTGAAGGTCTGAAGTGGCAGGGTTTTGTTGTTGTTGTTGTTGTTGTTGTTGGTTTTTGTTTGTTTGTTTGGTAGTGAGGTTCGAATTTGGGACCTTGCACTCCCAAGGCAAATCCCAGGCCTGGAAGTGGCAGATTCTTACCAGGTTCCGGCAACAGGTTAACTTGTTTCCTTCCTCAGCTTCTTGTGCTTCCCCCTACCACTGTTACTCTCCCCTGACTCTAACCAGTTTTGAACCATTCTTGGCAGAGCAAGACACACGCCTTCCTGGCTGTGATTCTCTGACCAGATTTATGGAGAGAAAGAGAGACAAGAAAGAAGGAAGGACGAAGAGAGAAAGGAGAAAGGGAAGGAAGGAAAAAAGAAGGAAAGAAAAGGGAAATTGTATGATTTGGTAGTTCAGAGGGAAATGCTTACCTAGTGTTCATAAGGCCCTGTGTTTGGTCCTCAGCCTGCAAAAGGCAGAGCTGGGCACTGTGATGTAGGCCTGTAATCCAAACTACTTGGGAGGCTGAGGCAGGAGGATCACAAATTAAAGTTCAGCCTGGACAATAAAATAAGACCCTGTCCCCAAAATAAGGTAAATAAATAAAAAGGCTGAGGATATAAATTAGTGCTCCTGTGTTCAATCCTCCAAACTACAAAAAATATATATATATTTTTTTAATTTTTAGAGGGCTAGCCTTGCACCTCAGCATGTTCAAGGCCTTGGTTTGACCTCTGTGCCACAAAAACAAAAATGGAGGGGCTGGGGATTTAGCTCAGTGGTTCCGCTGCCTGCCTCGCAAGCACGAGGTCCAAGTTCAATCCCCTTACCCCCCCCAAAAAAAGGGAGCTGGTTGTGGTGGTGCGCACCTGTAATGGTGGCACTTGGGAGGCTGAGGCAGGAGGATTGCCTTGAGTTTGAGGCCAGCCTGGGCTACATAATGAGTTCAAAACCAGCCTGAACTACATGGTGAGACAAACTGCTCCAAAATAAATAAATAAAGAAGAAAAGGGGAAAGGGGACAGAGGAGGAGGAATCCTGAGCAAGACAGCCAGTTAATGACACTTTAGTGGTGCAGTACCTACAAGCATAGCATGTTAATGCTGGGTACTCTGAAGGGGACAGACGGACGCATCCACGCGTGGACAGATGGCAGAGACCAACAGAGAGGTACGATGTGATGGAAGAATCTGGGTAGCAGATTCGCTGTGTGGTTCTCTCAACACTCCTGTATATTTGAAATTTCGAGTAAAATGCTGGGTGAGAACTCAGATTTAATATTAACTTGCTTGTTATCTCCCCTACCAAGCCACCCTCAGAATTCAGGAGACCGGCTATTTCCCTGATGTTTTGAGACAGAAATAGCCAACCTCATTTTAATTCACCCTGAAAACCATCACTGTCTGAGTGAACGGCTGGGGACGTCTCCTTAAGATTGTTTTCCTGAGCTGCCCTGCTCAGAGCCCAGATGACACACGCCTGAGGCGGGAGGCCCACAGTTCCCAGGCCTGTTCAAGCCTGTCGTGAGCGTCGGGGAGGGGGCTTTCAAGGGCAGAGCATTGAGAGCTCCTTGCTGCTGGTCATCGGGCTCTTTGTAGTGAGGCCTGGTGGCACAAGCCTCAATGCTTTTGTTCTGGAGAGCTGAGACACGAGGGTCACGTGTTCCAGCACAGCCTGGGCAGCTTAGCAAGACCCTGTCCCAATTTTTTTTTGAAATATTTTGAAAATTAGCCAGGTATGTTGCTAAGAATGAAGGCCCTAAATTCGATTCTCAGTGACAGAAAAAAAGAAAACGCAGGGTGTTTTGAGGATGTGAAAAACTCTTCCTGTGCACAAGCATTTTACTATTATGAAGTACCAAAAAGAAAAGAGGCAGCCAGCCTAGTGGCACACACCTGAAATCCAGCATTCGAGAGGCTGAGGCAGGAGGATTGCTGTGAGTTCGAGACCAGCCTGGGCTACACAGTGAGTTCCAGGTCAGTCTCAACTACACAGTGAGACCCTGTCTCAAAAACCAAAACCAAAACAAAACAAAGAACAGCCTGGACCACATAGCAAGACCCTGGCCTGAAACGCTAAAAATAAAATAAAATAAAAATGAGGGGTTTAACATCATTCTGTGGGGCTTGGGGGCAAAGAGCCCTCAAATCACCCATGCTAGGCAAGCGCCCTACTGCTGAGCTACACACTCAGCCTAGCAGAGGCCTTTCCGGGAGGGAGAGAAGCAAGTGTCTGCTTTCTTCTGCTTCTCCAAAACATGAACCTCATCCTCCTAGGGTTGGCGGCCGCAGTTCTTTCATTCTTCCATTCTTCCGAACAGACATACACTTTTCTGCAAGCCATGGCGCAGAGTAAGCGCACACCTGTTTTCCCTGCCACCCTGGGAGCCTGAGGCAGGTGGATCACAAGTTTGAGCCCAGACTAGGCAAATTAGCAACTTAGTGAGAGCCTCTCTCAAAATAAAAACTGAAGCAGGGCATGATGGCCCACGCCTGTAATCCCAGCACTTGTGAAGCTAAGGCAGGAGGATCACCGTGAGTTCAAGGCCAGTGCAGGCTACATAGTGAGTTTGAGGCCAGCCTAAACTACATAGTAAGATCCTGTCTCAAAAAAGCAAAACAAAACAAAGCAAAAAATGAATCTTTATATAAATATAATAACAGAAAGATCTTCAGGAAACACTGTTGTATTAACCTCAGTGCAGTGCAATACCATTTATGTTAACATAAAAGCTGGCCATGGTGGTACATGCCTGTAATTCAGGAGGCTGAGGCAGGATGTCAAGTTTAAGGCTAGCTTGGGCTACATATCAAATTCAAGGCCAATATGAAGTGTATTGCGAGATCCTGTATTCAGAACAACAACAGCAAAGAAAGCAAAGAAAACACAAAAAACTCACATTGACATATTAAGCATAATTCCATTTGTTCAATAAATACAAAATGTAAAAATGTAAAATGCAAACATAAAAGATTTAGGGAGGGGCCAGAGATTTAGCTCATTGGTTCCACTGCCTGCTTCAAAAGTGCAAGGTCCCAAATTTGATCCCTGGTACCAAAAAAAAAAAAAAAAGATTTAGGGGCCAGGGACTTATTAGCTCAGTGGCACTGCCCCTACCTTGCAAGTGCAAGGTGCTGAGTTCGGTCCTGGGTCCCACAGAAAAAGAGAGAGAGGGAGGGAGGGAAGGAGGAAGAGATTTAGATAAATACACAGCAATTTCTTAAAATTGGTCAGCTTTTCCTGAGCCAGCCTAGTGGCGCACTCCTGAAATCCCAGCACTCTGGGAAACTGAGGAAGAATTTCAAGTGTGAGCCCAGCCTGGGCCACTTAGCAACTTATCAAGAGCTTGACCCCAAATCAAAAATACAAAGGCCTGGGGATGCAGCTCAGTGTGCAGCCCCTGGTTTCGATCTCCGTTACTGGAAAAAAATTGTTTTTTCCATTTTTTTTTTTAAATTCCCAGTCGCTCGTACATAGTAAATTCTCAGGAAAGATTGATAATTTCAACCTGCAAATTCTACCAGGAATGTGTTCATTTCTGTCTTCATAGACATCTCCCGTTTCCCACCACACCTGGCAAGGAACGACTTCCTGGATGGTCTGTCTGCTGTAACTCCTGCTCTGCTGTAATCTCCTCTCCATGGCACAGAGTTTCAGAACTGTAACTGCAAACAGGACTGCACAGTTCTCTGCTTGGAACCCTCCGATGACTTCTCCTAACATTCAAAATACAATATCAACCCCACAACCTGAGATGAAATAGCACAAAGTTGACAAGGCCCAGTGGCCCACCATTCCCCCTGCCTGCTCTATAGCTGGTCCCCAGCTTGCAGTAAGTTATGATTTTTCAGCATTAGTTTGCTGAGCAGGTGCACGCGTGCAGTCGCCCTGCCCCTCACTTCCTTACGGCGTTGGCTGAGTTAAGTGGGCCCTACAACACTACGATTTCACCCAAATGCTGGTGAATGTAGGTGTTCTGAGCCTGTGTAAGGTGGGCTAGAGTTAGCTATGATGTGGGTAGATGCACTAAATGCATTTTTTTCATTAAGTTTAGTGGTACTTTTTAGGTATACAGTAGTTACATTCATCATCGGGATCTTGCACCTTTATATGACGTATCTTAGCGCTTATGTTTTTCCCATTCCCTGGTCCTCCCTTCACCCCCTCTACCCTTCCCTACTTACAAAGACTTTGTTTCTGTTTTTTCTTTTTCTCATATTTTTTCGTTTCCCTGCTTTCCTACTTACAGTACTTTCAACCCTGTTCAGCGTTGTCACAGAGCGTCAGTACACTTCAGTCAAACCCAGGAAGACCTTTCCTAGCCCAGGCCTTTGCATGTCCTGAATCGTGTGGACATTCTCCCCGGACAGCGCGCTGGCTCCCATTGATCTAGAGCCCTGTGCCCACAGATACCTTCCTGAGAAAAGCAAGCTCTGTGACTGTCTGTTGTCCCTCCATCCTCCAAGCTCATGCAGCTTCTGTGACACCCCAATAACCCTAAGCCCACAGCTGGACGGGGGTTCTCTCCCTGCAGACACAGCCTCCAGGCACAGACCAAGCGGTCCCGCTGCAGGTTGGGCCCAGTGCGTGGTCCACCTTCCTGGCACAGCTGCTCACTTTTAGAGACAACAGCTGGACTATCAGTGCCACATACAGGGTCACAAGTGTTCAAATATAAATAGTGAGCTGGGCGTGGTGGCGCACGCCTATAATCCCAGCACTCAGAGGCTGAGGCAGGAGGATCGCTGTGAGTTAGAGACTAGTCTGGGCTACACAGTGAGTTCCAGAGCAGTCTGAGCTGCATAGTGAGACCCTGTCTCACCAAAAAAAAAAAAAAAAAGTAATGAGATCAGGGACTAAGGGGAGTTACTTTGGCCAATGCAGCCGACAAAAGTTACTGGACATTCATTTAAATAAACTTTTAATTAAAACCTTTCTTTCTAAGGGTGGAGAGACATAAAATCCCCCTTTCTAGTTTTCAAGGAGTTATGTAATTAAATTGTCATTTTCAGTATGAATCCTAACCATGATCCAAATACCATTAGTGTTGGGCTGGGAATTTAGCTCAGCGGTTCGGTGGCCTGCCTTGCACAGTGCAAGGACCCCAGTTCAATCCCCGGTACCAAAAAAACAAATACCATTAGTGCTATAATACATTTTATTCTTTTGTATTTTTATGTTTTGGGGCTTTTTTTTATTTGGTTTGGTTTGCTTTGGTTTTGCAGTTCTGGGACATAAAGCCAGGAGCTTGGGCACGCTAAACAAAAGTTCTAACCCTGAGCTACATCCCAGCCTTTTATTTTATGGTATTGGGGATTGAACCCAAAGCCTTCACACAAAGGGCCACCCTCAGCCCCTTTTATTTTTCTTTTATTCAATATTGACTGATTGATAATATTGGGCATTAAACCTGGGGCATTCATACCAAGCCACCTCCCGAACCCTTTCTGTTTCGTATTGTGAGACAAGGCCTTGCTGAGTCACTAAATGGCACAGGCTGCCTCTGCACTGCCATCTTCCTGCCTTAGCCACAGCCAGCCTCTAGCTGTTGTTTTAAAGAATAATCCCCCATATTTCACGGGAATGAGCCTACGCATTTCTGGGTAAGAATTGCCCTTACAAAGCAAGAGGGCATTTTCCCCCATTGCTCTCTCTCTCCTTCCGTCCTTCCTTCCGGGCCTGGAACATGCCAGCCAAGGGCTCTACCACTCAGCTACACTCCCGGCCCTGTTTTAATTTTTTTTCTTTTTAGTGCTTTGTTTTGGAAACAGGGTCTTGCTTTGTAGTCCAGTCAGGCCTTGAACTAAGTAGCCCGGACTGGCCTTTAGCTCATTTTTAATTTTATTTATTTATTTTTGGTACTGGGATCAAACTTGGGACCTTGCACTTGTAAGGCAGGAGGTGGCACCACTGAGCTAAATCCCTGGCTCTTTTTGTTTTGTTTTAAATACTAACGCATATTCTTGTTTTGCCAGCTTATCTACCATTTGCAAAACAGTACACTATAAGTAAAAGAGATAACTCCTGCTTTTCATGAATTCTGGCTACATGGTTTGCTGCTTTCCTAAAGTTGTACACGAGCATTTATTGCTTTGAGCAATAACAAGTCAGAGTTCCAAAAAACCAAAATTTTATATTGTTAGATTTCCCTTGCTTTAAGATGATTGCCACAGGGGCCAGGGATTTGGCTCAGTGGTTCCCAAGTTCAATCCTGGTACCAAAAAAACCCAAAAAACAAACAAACGAAAAAACCCGAAAAAACAAAAAAACAAAATAGTAGCCTCCATGTGAACATATGACTTCTCCTAACAAAGGACAGGCTTCTTCTTCCCATCATGCCCCTCTTCCCACCAAGAAAGGTAACCTGATACTTGCTACCTCCTAGCAGCTAGTGATGTCACAAGCCCCACCTACTGATGTCCCAGGCTCCTCCAATCCTTGAACACTACCTCACTCAACTCCACCCCAGCGCAGGATAACCCCACCCTGCTCCTATAAAAGAAGCTCCCTGTGCTGCCGTGTTGCTTTCTCTCCGTTGTTCGGACACAGTTTTGCTGTTCTTCCCCATAATAAAGACTTGTTATGTTCTGGTGTGGTTCTGGTTTTTGGCTCTTT
The DNA here is from genome assembly GCF_012274545.1 of Fukomys damarensis. Classification (NCBI taxonomy): domain Eukaryota; kingdom Metazoa; phylum Chordata; class Mammalia; order Rodentia; family Bathyergidae; genus Fukomys; species Fukomys damarensis. The sequence goes on from NW_022900940.1 coordinate 32,786,435, forward strand.
TTAGCTAATACATATTGACCTAGATTTTCTGAAACAATCTGAATATCACAGATTTTTTTTCTTGGTGCCAGAGTTTTTTTTTTTTTTTAAGACAGAATCTTGCTATGGAGTTCAGGCTGACCTTGAACTCATTATGTAGCCCAGGCTGGCCTCGAACCCATAGCAATCCTCCTGCCTCAGCCTCCCAAGTGCTGAAATGATGTGCCACCACACCTACTCAGATAATAGTTTAAAAGCAATCTATGAGGGGTTCTAATTTCATACTTCTGTAAAAGCATCCATATATGTAATTTTACAAGTTAGGAAAGAAGTCTTTTTTCTCAGACAAGTTTTCTAGTTTAGGGTCCACTGATAAAGAGAAAACTGGTTTCAATCATCTACTGCTGTTTAGCCGAGCAGACTACTACTGAGTTTTTATGTCTAAAATCAAAGCTCAGATCAACATGTTGTAATTTATGAAATAGGTTTATATATCAGTGAACACTTTGGGTAAGAAAACAAAGAAGGCAAGCATGGTGGTACAAACCTGTAGTTGTTGCACTCAGAAGGCGGAGGCAGGAGGATTATAAATTCCAGGCCAGTCTGGGGAATGGAGTGAGTTGAGGTAACAAACAAACAAGACTACAGGACTAGGGATGTATCTCAGGGCAAGGACTCTGGGTTCAATCTCCAGTAACAAAAAAGAAAAAGGGGAAGAAGAGAAAGAACAGAAAAAAAAATGGAGAGCATTCAGTATCGTACAGTAACACACCTTCTAAAGTACAGTTTTTGTTCTGCTTTTGTTTTATGATGCTAGGGATAAAGCCCAGAGCCTTGCACATGCAGGTGAGATGCAGCCACCATTGTGCTGTGCCCCTAGCCCTTGTTTTAATTTTTTCTTTTGGGACGGAGGGAAGAGGAAGGAGATGTAAAAAGATGTGCAGTGTACCAACTCCCCAGGATAAATGCAATCATTGTGTACCTCAAAATGTAGTAATAAAAGATTTTTAAATAAAAAAATAACATTTCCTTTAGAGACAGAGGCTGGATAAGCTACCAAGGCTGGCCTGGAACTTGTCATCTTTCTGAACCAGCCTCCTAAATGCTGGGATTACAAGTGTATGCTGCCACCCATATCCTGTAATGTTGATGACACATTTTTTATAGTTCCCAGAGAGAGACAGACAAAGAGTGTGTGTGTGTTACAGACCCACTGAACATATCCTTCAGCCATTCTTCCAGGGGCTTTGAACCACACTCCTTGGGCACTTGATTCACAGGCGCTGTTCATACAGAAGCACATCTGTGGGTGTGTGGCTGTGAGAGCCTCTGAACACAGCAGCTGCTCCTCTACTTACACAGGGCCTTAAACATACAGGGGACATTGAGAACGGGGGGAATTAATTTAAAGCAGGAAGTAAAAGAGCTTCACATGGAAAGCTATAGTACTCTGAAAAAGGAGAATGAGAAGGACATCAAAAAATGAAAAGACATTCCCTGCTCTTCTGTAGGAAGAACCAATACAGTGAAAATGGCCATACTGCCAAAATTCCTATACAGATTTAATACAATCCCTGTCAAAAGTAGCATACCTCACAAAATTTGAAAAAGCAATACTAATAAAACTCATTTGGAAGCAAAAAAAAACCTAGAATAGCAAAAGCATTTCTGGGGAAAAAAGGCAAGGCAGGGTGCATCACAACCCCTGACTTGAAATTATACTACAAAGCTACTCTGATAAAAACAGCATGGTAAATTCAATGCACAGTACTGAAAACAAAAATAAAAACAAAAAACAAAGAACAAACCAGCATGGTTCTGGCATAAAAACAAATGCGAGAATCTTTTTTTTTTTTTTTTGGTACATGGGTACAAGGTGAAAACCCAAAAATCAATAGCCTTCTTGTACACAAATAACAGACTCACTGAGAGAGAAATTAGGGAAATAATTCCTTTCACAATAGCATCCAAAAAAATGAAGTATCTAGGAATCAATCTAACAAAACAAGCAAAAGACCTCTACGCTGAAAACTACAGCACTCTGAAAAAAGAGATTGAGGAGGATATAAGAAAATGGAAAGATGTCCCCTGCTCCTGGGTAGGAAGAATAAACATAGTGAAAATGGCCATACTACCAAAACTGCCATACAGATTCAATGCAATACCAACTGAAATCCCAACACTATACATCACAGAACTAGAAAGAAGAATCCAAAAATTCATTTGGAACCATAAAAGACCTAGAATAGCAAAAGCCATCCTAGGCAACAGACACATAGCAGCGGGTATAATAATTTCCAATTTGAAACTATACTACAAAGCCACTGTGACAAAAACAGCATGGTACTGGCAAAGAAATAGACCTGAGGATCAGTGGAACAGACTGGAAGACACAAAAACAACTCCAGATGTACTCAGCAACCTCATCTTTAACAAAGGAGCTGACAATCCCCACTGGAGGAAAGATAGCCTCTTTAATAAATGGTGTTGGAAAAACTGGATCTCAACCTGCCAAAGATTAAAACTAGACCCTTATCTTTAACCATGCACTAAAGTCCAAGTGGATTAAAGATCTAAATATTTAAAAAGAAACACTAAACTTGCTGGAAGATAAGTTAGGCAGAACTCTTGAAGACATCAGCATAGGAAAAGATTTTATGAACAAATCCTCAGTAGCACGGCAACTAGAAGAAATAACAACTGGGATCTCATCTTATTGAAAAGCTTCTGCACTGCAAAAGAGACCATCAACAGAACTAAGAGACAACCTACAATGTGGGAAAAACATTTTACCAGCTGCTCCTCAGACAAAGGACTATTATCTAGAATATATAAAGAACTCAAAAAAATCAGCCCCCCAAATATAAAGACCCAATTCAAAAATGGGCATCTGAAATGAACAGACATTTCAAAGAAGTAAAAGCAGCAAGTAAATATATGAAAAAATGTTCCATATCATTGGTCATTCGAGAGATGCAGATGAAAACAACACTGAGATTTCACTTCACCCCACAAAGAATGGCTGCTATCAAGAAATCACACAATAGCAAATGTTGGCGGAGTTGTGGGGAGAAAGGAACCCTTCTCCATTGTTGGTGGGAGGGCAGACTGGTGCAGCCACTATGGAAATCAATATGGAGATACCTCAAAGAGCTGGGACTAGAGGTTCCATTTGACCCAGCCATCCCTCTGCTGGGTATCTTTCCAAAAGAATTAAAGGAATCATACCACAGTGATATATGCGTGCCCATGTTTATAGTGGCACAGTTTGTAATAGCTAAATCTTGGAAACAGCCCATTTGCCCATCAGTTGGAGACTGGATAAAGAAGATGTGGTTTTTTTATATAATGGAATACTACTCAGCCATAAAGAATGAGAAATTAGATTCATTCATAGGAAAATGGGTACATATTGAGGATATACTCCTAAGTGAAATAAATAAGTCACACGTGTAAATACCGAATAGTTTCTCTGGTGTGAAAAACTATAATAGTACATAAGATCCTAATGAGATAATTCACAATGTAAAATAGGAAGAAAGGGGCTAAAGGTGTAGGGAAAGTGGGAAGGGTAGGGGAAAGGAAATAAGGGAAAAGAAAAAAATACGAGAAAATGAAAAAATGGGAAAAAAAAGTGTTTGCAAATGGGAGAGGAGGAGGGGGTGAAGGGAGGGCAGGGACAAGGGGAAAAAATGAGAACCAAGATCTGTCATGTAAGGGTACAAGATCCCAGTAATGAATGTAACTGTACTGTATACCTAAAATGTACCAATAAACTCAATGAGGGAAAAATAAAATAAAATAAACACGTAAAAAAAAGGCATCTCCCCTAAGGTAGACCAAGAAGAGCCCCTATAGTGAGCAGCGTTTAGAGAGTTCCTCCCGTCATAAACACAGAACGCTGGGCGCTGAGGTGTCTGTCGCTTGGCCCCAGTTGGAGGCAGACAGGCAACCCTGTAAACCAGACACTCACCCTCTGCCGCGGCTTCTTCCAGCTGCGGGAAGAAGCACTTCCTCGCTGTTCCTGCCCTAGATCCTCAAAACAAAAGGCACCTAGTCAAAATGCTAATTTTTTGGTGAGAGACTCTCAGTTTTGGAGTGCAGAAAAGATTTGAGTGACAGAAGTGCTTAGGTAAGAGAAAAGACAAATTAATTAACTTGTCACATCTTCCTTCTTAGCATGAATGTGAAAGAGTCTTGCATAACAAAGTATTGTTTCCCGGAGAAACAAGCAGCCTTTTCTGGCTTCTCTTTTGTTCTGATTCATGGTCCTGAAGCTCCTCATAAATTAGCAGTGCTCACTAATAGTGCAGAGTGGCTAAGGAAGATTGTGTAAAACTAACTCATTTTACTCTCAACCTTGTATGGATAGAGATCTAAATATTATATACAAGAAGCAAAGCCTGGAATCTCGCTGGTAAAAAGCTGAGCACTGACTGCAAAGACTAAGCGGTCTTTAGCTGATTTTTTTTTTCCTACACTGAGCTACATCCTCAGTTCTGTTTAAATTTGATTTTGAGAGCAGGTTCTTGTAGATCATTCAGGCTGGACTGCAGTTTTCTCTTGCCTCTGCTTCCCAAGTATCTGGGGTTATAGATGTGTACCACCATGCTTGCCATAAATAATTACATAATGCTATGTAAGAAGATCAAGAAACTTTCCAAAATTTTAATATGATATTAGGATTTATTTAAATGTCTTTGACTTAAGATTTGATAGTGATTATCTACAACTTCATTTTGCCATTTTTTTTTCTTTATTGTTGTTGTTTTTTGAGACGGGGTCTCACTATGTAGTTGAGACTGATCTGGAACTATGTAGCTCAGGCTGGTCTCAAACTCACAGCGATCCTCCTGCCTCAGCCTCCCGAGTGCTGGGATTACAGGTGTGCGCCACCACGCCCGGCTGCTATTTTGTTTTGATAGATCATGTTGAATATTTTAAAATTTTGTTTATTTGAGACAGGGTCTCTATGTAGTTGAGGCTGGCCTTGCACTCACTATGCAGTGCTGGGGAAGAGCTAACTCCAGGGGACCTTCCTGCATTAGCCTTCTGTGTGCTGAGATTATAGGTGTGGGCCACCATCCCCAGCTTTTTTTTTTTTGGTACTGGGGATTGAACTCAGGTCCTTGCACTTTTGAGGCAGGCAGCAGAACCACTGAGCCAAATCTCTGGCCTCAGCTCATTTTGAATTATTATTATTATTATTATTATTATTATTGGTACCGGGGATCGAACTCCGGTCCTTGCGCTTGCAAGGCATGCACCAGAACCACTGAGCTAAATCCCCAGCCCAAGAATTATTTTAGAATACTAATTTTTTAAAAACCATGTGAAGAACTAGGCATGCCTATAACCCCAGTATTCTGGAGGCTGAAGATTGTGTGTTTCAGGCCAGCCTTGGCAGTAGGGAAAACGTAGTAAGACTGACTCAAAAACAATGAAACAAATTAATTTTAAAAACTAATGAAGGAAGGATGAAAAAAGAAAGAAAGAAAAAAAAGAGACAGAACAAGCAGTGTGTAGTGGTACAGACCTATAATCCCAGCACTAGGGAAGCTGAAGCAGGAGGGCCTACATAGTGAGCTAGGGGCCATCTTGAGCTACATACAAAGACCCTGCCTTTTTTTTGTTTTTTTTTGTACTGGGGATTGAATTTAGGTCCTTGCACTTGGAAGGCAGGCAGTGGCATCACTGAGCTAAATCCCCCTGCCCTAAAGACCCTGTCTTAAAGAAAAGTCTCCAAGTAATGAGTATTTAGTAAATCTTAGGGTTACCCTCCACGAATGTATGTGCATTACTAGGGATTAAAGCTAGAGAGTGCTGAGGTACATTCCCAGCACTATTTATCTATTTTGCACTACTGGGGATTGGACCAGGGCCTTAACACAGAGCTAAATAGTGAGTCTTTTTTTTTTTTTTTGGTGCTGGGGCTCGAACTCAGGACCTTGCGCTTGCGAGGCAGGTGGCAGAACCACTGAGCTAAATCCCTGGCACCGGCAAAATTTTGTTTTTGTGTGCAAACTCTGTGTCAGGCAACAAATACGACCCTGGCCATCTTTCCCCACAAACACAAACATGACTATCTTTTCCAAAATCATAGAACAAATCAAGTCTGTGCCCTGGAGTGCCACTGTATGCTCACTGTGTCAGCTCTTGTCATTCTTGGTGATTTTGGAATTGTTGGCTTCATTGTCTCTTTCTAGGATATCCTTGAAAATTCTTCATTATGCTGGTCCGTGGCCATACATTTTTTGAGGTATTCCTTGTCACAGAAATACCTTCTTTCTCTGTCAGTTTTGAAGGAAAGTTTTGCAGGACACATTATTTGGGGCTGGAAGTTGTTATCTTTTAGGGATTGAAGCACTTCGCCCAAGCCCTACTGGCCTTTAAAGTTTGAGTTGGCAAATGGGAAGAAAATGTGCAAATGGGAAGGGGGAAAAATGAAGTTTGTGTGGAGAAGTCTGCTGTCATTGCAATGGCTGTACCTTTACCTGTGATTCATTGCTTTTCTCTAACAGCTCTAAGAGTTTGTCCCTGTGATGGACTTCTGGTACTGGGAGTAATAATGTGGCACGGAAAGGGTCTCTTTTGGTTGTGGCTATTTGGGGTTCTACATGCCTCACTTATTGTTTATCTTGTAGTGAGGTTTGTGGATGTTTATTGTGTAACGACTTTTTTGCTAGTACAGAGAGCTCTCTTTTCCGGGACGGGATGGGGGGGATACCAGGAATTGAACTCAGGACCTTGCGCTTGCCAGGCAGGCAGTGGCACCACTGAGCTAAATCCCCAGCCTTTTCAGGAATGAACCTTGGCCATGGCTAACTCTAAGCCCCAAGATCCAACTATCTCTGTTAACTCTTGGTTTTAATTTGTCATTAGATTAAACATCACTTCCCCCCTCCTCCTCCCTCCACAAACAAACATATGATTCTCTTTGAAGTCTTGTTGCCTTATGGAAACAGGCCGAAAATATGAAAGGCAGGAGCTGGGCGTGGCAGCCCATGCCAGTTCAATTGCTGAAGATGACCGATACTCGTTAGTAAAATTTTCATTTACAACATGAAGCAGAAACTTCTAGGCCTACTCTTCAGTCTCTCTCCCTCTCTCTCCCTCTCTGCATTTGTGTGTCTCTGTCTCTATCCCCACCCCCTTTTTGAGATGGAAACAGGGTCTCCTATGTAGCCCAGGCTAGCCTCAAACTCTTGATCTTTCTGTCTCAGCCTTCTTATTGATGGGCTTACAAGCACATGGTACCACATGGAATCTGCTTTCTGAGGTGATTCCAGAGAAAGCAAACGTTGTAGCAACAGTTTGGGGAAACTTACTGTGTACTAGGCACTGTGCTAACCGCTTTTTGCAAAATAGGTTATCAGGTCTTACCCGGATGGAAAAAAATTATTTCCTCTATTTTAGAGATGCGGACTTTGAGGTTGAGAGAAATTAAGCAACTTGCACCAGAATCTCTCTTACTTATAACACTTTTACTTCAGCTGATAACAGTTGTGCCTACCATTTATTGAGAGCAAAGGGCCAGAACGTGAGTTTGGACTAATTTTATCTTCACAAGAGCTCTATTTGGGAGCACTGAGGAATTCTATTTATAAAGAAATTTCAGCCCAGACAATACTAGTAATGAGTTAGATTAGGGCACCGTGGGCTTGCTGAGAGGCAGGACGTGACATGTCAATTCCAAAGATCCAGAGCAGAGGCTGAACAACAGGATGTGACCTGTCAGTTGCGGTCAGGATACATGGGCAGAGAACTTCCAATGGACCAGATGTGAACGAGTATAAAATATAGTGGCTGGCCACTGATTCCACTGTGGCTGTGATCTTCCAGTTCCTGTTTCTGCAGGTGCCCGTCCTGCTTATTGGATGCATCTCCTCTTGCTCTTCACTTTTTTTGGTTTTGGGTTTTTTTTTTTTTTTTTTGGCACTGGAGATCGAACTCGGTTCCTTACACTTATGAGGCAGGGACTGGAACCACTAAGCCAAATTCCTGGCCCCCTGCTTTTCTCTTTTCTTCACTCTTTCCTGTTCTTTCTTTACGTTATTTATTTATTTGGTTTTTTGAGACAGGGTCTCACTATGTAGTTGAGACTGAGCTGGAACTCACTATGTAGCCCAGGCTGGTTTTGAACTCACAGAGATCCTCCTGCCTCAGCCTCTCAAGTGCTGGGATTGCAGGCGTGCACCACCACACCCAGCCTTCCTTTACTTTAAGTAAGGCATTTATCTGTTCATTAGCTACCCCAGACAATTTGGTGGGTAGAAAGAGCCCAGAATCACCAGACACTGTGCTGTCTGGCAGAACTGATGGTTATAGGGCAGTGGTCCTGAATTTACGAAGTAGCCCAGGCTGGCCTTGACCTCATCGTGATCCTGTCTCAGCCTCCCAAGTTCTGGACTTACAGGCGTGCACCACCACACCTGCCACCTTTCCTATTTCTTCCTTTCCTTCTTTCCTAATAGGAATTGAACACAGGACCTCATGCGTGCTAGGCAAACTCTCTACCACACCTCTTTTTGGAACTGGACATTGAGCGACATCCCCAGTGCTATTTATTTATAATTTTGAGACATTGTCTCACTAAGTCACTAAATTGCCCCAAATGGGGCTTGAATTTATAATACCCCTGCGTCTGTCTTCCAGAGTTCTGGGACTATACGCATATGTCACCACACCACGTTCCTAGCCCTTTCTAATTTTATGTTGAGACAGGGTCTTGCTACACTGCCCTTGAACTTGTGATCCTCCTGCTGTAGCTTCCTGGGTGGCTGGGATTACAAGCCTGTGCCACCACATGCAGCCTCCTACTCCCTTAATTGAAAACTAAATACAGTGTGGACAGATCTCCTGCAGTCCTCTGCATTTAACTTTTGGGGTGAATATTATAAAATAATACTATTTAGAAAAAGAAAACTAAATACAGTATCTAGTCAGGGATGGTTTGAGCCCAGCCTGGGTACCGTCTCAAAAAAAAAAAAAAAAAAAAAAAACACACAAAAGCACACAATAAAGCAAAGGCTATGGATTAACAAAAAACAAACACACACAAAAAAAAGGGGCTGGGGATGTAATTCCATGTGAAGACCCTGGGATCAGTCCCTATTACTGAAACTAACTGAACAAATAATCACACCAACAAGCTGGGCGTGGTGACACACACCTAATAACCCCAGCTACTCTGAAGGCGGAGGCAGGAGAATCACAAGATTGAGCTCAGTTTAGGCAACTTTGGCGAGACCCTGTTTCCAAATGTAAAAATAGCAAAGGGTGGGCGGGGTGGCTGGGTCATCCGTATTTACCTCATACGCGCAAGGGCATGGATTCAGTCTCCAGCACCAAAACAAAATCGCACAAATACACGCTGAGAAGCTGTAACAAAGGCCAAATCTAGAGGGCTGTGGGGCATTTGGCAAAAGGTGGAGGATTTGTCTGAGGAATCAGGAAACACCTTTCTAAGGGTGCTGAAGTTCAGCTCGAGGAAGTGAGGAATGAGGAACAGCTAGAATTCACTGCGTGTCCGTGGGAGGTTTGGAGGTGGAAGGACCATCATGTCCAGGCCTGCGGTGGGCAGGACGTGGACCTATGTGGGGAATTTTAGAGAATGGGAAAGTATGGAAAGAGCAGGCTGAAGGGTCAGACTTTGGTCCAAGGGCCCATAGAAAGTGTTGATCAGATTGAGGCCTTTGACCTTTATCCTAAAGGTGGGAGAGAACTACAGAGGAACAGCATCATCAGAAAATAAACTTTGAAAAACTTGGACTTTTACAACGGGACTCATTGTTCCCTGTTCCTTCCTTCCTTCCTTCCTCCTGCCATGGGCAGGCAGGTGACTTTCCCAGACGCAGAGCCACAGCTGGCTCCACAGCGACCCCGTGGAGTAGTCGCAAGGGCCCAGGGCATGCATGGAGCTGAGCTGTGCTCTTTCCTCTAGTGCTCTGTGTATTCTGTGTCTGCCATTAAGTACTGGAGTATTTATAAGAACTGTCAGCAAACCACCCACTCCCTTTTCTCTGCCATGGGCCAGAGCCCTTAAACAATAACATTCTGTGGCAGAATCCCCATGCTGTCCAATGAGACAGCTCCTGAGGAATATGAAATATAACTCCCTTCCGCATGCGCTGCTGACTGCTCCCTCAACTTTCACGATCATAGTTGTGGAACATCTCAGAGACTTGAATTTGTTGGGTAGTTCTTTGTTTGCTTGTTTGTTTCGGTTTTTTGAGACAGGGTCTCACTATGTAGGTGAGACTGACCTGGAACTCATTATGTAGCCCAGGCTGGTCTCAAACTCACAGCGATCCTCCTGCCTCAGCCTCCCGAGTGCTGGGATTACAGGCGTGCTGGCTTTCCATATTTTCTAGATTGGCTCTTTTTCCATTGAGCCATATGCATTTGACTGTCTGACAGTTGGGAGGGTGACAAGCCAAAGAATTTACCGCAGCTGGAGAAAAGCAAGAAGAGAAAAAAATTAGATTTGTGAAGGTATTTGAATTTCACAAGTTTACGTTAAACCAACTTAGATGCAAAATGTATGACTGTCTTCATCCAAAATAAATTAATTTTTGCCCCTGACCTGGCATCATAGGAGAGTCGCCTGTTGGTCACACTCACCAGCTTGGTTCCCGACTCTGCCCCGTCACCAAGGCTGTGTTCATTTGCCTTCCAGAGGTGGTGAGCTTGTCTGTAAATGGGCTTTCAGAGCCTCGCTCAGTGGGTGGACGGCGCAGAGGAGGCGCCAGCAGAAGGCAAGCGCCGACATCACCATCTTCCGATGAGGCCCGCACGAGCCCATCCTGCCCAGGACACCAGCTCACTCAGACGGGGACCCATCACTGGCCTCTACCTCCAGGGCCCAGCCCGTAGGTGCTCACATGTATAAGGTGATTAACTGATGTAACCACCTTAAAGGAATCCTCCTCTTGCATTGGTACCCTTCCGGGATAGTGCAGCTTTGAGTCTGCGTACACCATGCGTCTGTTCAAAGCATAAATTAGGGGGAGATTATTGGATGTACCTCCAGAAAGATATCTTCCTAGGATGTTTCTACTTACACATACATATATACTTTTTTTCAAACTTTAGTTCTTGCCTTGTAGTCTAGGCTAGCCTTGAACTTGCCATGTATCCTAGACTGGTCTTGAACTCAACATCCTTCTGCCTCAGCTTTGCAAATGCTGGGATTACAGGCGTGCACCACCCTGCCCAGCAAAATTTGTGTGTGTGTATGTGTGTGTGTGCGTGTGTGTGTGTATTACTGGAGACTGGACCCAGGGCCTCATACATGCTAGGCAAGTGCTCTACCACTGAGCTACCTCCCCAGCCCTCTTTTCATCACAAATGAACATTCCATTGGATGGGTAAATCAATGTTTATCTATGTACCTGTTATGAACGGACACTTGGGGTGTATCAAGTTTGTACTTTCAGAATAAAGTAGACGGAAACATTTGCAGGTTTCCGCGTGAACAAGTTTCTAACTCATTTGGGTAAGTAAGTGAGTGTGATTATTAGATCATAAGGTAAGACTACATTTAGCTTTGCAAGAAGCCACCAAACTGCCGTCTCAAGTGACTGTGCCATTTTGCATCCCCACTAGCAGCGAGCCAGAGTTTCTGCTGCTCCGCTCCACACTTGCACCGGCACTTGTGCTGTCAGTGCGCGGGACTGGCTATTTCAGCAGGTTTCCAGTGGCTTCTTGTTGTGGTGGTTTGCGGGTCTCCAATGACACATGTTGTGGGCCCCACTGCCGGAGCACAGCCTCAGCGAGAGAGAGCTCAGGTCCTGAGGAGAGGGTTGGAGTTGGCGCTTGTGAAGGAACGAGACACACTCTGTAGTGTGAGGTGGTGTGGCTTCCGAACACCGGAGGACTTCTTTACGTATATCATACAGTAAAGTTTACATATGGAAATTGGCATATGTTTACAATTTCTAGATAAAAACTTTTAGGATCATTTTTCCAATGAACTACAGCACATACCGATTCTATTATTGTTTTTTCTGGGAACATTTTATCTATTGCCTCAGCTATTATTTTTTTGTTTGTTGGTTGGTTGGTTTTTTGAGACAGGGACTCACTATGTAGCTGAGGCTGGGCTGCCTCAGCTATTATTAATCAAACAATTTCCTCCGGGCGTGGCGGCGCACACCTGTAATCCCAGCACACGGGAGGCTGAGGCAGCAGGATCGCTGTGAGTTCAAAACCAGCCTGAGCTACATATAGTGAGTTCCAGGTCAGTCTCAACTACATAGTAAGACCCTGTCTCAAAAAAACAAACACCAAACCAAACAAAACAATTTCCTAGTAAAAGCATAAATGAAAGCAAAATCAAAAGAACAATCCAAGCTTGCCACCATTTTTCAAAATTCCTATGTCTATTTTGGCTACAATGGAAAGACTGCGGTCAACTCTTAGCAGGTCACTAGATTTTAATAAAGAACTACTGTGGTTACTCAACTTCTTTGTTAAACTTTTATTCAATATAGTCAGAAAGCAAGTATTTTGCACTTAATAAGCCTTTCTATAAGAACTGTTCAGCTGCTCTAGTGTGTAGACATTACTGTGTTCCTGAACATTTCATTCTTTCTGCAAAGGGGAAATCTCGATATCTTACTCATTTTTCATCTTTCCACACCATTCTAACTCCATCTCTGTAAGCCCCAGTGCAGGAAACGGGGGTTGTCTAGTGGCCATGAGATCACCACAAATCTTTGAGCACCTTTCTGGGATCCCTATAAGCAACTGGACCTGCGGAAGAAAGCTGGGGGCTCTTGTCGGAGTGAAAAGCTCAATTACTGAAAAACTGGAAACCCCTTCAAAGAAAGTCCCTGGATCAGGGTCACGCTTAGGGGTTCAATGACTGACACCACTGACACGTTTCTCAGAAGTAGCTTGTACAGGTTTCCTCATTAAAACCAAATGTCCCATAATTATAAAAGCCGGAGCGGAGGGATCTTTCAACCCGAGCCCGTCATTGCTGGAACCTTGTCAAGCAGCAACAGAGGAGCCCTGGGCCTTGCCACCCTCTCACCACCAGCTCAGTGTGTTTGGGGAAGTGTTTGTTCGGATCATTTCTCATTTCATTTTACTTCATTTTAGTTTCGGTACCGGGGATCGAACTTGGGACCTTGAGCTTGTGAGGCAGGTGGTGGAACCCCCGAGCTAAATCCCTGGCCCAATATTTCTTTTGGTGCTGAGGTCTTGAGCCCAGGGTTCCACATTTTCTGTGTCACTGAGCTACACTCCCAGCCTTATTGTCTTTTTCTTTTCTTCTTTTCTGTTTTGGTACTGGGGATTGAACTCGGGACCTTGCATTTTCGAGGAAGGCGAAGGCAGCACAGAGCTAAATCCCCGGCCCTTTTAAAATTGGACTGTTGGGCCGGGGATTTAGCTCTGTGGTGCCTCGGCCTGCCTCGCAAGCGAAAGGACCGCAGTTCATCCCCTGGACCAAAACAAACAAACAAATAAATAAAAAATAATGAAGATTTTTGTAAAATTGGATTATTTAGGCTTTTTCAAAAATTTGATTTTGAATGCTTTTATTCACATTTTTGAACAACACTTTAGTTTGGTGTTTTGCAAATACATCCTCCCTGTGATTTGTCTTTTCATTCTCCTTTGCAGAGCAGTTTTAAATTTCAGTGAAATAAGCCCTGCCCCCGCATGGATCTTGTGTGTCTCTGGCAGGAAGAATTCTCTTTTCTCATTAGAGAATCCCAGTGCTAAAAACAATGTCCGGCACAGAGTACATCTTTAATTAACTGGTGACTAAATCTGAAAAATTTGAAATTCTACTACTGGGAATTTACCCAATGGGTGCAGGTACTAAGGATTATTTTGTTGCAACATTGTAAAAGGCGAATGCTACTGATAGACTTAATGTAGATCAATAGAGAAAACATAAAATCACATTTTGGGTACTCATACAATGAAATATTACGTTGTTATTAAAAAATGAGGCTGGGTGTGGTGGTGCATGCCTGTAATCCCAGCACTTGGGAGGCAGAGACAGGAGAATCGCTGTGAGTTCTGAGTTCGAGACCAGCCTGGGCTACATAGTGAGTTCCGGGTCAGTCTCAACTACATAGTGAGACCCTGTCTCAAAAAACAAAACAACAACAACAACAACAACAACAACAACAACAACAAAACCCCAAAACAACTAACAAACAAACAAATGGGTAGAATTAGGCGTGGTGGAATATATACCTATAATCCTAGCTATTCAGGAGGCTGAGGCAAGAGAATAGTGATTTGAGGACAGCCTGGGCAATTTAGGGAGAACTTGTCTCAAAATTAAAATTAAAAAGATTTGGGGTATAGTTCTGTGTAAAGGCCCTGGGTTCAATCCCTAGTACTGGAAAATAAATAAAAATAAAGCAGATGAAGTAACATGAAATGCCAACAATGTTATTCCAAGTTAAAAACAGTAAAAACTTTTTCTTTGTGGTACTAGAGTTGAAATCAGGCCTTCACACTGAGCTATATCCCCAGTCCACATATGCCAGCACCCTTTTGAATAATTTTATTTTGAAACACATTCTTGCTAAGTTGCTAAATTGCCCAAGCTGAGCTCAAATTTGTGATCCTCCTGCCTCTGCCTGTCTCCCCAGGCCCTGGAATTGTAGGCATGTGCCACCACACCTGGAGAGAAAGTACAACTATATTACGTTTTTTTCTTTCTTGACAGGACTCACTGCGTAGCCCAGGCTGAGCTCAAACTTCTTGTTCCTGCTGCCTCAGCCTCCTGAGTGCTGGGATTATAGGTATGTACCACCATGCCTGGCTAATTGAGCTCTTTTTTTTCTTCTTAGCAGTGGCAAAGTTTATTTGAGAAAGTAAAAGTGGAAGAGTGGGAGAGAAACTGGCTCTGCAGAGTGAGCTTGGGTCGAGTAAATAGAAAAAGCATGTAAGAGCAAAGATAAAAGTACACGGCTCATCTGGAAAATAGCATGGACTCTTGTGGAAAGTTATGACAGCCTTTTTTTTCTTTTTAAACAAAGTTTTAGTAGGTAATTCTTACCTTTTGAGATAGGATCTCACTATGTAGCCCAGCCTGTCCTTGAACTCACGGTGATCCTCCTGCCCCAGCCTCCCAAGTACTGGGGTTACAGGCGTGCATGACCAAGCCCAGCTTTGATCTATTTTCAAAACAAAAAATGTGTCAAAGCTTTTATGTAAAAATTTTAAAAGAAGCTGGGTGCGGTGGTTTCACTCCTGTAATTCCAGCACTTGGGAGGCTGATGCAGGAGGATCACTGCAAGTTCAAGGCCAGCCTGAACTACTTAGGAGACCTTGTCTTCTAAAAAAAAATTTTTGTTTTTAGTACCAGGTGTTGAACTCGGGACC
>NW_022900940.1:32801897-32804437 GCF_012274545.1 Fukomys damarensis
TCGAACGTGGGACCTTGTGCTTGCGAGGCAGGTGGCAGCACCACTGAGCACCACCCCAGCCCCTATATATTCTAATTTTAAAACCTATGCCAAAAAAAAGCACAAAGCAAAGAAAGTAAAAAATCTCAACCCAAGATAAAACTTGTATCCCCAACACTTTCTCATTTTACTTTAAGGCAGGGTCTCACTAAAAGGCCTAGGCTGGCCTCCAATTTGCAATTATTTTATCTCATCTTCCCAAATAGCTGGGATTACAGGCCACCACCACACCCAGAAACTTGCCCTTTCTCTTTTCTTTCCATTAGAAAAGAGATTTAGGGCAGGGGTATTGTAGAGTGCTTACACAGCATGCCCGAGGCCTCTGATTTCATCTCCCATAAGATATGGGGAAGAAAAGGAAAATTTAAAAACAGAGTTTATCTTGGTTCCTGGCCCTGGGGCCCAACATAGGCCTGCATTAGAGGATGGTCCTTTAGCTGGCGAACTTCCAAGTGGCCCAAGGCACGACATAGCAAGAAATAAGGAACATACATGTTTGCCTGTTCTAGCTATTTCTTCTATTTCTTTTGTTTGTTTGTTTTTGTTTTCTTTCTTGAGGCAGGATCTCACTATGTCACTGTTCAGGCTGGTCTCTAATTCTAATTCCTCCTGCCTCAGCCTCCTGAATGCTGGCTATATAGGTGAAGAGATGTAACTCCCAAAACTACTAGATCGGTGAGTCCGTGTTCTCTAAAATTGAATGGAGGTTAAGAGTAGAAAAAACCGAGAGAAAGAAAGCTTCTGTCTAAGAGAGACAGAAGAGGGTTGGAAAGTGGGTTGCCCGCTCACCCCTCTTTTCAAAGGTGTTTTACAAAGCCATGTGGCAAGGCCGGTACAAAGTGGGACAAAAGTACAAGACCCAATGGAAAATTACAAGGTGGGTATGAGGTAGGGCAAAACCAGGACCAACCAATAGTAGTACAAGTACAATCACCCCCAGGTAATACTAAGTGGGGGTCAAATGGGGGAGCAAAGGGGCCAGGAATTTAGCTCAGTGGTTCCACCTGGCAAAGTTCGGTGTTCCACCCCTGGCACCAAAAACAAACAAATGAAATGGGTGAGCAAGTCACATTCAAGGAACTTCCCATTTAGAATCTCAATCACTGCTATCCATCCTCAGGGGAAGTAGTTCTTGCTCTTTTTGTAATGCTGGACACTCAATGTGCCTCAATTGTTCTCCATGTTGGCTCCTTGCTATGTTCGCTCCAGGAGAGCTGGCACCTGGAGGACCGGGGCCTTGAGGACTGACCCTTTAAGAGAGGCCCTGTCTAGCTGCCTAAAAGAAATCTAATTAGCCAGGTGTGGTGGCGCATGCCTGTAATCCCAGCACTCAGGAGGCTGAGGCCGGAGGATCCCTGTGAGTTCGAGACCAGCCTGGGCTACATAGTGAGTTCCAGGTCAGTCTCAACTGCATAGTGAGACCCTGTCTCAAAACAAACAAACAAACAACCCCCCCCAAGAGGAACAGACACAAAAAATGTTTTAAATGTTAAATATAATTGCAATAGCATACTCATCATCTAATGAATGACTTTCACATCCCTCCAACTCTCTGCAATAGGTACATTTTGAAATTGTTAGCTTATTATTATTATTATTATTTTTTGATTCTGGGGATTGAACCCAGGGTTTACACTGAACTTTTTTGTCCTCAACCCTTTTTTGTTTTTATTTTGACACATGATCTCCATAAGTCACTAAATTGTCCAGGCTGGGCTCAAACTTGTAATCCTCCTGCCTCAGCCTTTCAGAGATATTAAATAACTTTATCAAGTGTCTACTTACTAGATTTAGAACTCACTGAGACCCTATCCAAAAGACAGAGCCTGACCAGGATTTAGCTCAGTGGCCCCTCATCTGCCTCACAAACGCACAAGGTCATCCTGAGTTTGATCCCCAGTACTGGGGGAAAAAAAAAAGACAAAGCCAATTGTGGTGGTGCACAATTGTAATCTCAGCTACATGGGAGGCTGAGGCAGGAGGATCACAAGTTCAAGGCCAGCCTCAGCAATTTAATGAAACTCTATCTCAAAGATAAATAAAAATAAATAGGGGCTGGGAGCTCAGTGGTAGCATTATAGGCAGTTAAGTGAGATAGAAATTAACAGGCATACCAAGTCAATGCCTAAAATGAGAACACATGGGCTGGGGATTTGGCTCAGTGGTTCTGCTGCCTGCCTCACAAACACAAAGACCTAAATTCAATCCCTGGTCCAAAAAATAAGGAGAGGAAAAAATAGAAACAAAGCCTTTCCAGGGGAAGGGGATCAAAGGGGGGATGGGGAAAAAAGAAGCAAGATTTATCAGGAGCAGGTACAAATTCCCTACATAATGAATGCAATCACTGTATATCTAAAATGTACCAAGCCAGAGCCCAAGGCCAAGCCCGAGGCTGCCACCAGGTCCCAGACCAGCATCCAAGCAAGTGCCGATGTCAAAGCTATCTTTTCCAGAGCCAGAAATAGAAAATAGAGACTTCTGAAAATATCTATTGAAAATGA
>NW_022900940.1:32804581-32806035 GCF_012274545.1 Fukomys damarensis
AAAAAAAAAAAAAAAAAAAAGAAAGAAAGAAAAGAAAATGAGTAAGTTGTGGTTGGATCATGTAGTTAGCCTTCAGGTTCCTGGGATAAGGATTATGATTCCTTCGGTTTGCCCCTGTTGGAGGACAAGCAACCATGCTATCTATTAGTCAGGTTAGATTCTCAGATTGCCCAAGGGTATGACTGGATATTCACTGCATGGTCTCCAGATCATTCTTATGTTCGTCAAAAGATGTTGTATGCAGCAACAAGAGCAAGTCTGAAAAAGGTGGCCACGTTAAAGATGAAGTTTTTGGTACAGTAAAGGAAGATGTCTCCGTACATGGGTATAAGAAATATTTGCTGTCAGTCTTCCCCCGCCCCACTGACTGAGCAGAGGAAGAATTACGGCAGATTAAAATTAATGAGGTACTGGGCCCAGGATTTAGCTCAGGGGTTCTGCCACCTGCCTCGTAAGCACAAGGTCCTGGGTTTGACCCTGGTACCCCCCCATCAAAAAAATAATAATGAGGTACAGACTGATGTGGGTGTGGACACCGAGCATCAAACACTACAAGGAGTAGCAGTAACTATTTCTTAAGAAGCTTTTCAGGCTTTGGAAACTGAAAAACAAATAGCTGGACTATGTGCAGTTGGAAATAGATATAAAAAATGAAGTTATAAATTTGTCCAACACAACAAATACAGAACTGAAAGATTTGCCAAAGAGGATTCCCAAAGATTCTGCCTGTTATCATTTCTTTCTGTGTAAACATTCCCATGAAGGGCTGGGGATTTAGCTCAGTAGTCTGCTGCCTGCTTCTCAAGCGCAAGGTCCCACGTTCAATCCCCAGTACCCTGCGCCCCCTCAAAAAAACTAGAGTCCATAGTTTCTATTTATTCAGTGCCTGGATACACATGTAGTGTAAGAGAGGTATAAGGATGCTGCATTCTAGTTGCAAGAGTCCTCTGCTAGAAACTGTAAAGACTACTACAGATGGATATCATTAGAGAGGCTGAGATAGACAATGGGGCGAGCTGACTGCCCACTTCCTTTATGAGGAAGTGCATCCTAAGCAGCATGTACACAAGCAAAGTTTTGCAAAACCAAGAGGTCCTGTAGGAAAAAGAGGGATACGAAGACTTATTAGGGGTCCAGCTGACTACTGAGTAAAACTGTTATATTAAACATTGCAATACTAGTTTTTTAAAATTCAGCTTTTAGTACAGGAGAACTGAAATCATTCCAAGTTATATAACAGGGAGAAAAATTGTGCCTTTTGAAAAATAGCACTTTTCGCTTCTATGTGTTTTTAAAATTAATGTTATAGAAGACTCATGATTCTGTTTTTGAGTTAAAGCTAGATTTTAACATAGTAATGTTTAATTTTGTCACAGTTTTCATAGAGTGTTGATTCCACACTTCCACATGATTCTTAAAATTTTATATAGTTGGGCCAGTTTGAGAAAGTTGAA
>NW_022900940.1:32806106-32851484 GCF_012274545.1 Fukomys damarensis
CTGGGATTGAACTAGGGTCCTTGTGCTTGCAAGGCAGGCACTGGAACCACTAAGCAAAATCCCCAGCCCTGATTTTTTTGAGACAGGGTCTCACTCTGTAGTTGAGACAGACCTGGAACTCACTATGTAGCCCAGGCTGGTCTCGAACTCACAGCAATCCTCCGGCCTCAGCCTCTGAGTGCTGGGATTACAGGCGTGGGCCACCACGCCTGGCTCTGATTTTTTTTTTTTTTTAAGAGAAGCAGAAAGACCTTAAAGATTCATACTACTTGATGAATATGTTAAAGGACCAGGTTAGGTTATTTTCTAAGCAGAAAACTTAGTGTGCCTCAGGAAAGATAGAAAGTTGGCTACTCCAAGGAGCAACACTAACTATCGTCAGTCTAGGATCAAGTCTGTGACTTTTGCAAATAGTGCTTTATCACAGTAGTTTTGTAGATTTGATTTTAGGGTTTTTTAAAATGTTAAGATTTCTGAAGATCAGCTCACTCTGAAACTAGGGTACCAGATATTTTCTATACTGCAGAATTTCTGTTGTCATTGAATTTAAGCAGTCAGTAAATTCTTTTTTCTAGTACTTTAAAAAATATTCTTTCCAAAGTAAGTCATTTCATTTTAAGTACCATGTGATTAAAATTTAAATTACTATCATTCTAGGGCTGGGGATTTAGCTCAGTGGTTCTACCACCTGCCTCACAAGCACAAGATCCTGAGTTCGATCCCCAGTTTTAAAAAAAAATTACTATCATTCTAAAGGAAACTAAAATGAAAAATGCTGAAAATGTTTCAGAATTTTTTTTCCAAAACCATTTATAGGCAAGTTGAATTCTTTATCACTTTTAGCAAATACTCAAATTGAAAATCCATGTCCTCGTGCTAAACAGCCTAATGACAAACAGCCTACAGATCTCATTTCATTTAATGTCTTATTTCAAAATATACTTAACTTTTCTCTAAAGCTTTGCATCTTCATTTACAGTGTAGAGTGAATTTTGAGCCTCACATTTCTTTGATACTTGAAATAAGGGAGCTAGAATACTTCATATTTAATCTGTTAAACCTGCTGCAGAGACATAAATTAGAGGAATTTTCCGAGTGAACTGTGGGTATCAGGATTTGGAATTTCTTGACCTAAACTCCATGCTGCATAAAACAATTAGTAGAAATACACATTTCATAGAATAAAACATGAAGCACTCCTGGCTAAACCTTAATATCTAAGGTGATACGTGCACCTTTCTGAAATTTCATGTGTGTTGAAGTGCTGAAGTAAAGCATATCATTATGGTTTGACAGATTTTTAAGAATAGAGTTAAGAGTATTTGTTTGCAATTTTTATTTGTTTACAAATAATTAGACTATTTAAAGTTGCAAAATAGTTGACAGTAATGTACTTTTTAAACTAAAGATATATTTTAAGTTTTTCCACGAGTGCACAATTACACACACACACACACACACACACACACACATTAGTTCATTAGGAATCCTGGAGCTATGTTGTAGACCATAGCTGAAGCTGTAATTTTCAGTCAGGATGATTACCTGTTGTGAAGATATAAAATAATTTACTAGTGAATGTTTTTCCTGTACGATTTGTGTGCAATTGTACTCAAAATTCTCCTACACTACATGAAAGTAAATGGACATTCCTGAATATAGATGTGATTATATAATCTTTAATTATTAAACCAATGATTGCTGAGAACCAGTGATGTATTTGTTTTAGAATATAACTCACTGCTTATATTATGTTTCAGGTGGCACTAGATGATGAATAACATGTTCCCAACACATTTATAGAGCAGGCAAAAATTACATGCCTTCTGTGGACATATTACAAGTGCCTTTTATACTACAATAAAAATGTTTTCTCTTAAAAAATGTACCAATAAACGTTTTGATAAAACGAAATAAAATTCAATCTTAAAAAGAAAAAAGAAATACAGACACTAAGTAAGACTACTGAGAGCAAGACTAAGACTACGATTAGCGAATTCCACAGGCTGCCACCTCCCAAAGCACCTGAGAGAGCCCCATTTCCCGCCTGGGTGTGCCTCATTCCTTGGGGCACCTGTGCTCCCGGCCTGAGGGCCTCCCTAGCCCTCTCTTAGTAAATCTTTCCCACTTTGAACCTCACAGTTCCTTGGAACTCATTTTTCAGTTTCAGGGAACATGAACTCCATGCATCAGGTGGGGAGCTGTATGTCTCCCATAGGAGCAGAGTGCTTCCCCAGCATGTGTGAGGCCCTGGGT
Organism: Fukomys damarensis; assembly: GCF_012274545.1. Lineage (NCBI taxonomy): Eukaryota > Metazoa > Chordata > Mammalia > Rodentia > Bathyergidae > Fukomys > Fukomys damarensis. The sequence goes on from NW_022900940.1 coordinate 32,808,363, forward strand.
TCGTTCCCCAGTACTGCAAAAACAAACCACAACACAGCCTGGAACAAAACCGGAGGCGGCCAGTGATGGGCCTTAGGCCGGGGATCACCTCTGGCTGCCCTGAGAGAGGGATGCGTGGAAAGCACTCAGGAGGAACAGTAATCCGAGCGGAACTTTCAGTACCCTTCAATGGCGAGACGGCAGTGGGAAGGGAGATGAGCTAGAGGGGTCTTGTAGAGAGCGGACAAGTCTGCTACTTGGTTGCCTAGATCCCGAGAGGGAAGATGGGGCGGTGCGGTGGGACCCTGTACCATCCAGGATCCAATCGACAAAGCAGAACCCTGGCAGTAGGGCATAAAGCATTCATTGCCGAAATCAGACCGTATGCATTTTGCGGAGTCACTGGGGAATTGAACATCTGGAAGGAGAGTTGGAGGATCAGAGTGCCTAGTCAGTCACGCTGAGAAGCCAGTGAGGTCCAGGTGGACCCGAACAGGAAGCCAGGGGGGAAGTTGGGCGGCAGTGCTTGCGTCTGTGGGCCCACAGGCAAAGTCTACCGACACACTGGCCAGGAGGGCCACAGCTGGACGCAGAGTAATGGGGGGACACGGAAGCTGAAACACGACAGGCCCCCTGCATCTGGGGTGAGCTCATCGATGGACGGCAGCACTCAGCTATGATGTCCCCTAAATTTCCGTAACTTGAACCACCCCGTTAAGGGATTCTGGGAAACGGAATCCAGCCCAGCCACTCTGGTGCGGGGAGGAGATTCTGGGGGAAGGGCAGTAAGTTCAACTTCGTACTGCTGACTTGGAGTTGACTGCGGTACACTCTCAGAAGGTATTTAGAAGACAGGTGTGGTGCAGATTTCTTCTGTGAGCAGGCAAACTGGGAAGGAGGAGTGTAGGGGTTTGGGTCAAAGCCCGAGGGACTGAAGATAGGAGCCAAGCGTGAGAGGAGGACCTTCGACAATCAAAAGGATGGGCCAGACATGGTGGGCCACACCCATCATCCCAGCTACGTGGGAGGCAGGAGCATCCTAGGTTTGAGCCCAGCCTGGGCAATTTAGTCAGATCCTGTTTGAAAATAAAATATTAAAAATTCTGGGATGTAGTTCAGCGGGCGAAAAACAAAGACCAAAAGTTCTCCGGTAGGCTGGAGAGGACTGACACTACTGGATGGGTAGAAGGGAATGCTCCGGAGCCCTGGCCTGAGGTGCCCAGCACTGGGTGCAAAGGCCATTGGTCTGTCCAGTAGGATGCTTCCCTGGAATCACTTTGTTTTTTTGTTTTTTCTTTTTCTGGTACTGGGAATCAAACTCAGGATCTTACACATGTGAGGCAGGGTGGTGCCATTGAGCTAAATCCCCAGCCGTGGAATCACTATTTTTAAGGTGTCACAAATTCGCAGAAAAAAAATCAGTTTCCCTGGAGTCACCCTTCTCATAGTATTTTCATCTTCTTACATAGACAGAAGACTACGCTACCTTAGAATTTCCATATTCAGGTTTGTCAGGACACTTTGTTTCACAGCCCTGAATCATAAAGTAAGTCGTGACCCAGGTTCCAGGTGAGGTGGCAAACATTCCACACAGGAAGCTCCTTCCACTGCAGCCCACAACCGACGCCTCCACACCCGTACCACCAACAGGGTGAAGGAACTCAGCAAAGGCGCTCACAGCACTGCCGCTGGGACATGAATGCTGCCAGTGCATTAAGGTATTTAAAAAGTTTTTGTTGGCTAAAAAGTGAAATCAATGAACAATTGCATCTACAACATTCATTTTCTCTTCTATTTGTTTGTACGTCTGTTTTGAGACAGGGTCTCACCATGTAGTCGAGGCTGGCCTTGAATATATATGTTGCCCAGGCTGGCCTCAAACTCGTGGCGATCCTTTTGCCTCAGAATTTTCTCCACTTTCTTAGCCATCAAACAGAAACCTGGGTTCCTGTTAGACCATGCAGATTGAACAGTGACCTATTCCTTTACCTTTTATATAATAAAGGCAGATTCCATCCTTCTCAACTGAATGGGATGGTGTACATCTATAATCCCAGCTCTCTGGGAGGCAGAGGCAGGAGAATCCAAAATCTGAGTCCATCTTGGGCAAGTTAGTTTGTGTGTGTGTGGTACTGGGGATCGAACTTGGGTCCTTGTGCTTGCAAGTCAGGCGGTGGAACCACTGAGCTAAATCCCTGGCTGGCAACTTAGTTACTTAACAAGACCTAGTCTCAAAATATATAAACTGGGGAGAAGGGAGTGTGTGGTGGTGCACATCTGTAATCCTAGCACTCCAGAGGCTGAGGCAGGAAGATGGCCAATAGTTTGAGGTCAGTACATAGTGAGTTGAGCCAGCCTGAACTACATAGTGAGACCCTGTCCCAAAAATCCAAAATTAAATAAAATAATTAAAAGGGGCTAGGGAACATAGCAAAATGGGAAGGCCTTGGGTTTAATACCCAGTACTGTACCAAAAAATAAACAAATAAATGCCTCTTTGTGTTTTTAATCAACCATATTTACTTATTCTAATTAAAAGTTTTTAATTGATCTGCTATATTTATATTTAATTCATTTCACGTTGTATATTCCTAACCCAACAATCTGAAACCTGGCATGCTCCAAAATCCAAAACTTTTGAGCAGCAACATGCCACAAGTGGAAAATTCCCTGCCATGAAACTTTGTTTCAAATTGGGCATGGTATTCTGCTGCCTGCCTTGCAAGCACAAGGACCAGAGTTTGATCTCCAGTACAAAAACAAACAAAACCAAATTGGGCATGGTAGCCCTCATAATCCTAGCACTGTGGGAAGCTGAGGCAGGAGGATTGCGAAGTTGAGCCCAGCCAATTTAGCAAGACCATGCCTCAAAATGGAAAATATAGAAAGATCTGGGGATGTAGTTCAGCGGGAAAGCCCTGTATTCAATCTTAGTACTGGGAGGTGGGCGGATCTGTTTCATGGACAGAATTGTTTTGTTTAAAATTATCTTCAAAGAAAAAGAAAAAAGAAAAATGTCTTCAGGGAGGGTGGTGGTGCACACCCACAGTCCCATCACTCAGAAGACTGAGTGAGGCAGGAGGACTGTGCTAAATTTGAGGACAGCCCAGGCTACACAGTGAGACCTTGTCTCAAAAACAAACAAAACCAAACACCAAACAAAAATAATGTGTGATTTTTTTCAAAGTTAAAAATTTTTCTTTTTTTTTGTTAACAGGGATCGATCTCGGGTCCTTGGGCTTGCAAGGCAGGCGGCAGAACCAAAAATTTCTTTAACAAAAACATATTTTGGGGAGATTTCTAACTTTCCAAATGCTCTTGGAAAGTTCTAATGCCTAGAAATTGTGCATAAAATAGATTAAAAATGGTCCCACGCGGCCTGTTATCCCAGCACTTGGAAGACCGTGGCAGGAGGGTGTCACGTCTGAGGCAAGCCTGGGCTACACAGTGAAGCCTTGCACACCCTCACACACACCACATGCTGCATGTAGTGCTGGATGCTTCTGATGGGAAGGGCTACAGGGTGATTGACCTCCAGAAATGTATCATCACCACCACAGCTTTTCTTTCCTGCCTTCCACCAATACCTCTTCATTATGGTCTTTTAAAAATTCTGTTCTTAGGCCTGGGAGTTAACTTGGTGCCTCCACCTGCCTCGCAAAGTCCTGAGTTCGATCATCCCCAGTACAACCCCCCCCCGCAATTCTGTTCTTAATGATTGCAAAAAAGAAAAATGAAAATTCTATCCTATTGACCCCACCACCACCACATGCCTTCTTTCTTCCTGACAGAGTCTCACTATGTAGCCCAGGGTGACCCTGAATTTGTGATCCTCTTGCCTCAGTCGCCCAAGTGCTAGGATCACAGGTGTGTAACTGCCACACTGGCTGCCAATTTCTTTCATTATTCTGCTGAGCTTTAGCAGAGCATGTCTATTTTCTGGTGCACCATTTCATATAGATGAAAATGATTGAAACCAGACAAAATGGAATGTAAACATAATATGCTCCTGTTTGAAATGAAATTCATAGGTTTGAGGGCCGGGGATGTAGCTGAGCCCCATGCCTGCCTTGCAAGAGCAAGGTCCTGAGTTCGATCCCTGGTACCAAAAAAATAAAGAAGTTCATAGGTTTTAAACATGCCCTCACAGGCCAGTAATAAAATATTATGATTTATCTGAGCATCTATTTAGATGTGTAGTTGAGTTTGTGGATATTTTACCTAATTTCCCTCTGGCACACGTAGGTTAATCACTAACTGATTGAGGACTTACTATGTGTTTGGGGGAAGTTACAGACGCAGAATGTCCAACTCTAGGCCTGTGTAAAACTGTGCAGAGCCAAAGCAAACGCACAAGGTCCCACTTGAGATTTTCATTGTATCATTCCTGATAAGTACGCATCTTTCATCTTGTTTGCAGAGTGTATTGGAAATCAAGAGAACGGGAAAGGAGAAAATCAACATTTGATTCAGAGGAGGAGATTTCATTTCTGGTTAAAAAGAAAAGCTGTTTTCGAAAGAAAGCATCGAAGCCGTCGGGACACAGCACAGACGGTGAGGAGCAGCAGGTCTCTCCTCAGGAGATCACATTTCCCTGCTCCATATGCAAGCAGGAAGTGGAAATCGCTGGTGCCTTCCTCCACAAGAAGGAACACAGAGCGCTGGCCGCGCTGGGTCTCCAGTGGAGGGAGGGGAAGAAGCAGCCATCCTCCAAGGTGGTTGCTCAGAGACAGCTTGTGATTTCTAACCTGTTGTCATCCTTTATGCTCAGTGAAAAAGTCCTACAGAGCATTAATAATGCTTTTGAGCTACTGTGGAAGAAACAAATGCCAGTACTCTGTAAGACTTTTGATAACATCCACAGGAGCTGTGTGTACGCTCCGAAACTCTATCATCTGTTAATTAAAGGAGCAGCCACCTGTGAAGGTAGGAATTCTACAAGGAAAGCTGCCATGAATGATACATTCACTGTAATAAGTAATTTTGGCAACAAACCCAACGTGTGCTTTTTTGGTTTGTTCGATGGTCATCTTGGTTCCTCAGCAGCAGACTTGGCCTCGGCGGAACTCCCCATTTTACTCCTTCACCAGTTTTCTAAATTTGACCCTTCTTACCTGCTGAGCCTGGAACAGCAGCAAGTCATCGATTCCTTTCATGGCGTCTTCAGAGAGGACTACACAGCCACAGAAGACCTCTTCTCCTCTACCCAGAAAAGCATGGGCGCACAGAGGTGTCAGTATGAGGATATACACAAAGCCTTTGCAAAAGCCTTTTGGAGGATGGACAGACTTTTACGTCTCGGAAGGAAAGAAGTCTCCAGGGTTGTATGGAGTGGCTGCTCTGCAGTTACTTGTATACTGGAAGGCAAAATTAAACATCCTTATGCTAATATGAATTGGCGAAACATTAACAGCAGTGATGAATTGGCAGACAGCTTCCTCTCCCAGACAATGCCACAAATAATTTCTGGAACATTACATGTTGCAAATGCTGGTATGTATGTTCAACAGCACCAGGTAACATTTTAACTTTTTTTTTTTTTGGTACAAGGGATCAAACTCGGGTCCTTGTGGTTGCAAAGCAGGCAGCAGAACCACTGAGCTAAATCCCTGGCCCACATTTTAACGTTTTGATTCCAGTAGCAAAATCCCTCATGCTTTCAGAATCTAGTGGCATATTAATGACCTTTTCCATTGACTAATTTAAGAAATAACAAATAACCATAGTTGTTTTTTTTTTTTTTGGTACCAGAGATAGAACTCAGGACCTTGGGCTTGTGAGGCAGGCGTGGTGCCACTGAGCTAAATCCTTGACCCTTGTTGGTTGGTGTTTTTGAGACAGGGTCTTGCTGTGCAGTTCAAGTTGGCCTTGGACTCACTAGGTAGCCCAAGCTATCCACAAGATCATGAGGATCCTTCTGCCTCAGCCTGCTAAGTACTAGGATTGCAGGTGTGCACTGCTACACCTGGCTAACCAGTTTAAATACAGATTGCAGGCACGAAACTCAATGTAATTATTTTTCAAGGAGGCCTAGATATACAATAATAGGAATAAAACATTAAGGTTTAGCAGTGTACAGTGGCGTATGCCTCTAATCCCAGCAACTTGGAAGGCTGAAGTAGCCGGATCACAATTTCACATCCTGGCCAGGCGTGGTGGCACATGCCTGTCCTCTCATCATTTGGGAGGTTGAGACAGGGAGACTGCTGAGTTCAAGGTCACCCTGAGCTACATAGAGAAACTCTGTCTCAAAAAACCAAAACCATAGCCAAAACCAAAACCAAAAAACCAAGTTCAAGCCCTGCCTCAAGTCTTTGTCATTTCTGTCTGCTCTGAGGTTCTAAAGTCTTTAGAGGCCTACTTCACAAATTGAGTTTTCTGACCCCGTATTTTTGGAACTGTGACCTCTATGAGAACATGTCACTTGATGTTATGGTTGTTATAAATGAAATGAGAAATTATGAGACACTTAGTAGTCAATAAATGAATGCTATTATGTCTTTTTTTTTTTTTTTTTGTGAGACAAGTTCTCACCATGTAGTTTAGCAAGGTCTTGAACTCACTAGGTAGCTCAGGCTGGCTTTCAACTCATAGTGATCCTCCTGCCTCAGCCTCCTGAATGCTGGGTTCACCACATCCGGCATCATGAAATGTCTTGTACACCATGATGAAGCATCACTTCTAGTTGCATTCCCGGCAGATGGGGAAAGCAAACAGACCACTGCACTCTGTGCTGGAAGTAGGCAGTTAGCAAGGTGGGCCAAGTAGTCCACTTTCAGAAAATCACCTGTGACTCATCTGGCCTTTCACCACAGGGTGTGGATTCCACATGCTTAACAGCTTGAGCTCATGATCTCTTAACTTCTCAGGTCTGTGATGATGCCCATTTTCCATGACTGTCTCTTGGGCCATCCATGTACCACTCCCAGTCACTGCAGGAAGGTGATCCCAGGCATCCCGAGTGTAGGTGTTTTGTGACTTCTGATTCCCAGAGTAGCTTGGTCTTAAACAACCCCTTCCCAAAATGGTTCCCTGATTATATCTCTTTAAATATGTGGGGCGCTGCAGTGGATTTCTTCTCCAACTTTCACCTGCAATGTAGGAGAAGTCACCTTCAGATAAAACTCAAATTGCATTTGCCGCTTGTAGTGACGACGGGCTTTTCTTCTGGCTGTTGCCACTGGTCTGGTCCACTGTCTCTGCCTGGGGCTGCTGACCTTCTGGGCTTACCTTGTGTTCGCCGACAGAACTCCTCCCTGGGAGCCAGGGTGAGTGTTCCAGACAGCTTTGTTCTTCTGCCATCTTCGGTGTCTCCCATTTAGTTGTGATTTCTAGCTGTCCTATCAGCTCTTTCTTGATTCCGAGATCTATTTCTTTTTGTCTCTTAAGTTCTCTTCCGGGTGTCTCAGTTCCAGCACCCAGAGAGGCTATATTTTGGTGCCAGCCCTTACTCCGTCATCGTCAACCCCACAATGGAGTAATATCACCAGTCCTTTTTTAAAATAAAATTTTAGAGACAGGATCTCGCAAAAGTCACACAGTTGCCCAGGCTAGGCTTGAATTTGCAATCTTTCTGCTTCAGCCTCCTAGAGTGCTGAGGTTAGTTATGTGCTACCATGTCCAGTTAAAGGCTATTCTTTGCTCAAGGAATTTTGTTGTTGCTGATGCTGAAATTCAGCTAACTGCTAGGTATGATTTTGCAGACCATATAATCCCAGCTATTTAGGAGGCTGAAGAGGAGGGTGACAACTTGAAGCCCAGCTTGGGCAATTTACTAAGACTCTATCTCAAAACAAACATTAGGGCCGGGGATTTGGTTTAGTGGTTCTGCCGCCTGCCTCGCAAGCTCAAGGTTCCAAGTTTGACGTCTGGTACCAAAACGAAACAAAAAAATCAAAACAAAAATTTTTCAAAAGGAGGTGAGTGGCTGGGGATATTGCTGAGTGGTAGAACATTTGCTTAGCACGCTTAGGTTCCAGCCCCAGCACCACAAAGGCAAAACAAAGAAAAAAGGAAATCAATTGACAATAAGGACTTACATCTTTGCTTTCAACTGTATCTATCTTTATGCTTGTCTAGTCTGCATGTCTATCTTTATGTCAGTGCTATACTGTTCTGATTGTTGGAAGTTTGGAGTAGGTTTTAAGCTTAAGTGTGAGCCTCCAACTTTACTTTCTTTCTCAAGATTATCTGGGCTATTCAGGGTTTTTTTTAAATTGAATACTCCCCCCCCCATATGAGGGACTGAACTCAGGACCTTGTGCTTGTGAGTCAGGTGCAGCACCACTGAGATAAATCCCCAGCCCTTTTCATATGGATTTTAAAATCAGCCTGCTCAATTTCTCAGAAGTATTCAGCTGATATTCTTTTCTCTTTTTTGGGGCGGATAGTATTGGGAATTGAATCTAGGATCTCGTACATACTACCTAAATGTTCTACCACTAAGCTCAATACCAAGCACTTTTTATTTTGAGAAAAGCTCTGGCTGACTTGCCCAAACTGGGCTCCTCCTGCCCTCAGCTTCCTGAGTAGTTAGAATTACAGGCATGGGCCACTGTGGCCGGGCCCAGCTTATCATGTTAACATTTAAGTCTTCCAGTTAAATAGGTGTTCTTATATTTGTCCAGGTTTTCTTTAATTTGTTTTAGTGATGTTCTGTGCTTTTCAGCACGTAAGTCTTTGGTACTGCTTGGATCTTCAGTGTTCCCTGCCAAGGTGCATGCAGTGAAGGACTGCTCCACGGAGTAGTGCTACTGGGAAGCTGGGGACTTTGAAGAGGGGCCTAACGGTCACTGGACATGTGGCCTCAAAAATAGTAAACCCACAGCCATTTCCTCCTCTGTCTTTCACTTCCTGGCAATGAGGTGAGTGGTTTTGCTTTGTTGTGTTTTTTCTCTTTCTTTTTTGTATTCTGAGGCAGCGTCTCCCTTTGTAGTTCAGGCTGGCCCTGAACTCACAACGTAGCCCAGGCTGGCCTCAAACCCTCAGTGATCCTCCCTGTCTCTGCCTCCCAAGTGCAGGGACTCCAGGGGTGCACCACCATGCCTGATCTTATTTGCATAATTATTTTGAGGTACTGGAGCTCAAACCCAGGACTCCGTACATGATAGCCAAGCATTCTATCACTGAACTACATGCTTATTTATTTATTTTTGGTATCGGGGATCGAACTCAGGCCCTTGCGCTTGTGAGGAAGGTGGTGGAACCACTGAGCTAAATCCCCGGCCCTCTTAAGGATACTTTAAATGGAACTGTTTTCTTAATTTCATCTTCTGATTTTTACTGCAAGTGTAGAGAAATAGAATTGATTTTTGTATATTGATCTTGTGTCCTGCAGCCTTGTTGATCTTGTTTACTAGGTCTAGTAGTTTCTTGTTTGGGTTTTGCTTTTTTTTTTTGGTATTGGGGTTGAATGTAGGACCTTGCACTTGTGCCACTGAGCTAAATTCCTGGCCCTGATTTTGCCTTTTTAAAAAAAAAAATGTGTGGATTCCTTAAGATTGTCTATATAATAAGAGCATGTCAATTGTACAATTGTAAATAGATGCAGTTTAACCACTTTTCCAAATTGGATGCTTTTTTCTATTATTATTATTTATTATTATTGTTATTGTGCTAATATCTTGAAGTAGGTTCTATTATGCTGCCCAGGCTAGTTTCAAATTCCTGGCTCAAGTAATAGTCCTGCCTCAGCATGCGCAGCACAGCTGGAACTATAGGCATATGCCTGATCTATTTTCTTTTCTTTTCTTGAGACAGGGTCTCACTATGTGGCTGAGACTGACCTGGAGCTCACTATGTAGCCCAGGTTGGTCTCGAATTCACAGCGATCCTCCTGTCTCAGCCTCCCAAGTGCTGGGATTACAGCCGTGCTCAACTATGCCTGGCCAATGCCTGGTCTATTTTCATTGTTTTATGGTCTCACTATGTAGTTGAGATTGACCTCGAATTCACTATGTAGCCCAGGCTGGTCTCAAACTCACAAAGATCCTCCTGCCTCAGCCTCTCGAGTGCTAGGATAATCGGCATGTGCCATCACACCTGGCTAGCCCTATTATTTTTTATTTTTAAAAAATTTTTGGTAGGGGGGATTGAACTTGGACGCTCCTGCTTGCAGGGCAAGTGGCAGAACCAGAGCCAAATCCCCGGCCCAAATGCCCCCTATTAGACTGGAAGAAATTTCCTATTTCCAGTGTGGTGTGCATGTATGTGTGCACTACTGAGGAATGAACTCAGGACCTTGTGTATTAGGCAAGCACTTTGCCACTGGATAGTTATATCCTGAGGCCTCTGTTTATTTTTTTGGTACTGGAGATCAAAATCAGACCTTGTGCTTAGAAGGCAGGCAGTGGAACCACTGAGCTAAATCCCCAGCCATTATTAATTTTTTTGAGATAGGGTCTTGTTAAATTATCCAGGCTGACTTCAAATTTGTGATCCTTCTTTCTCAGCCTCCTGGTAGTAGAGTTTATAGGCATGAGCCACTACACTCAGCTACTAGTAAGTTTCTGTATTAATGTCTAATATCAGTTTCAACTTTCAATTTTTCCCTTGTTTCCATAACATAGGTTTTCCCCATCATTTTGCTTTCCATTTGTCTGTATCTTTGAATTTACTGTCTCTGGTAGATGGGACATAGTTTGATCTAGTTTGTATTAGTTTCTTACGGTGGCTATTGTAAGTTTACCACAATGTGGTGGTTTGTTGTTGTTTTCTCTTTGGCCTTTTGAGACAGTCTTGCTCTTTAATTCAGGCTACCCTTGAACTCATGAACTCACTATGTAGTACAGGCTGACTTTGAACTCATGGCAGTCCTCCTGCCTCAGCCTCCTGAGTGCTGAGATTACAGGTGTGTACCACCATGTCCAGCCCAAATGGGGTGGTTTAAACAGCAGAAATTTATTCTTTTGCATTTGAGGAAGTACACAATCAGTGTATGTGATCTGAAATCAAAGTGTCTACAGGACAGTGTTCCCTCTAGCTAAACAAGATGAAAATTCATTTTGTACCTCTTCTTATTTACTTTTCTTGTTGCTGAGACAAAGTACCTATCACCCAAAGTTAAAGGAGGAAAGGTTTATTTAGCTCACAGTTTTATAGAGGTTTCAGCCTATAGTTGGCTGGCTCCAAGGCAGGGTGGAGTGGCAGAGGGGCATCACAGAGAAACAGTTTATAGCAAACAGCTGTAGCCCTCTTTCTTATAGTCTATCAGGCTACACACCCTTACAGTGGGTAGCACTCACACCCAGGGTGGGCTTTCTCATTATCCATACCCAGGACTACATCAAACCTAGCTAAAGAAATAAAACAATGAAAAATGGGCCAGCCACCACAAATCACACACCCTTCTATCTCCCAGCCTCACACAATGTAGATCCAGGCACCTCTTAAATGCCCCACCTGTAACAGCATGAGGCTTTGCGGGGGCATCTAGATACAGCCATAACACCTTCCAACTTCTGCGGACTGCCAGTATTCCTTGGTCAGTGGGTACATTACCCCATTTCTGCCTCCACAATCCTATTTCCTCTGTTCTCATCTATAGGAATAGTCCTGTCTTGTGATTACATGTAACTTTCCCAGACAATCCAGTATGAGCACTTTAGGATCATTAAACAGATGTGCAAAGTGTTGGTCACGTAGGGTAATGAGACACGCTAGAGATGAGGTCTTGATATCTTTGGGGTCATTATTCAGCGTATTGGGCTGAGGATTTAGCTCAGCTGTGCTGCCACCTGCCTCGCAAGTGTAAGGAAGGACCCGTACAGAAGAAAAAAAAAAAAGTAGCCTACTACCATATTTTGTCTCTTTTTGGTGGTAGTCATACTGGAGTCAACCCAGAAGCACTGAGTTATATCCTCAGCCTGTTTTTTTTAATTTTAAAATAGGCCCTAAATTGCCCAGGCTATCCTTGAACTCACTATGCAGCCCACACTGGTTTTAAACTTGCAATCTTCCTGCCACAGCCTACAAGTGATGGGATTATAGGCATGTCCCACCACACGCGGCTAGTCTTTGAGTATTTAACCTATTTGTAATTAATTACTCATAGGGTAGAAGTGATTCCTGTCATCTTCCTATTTGCTGTCTTCCAGTAGTTGTTCGCTAGTGATCTTTTTCCAGTGAATTTATTACTTTTCAATTTCAGAGTTTGTTTGGACCTTTGTTATAATTTCCTTCCCTCTCCCCCCCCACCTTTTTTTCTTCTTTTTTTGGTACCAGGGATTAAACTTGGGTCTGTGTGCTTGCAAGGCAGGTGGCAGAACCACTGGGCTAAACCCTTGGCCCTGTCACCTTTTCTTTTTACAGGTCCAGGGATTGAACCCAGGGTCTCATGCATAATAGGAAGTGCTCTACCACTGAGCAAACACCCAGCCCTTCTCTTAATATTCTTTATTGCGTTGATCATCAGTCCCATGTTTTATTTTTAGCCATATTATCCATCAGCTCTTTAAATGTATCAATAATAACTGATAAGAAATTTTAATAATCCTTAAATACAATGCCTGGTCTTCCTAAGGTTCTCTTACTTTTTTCTTTGTATGGAGTTTATTTTTTTTTTTTTGAGACAGGGTCTTACTGTGTAGTTGAGACTGACCTGGAACCCACTATGTAGCCCAGGCTGGTCTCGAACTCATAGCGATCCTCCTGCCTCAGCCTCCCGAGTGCTGGGATTACAGGCAATGCACCACGCCCGGCCCCAATCTTGTTGCTGTTATTTGGCTAGTGATTTTACTGAACTAATTCTGCAAATCTGTATTTGTCTATGTGGCCACAAAGGCTGTGCTCAGTACAGGGGTCAGCTAAAGACTGAGTAGAGAATTCCCTAAATGCCTTGAAGTAATGATCTTTCAGTCCTCATCGGGTGTGGATGCACAAATACATGTGTGTATATTGAGAGTGTCTTCAAAGAAATGGCAAAAAAATTGTCAACTATTTAGCTTTTCTTGTTTGGATGGGGTCTCAAGATTTAACTGTAGGTGAGAAGTCAGGTCTGGTGCATCTATGCATGCTATTTTTTTTGGTACCGGGAATCGAACTCATGTCCTTGTGCTTGTGAGGCAGGCAGCGGAACCACTGAGCCAAATCCCCAGCCCCACATGCATGCTATTTCATTTTATTGCAAATATGAGAATTTTTAGAAAAAGAGATCTATCTGGATTCATTATTCCCATTTCTTTTTTTTTTTCTAGTAATCTTGTAAAACCTAAATGCTTTCACTCCCTCAGGCAGCTGTGATTTTTTTAAAATAAACGTTGCTGTTTGTTTTTGATAAACATCTTGGGAATAGAGTTGTTTGCAGAGTAAATGCTGACCCAGATCAAATGATGATACGACCTGGGAATGGAGCTTTTCCTAGGGAACTGTAAGGCAGGTCAAAGCGACTTCTCCTGGGGTTTTTGGGGGAGTGGGTGGTTATAGTTATCCTATCTCCTGCAGAGACTATGAGGTTTTTACAGCTACATCATGGCAATGCAGTTTGTTTTCAAAGCTGCTGAAGAGGTGAGAAGTGCTGGGGAGTCTGGTCAAGTGAGAGCCCACAAACCTTACTGTTCTCCATCCTGTTTAACTGGTTTTCTTGAGTAATGTTTCTCAGATTTTTAAAAGACATCAGTTAATTTCTGGAGTTCTAAAAAAAGTTGATTTTTCACAACTTTTGCCAGTGTTTTCTCATTTTTTTGCTAAAAAGACTTGTAGAGGTCTTTACCCTGCACTGTACTATGTGTCAAAATATTTTAAATGTTTCACCCGTCTTCTCAAATGCAATTCTTCCTCATCACACTCTAACCACTTAAAACCTTCACCGCAAGCATAATAAATACTCTGGAGCACTCTGATTCATTCACACCTTCCTAATGTGTATTCTTTTTTTTTTTTTGGTACTGGGGATCAAACTCAGGACCCAAGCGGTGGCACCACTGCGCTAAATCCCCAGCCCGTAATGTATATTCTTTTAGTGTATATTTTAATTCCATTAAAAAATCCTTATAATGCCCTGGAAGTGTAGCTCAATAAGTTGCTCGTCTAGCATGTGCCAGTTCAGTCTGATCTCGAGCACTACCAAACGAGAAATACCACAGAAGACATTATTATTGTTTTATAAATTTTATGTTTTTCCATGCATTTACTATTGTCCGTATCTTTCCTTCTTTCATCTGGAATATTTTCTTTCCTGCTTGAAGTACATGCTTTCGAATTCCCCTGAGCAAAGGTTCAATGGAAGCTTTCAGACCTCGTGTGATGTGTTTCTTGTCCCTTTGTTTGCGTTTTGAGACCTGGTCTTCTTGCGGTATAGTCCAGGCTGGCGTCGGACTCACAGCGATCTTCCTCCTCCGTCGGCCAAGTGCTGGGGTTACAGGAGCAGCGGCGCACTCTCTCCTTTCTCCTCTCTTGTTCTCCCACTCTGGCTTTCCGCTCTTCTGTCCTGAGGACTGAACACTGAGGCACATCCCCAGACTTCAATTTTCAGTCTTGGACGGTCTCACTAAATCACTAAAATGCCTGCGCTGGGTCTGAGCTCATGATCCTGTCTCAACTTTCCACAGTGCTGGGATTACACGCAATGCACCACCATGCCGAACCTGTCTCTGTCTCGGAAGTTATTTCTTTTGGGTGAAAATTCTGATTTGGCAGTTTTCACTCAGCATTTTTAAAAGATATCTTTCCCTGTCTTCTGTTGTCACTGAAAAAAGCAAACCCTTTAAAAATAGTCAGATTAGCCAGACGTGGTAGTGCACGCCTGTAATCCCAGCACTAGGGAGGCTGAGGCAGGAGGATCGCTGCAAGTTCAAGACCAGCCTGGGCTACATATTGAGTTCCAGGTCAGTCTCAACTACATGAGACCCTGTCTCAAAAAACCAAAAAAAAAAAGTCAGAATTTTTTATTTCTTTCTATTTTTGTCTTTGAGGTGGCATAATTTAACTGATTACACATAAGTGATCTTTAAAAAAACCCTACTTGGGATATTTTAGCTTAACAACTTTGTAAATTGGTGTCTGCCACCTTCCCTACAAACTTGCCTGTTACATTCTTTTTTTTTTTGGTATGGGGGATCAAACTCAGGCCCTTATGCTTGCAAGGCAGGTAGCGGAACCACTGAGTTCAATCCCCAGCCCACATTCTTTTCATTCTAATGATCTAAGTCTTAAGAGTTTCTTATTGTATCGTTAATATAACGTATACATGTATGTGTGCATGTGTAGGAGATCGAACCCCTGGGGCTAATAAGCTGCAGCAGTCCAAGCCCTTTTTTCTTCTTCCTTATTTTTGTCTCTTCTCATTTTTATTTTGTAAAAAGGACAGATTTAATCTATTTCATACCTTCTCTTTCTTTCCCTTTCTTCTCAGAGAGTAGTGGTGGGGTTAGTAGTTACATATGTGCAAAGGTGATTCTAAAAACATATTCAACAAATACTTCATGTGTCTGAAATGAACACTGATCATGTCCTCTCAGTTTCTTTTGAGTGGCCTCTCCTTGCCTGCCTTCCCCTTCCTGGAATATGAAGTAACTCTTTCAGTATTGAGGCTTGAATCCAGGGATTTCACACTCTGAAGTACATCCTCAGCTCTAATTTTCAGACAGGTTTTGCCAGACTATAAACTGCCCAAGTTGGGTTTGAACTCCTTCCTGCCTCAGCCCTCCCAGTGCTAGGATTACACTTGTGTGCCACCATGTCCAACTATTCCAACTTTTTCATGTTTCATTAGTATTCTTCCAGATCCTGAATTTTACTTATCTTCTACTTCATGGGTTAAAAACATTAGCTGAGAAACATTAGTTACCTCTTCTTCATGCACCATCCACCAGATAAAGAATGTGAACTATGTAACAGGCAGGATCTCTTTTAACAGGATGAATAAATTTTGTCAATTAACTTCCTTAAAGAAAAAGGGTAAGACTGATAAATCTAGGGCTGCAATCAGGGTTTAATGGTCCTTAAATTTTATTATGCTGAACCCAAAGGATGTTCACAAGTAGTAAAATTAGCCCAAATGGCATTTGCTCTTTTCTGGCAAGGGGCAGGTGGGTGGGAGTAGGCAAACAGTGCTTATGGCTAAATTTAACAAGCTCTTAGCAGAGGTAATTAAAATAAAAACACTTGTTACCATCTTTTAAAGTTTGTATTTGAATTCTTTTCTTTCTTTCTTCCATCCCTTTCATTTTGGATTTTTTGATATAGGGTCTTGCTTTGTACCTGAAGCAGGCTTTAAACTCATAAAGTAGCCCAGGGTGATCTCAAACTTGCTGTGGTCCTCCTGCCTCAGCCTCCTGAGTGTTGGAATTACAGGAGTGTGCCAGAATGTTGAGCTTATACATGGTTTTAAATTCTTTTGACGTCAAAAACAAAGAAACAATGTTTTTTCTTTTTAAGGGCTTTGGCTTGCCACATGCAAATAAAAATTTAGAAAATCGATGGACTTTATTTTGAACCAAATTATATGCACCATTTTCAAAGCTATGGTAGCACCATTCCCACAGACACACACAGTATTACAGTATTTTCTAATTAAAAAGAGTTACTACAGTTGGGTGTGGTGGCGCATGCCTGTAATCCCAGCACTCGGGAGGCTGAGGCAGGAGGATTGCTGTGAGTTCCAGACCAGACTGGGCTATACAGTCAGTTCCAGGTCAGTCTCAACTACATAGTGAGACCCTGTCTCAAAAAACCAAAAAAACAAAAAACAAACAAACAAAAACCCACAAAAAACCCAAAAAACCAAACCAAACCAAACCAAACCAAAAAACCCCAAACAAACAAACAAAAACAGGTACTACAAGTCATGGTAGAAGGTGAGGCAGGAGGACTGAAAGTTTGAAGGCAGGGCCAGGGATTTAGACCAGTGGTGCCACTGCCTGCCTGCAAGGGTAAAATCAGAGTTCAAGCTGGACATGGTGGTGCACGCCTGTCATCCCAGCACTTGGATCACTGTGAGTTCCACACCAGCCTGGGCTACACAGTGAGTTCCAGGTCAGACTCAACTACATAGTGAGACCCTGTCTCAAAAAGCCAAAAAAAAAAAAGATCAGGAGTTCAATCCCCGGTGCCCCACCCCCTTAAAAAATGAAGACAGCCTGGGCAAGACAGCAAGACCTTGTCTCAAAATACAAAACAGAGCTGTGGATGTGCCTCAGTGATATGCTTGCCTTGCACATGCCCACCCCTGGCTTTAATGCCAACACACCCACACTGAACCCTATGCCCTCTTATGTTGAGTTTAACCACCTATATTAAATGCCATTCATTATCTGTCACCTTGCTGGTAATTACCAATGCACAACTAAACTTTTGTGGCTTGTTAATAAATGAATGAAAGTTTAGTAACATCAATATCCTTTACTGTCTTCATAGTACGTTTTAGACTTTAAAAGTGCAAAGAACAACATATTACAGGTTCATCTGAACTATGAAAAAACGTCAATATTTTAAATTTTCAGCTAAAATTTTTAATGTTGTTGCTCAATATATTTATACATTTCCCCACTGAACTGCTTATTGGTATTAACAGTGGTGTTCTATTTTTTCATTACTCATGAATTAAACATATTTAGGTTTTAATCTTTACCAGTTAGTTATAGAAGGGTCAAATTCTATTTTGAAAAAAATCAAAATTTGTGTTTGTCATCAAAAAACAATTATTACAACATTTAGATATTTGCTGCATGGAATATATACTGGTAATAAAAAATTCAACTTTCTAGAATATTCTGAAGCTCTTTTATAAACTTGATTTAGGAACTATTTCTCACTATCTTTGATTTTAGTTATTTTAATACTAAATGCAGTATTTTAAACATTGAGTGCTTGACAATGGAGGATAAACTGCCTGAAATCTAAGTTACTATAAATCGTTCAATACATATATTTAGAAAATATTTTTACATGGCCTGTTTAGCATTAAAACAGCATACTTTTGATACAAGTGATTATTAAATCTCTTGGGATATAACTTTTTAAAAAATAATCTTTCAGGCAATGTGCAAGCAGTCTTATGCAGAAATGGGAAAGGATTTTGTCTCACCAAAGAACATACTACAGAAAACACCAGTGAAAGAAGAAGAGTACTTCAGAACGGAGCAGTAATTACTTCAAATGAACCATACGGGCTCCTAGAAGGACACATAAAAACGACAAGAGGACTTGGATTTCATGGAAATCTCAAACTAAAAAAACTTATTATTCCAGCACCTGAAACTATTTCTGTCCCTATAGATGACTTATGTCAATTCATTATCTTAGCTACTAATGGCCTTTGGGAAGTTCTGGATAAAGAGGAAGTCATAGCACTGACAATAACACTCTTTCAGATATATAAGGAAACATGTGCTTCTATCACACAAAACAAATCACCTCACAACAAACCTCTGTATCTTTCAATCAGTGATAAAAGCATTTCTGCATCAGAAAGTAATATCCACATATTGTTTCAATATAATCCTGAATCTAAAGAATATATGTCAACTACAAATTTAAAGAAAAACTTATCTGAGTCAAAATATTCGGAACATTGTGTTTACAAATCTAAAAATGTAGAAACATTTCCACCACAAACAACTAATCATGAACCTTGCAGTAAAAATGAAACTGATAGACCAACCAGTGCAGATGAGGGACAAACAAGCAAAGAAGAATCATACCCTAGGAATTTCTTTGAAGGTGCAGCTGAGTATGTTAGCCGTGAACTTGTAAATGCTGCTCTGGAGGCTGGTTCCAGAGACATTACAGTTATGGTAATATTTCTCAATGGAAGTGAGTATCACTTGCTGATATAAAAAATTAAAAGTTCCAGTTATTCAGAGAACCAAAATATATTGCCAAAGACAGTTCTTCAATGAAGCAAATATTAGAACACATTAAAAATCATGGGAAATCATTTTTGACACTGCAGTAAAGAAAGTATAAAAGCAGATTTTAGGCTATATATGTTCACTATTTTATGACAAAAAAGAGAGAAAAACCAGTGTTTGCTTTTTATACCACTTTATTCCAACCTGAGCACCTCAATATAAAACTAAACACCGGTGAACTGTTTTCCTTGCTAATTCTGAATTACTGTAAAATGTACAAGAGGTCTGCTAGGAATTCGACACTTAAATAGATTAAATCTGACACATGGTAGATATAATGAAAATACCCCAAAATTAGTGCAATATACGGAACTTATCAAAATAAAGTGGACTTTGAAAAACAAGGCTGCAAGATTATTACTAACATTGCAATATTTATGTTACAAATTACAGATACATTGCTTATTATGGTTCTAAGCCATGTAGGAACTGAAGCCCCCTTTTTTTCAAAGGGTCGGAGAAAGAATTAGCTGATTTAGTAACTGTACATTTTGTATACTTTAAGCAACTCTTAAATATTACAGAAAAAAATAAACATAAATGGAGGCTACAATGCAGTACCCTATTTACAGTACAGCTGAAGATAAAATTTAAAACCATCAAGTTTGAATGTACATAATTGTTAGTGCAGTGACTGTATTAGTCCCAAGGGAACAAAAGCCTCTTCCCTGCCTCCAAACAAGACTTACGTAATGGCCAGCAGTGATTAAAAAAAAAAATCAGATACCTGGCTTGCTTCATTTGTGTTGAAGAGCTCACATGAAGGGAACACTATTCATTAAAATGCATTTATTAGTTTTCATATTCCTAAACAAGGTGGAGTTAATATCTGACTTCATCCCATTTAGAAAATAAAAGGACTGGATATAACTTAGATGCTGCTAGTATTCTTTTTCTTCCTGGAGATGGGGGACTGTTTTCTTGTGGTTAACAACTTAATAAAATGTGGAATGTACACCTTAGATAACAGAAGAAAGTTTACCTGAATACTGTAAGCTAAGCATAAATATCTTTATATTCTCCTTCTAAAATTTTTTTTAGAATGCTCAAATTAATAATGTTTAATTTTTTCACAGATGATTACTGTCCCAGTTTGGAGAAGCTGGATGGTTAACTGTGGGTCCAGATAGTCATTTGTCTTTATCCCTAATGATAAACGATTCCCTCCAATTTTCCAGTACATACAGATCTCATTTTCCCTTTCTACTGCTGAAACATTAGTCAGAGGGACACATGCATGTTATTAAAAATTAAGTTCAAAACACTTAAAATAATTCTGTATTAGAAACTTGACTCTATCATAAGTCTCTTGTTTTTGGGAGTCATACTGGGCTGGTTAAATGCCCCAATTCCACTGTTATTTAACATTTAGGAAGCAGAATATTCCAGCTAGTTCAAACTGGAGGTTTAGTTACTACAACACTGACTTCTGGTTGGTTGTGTAGGTTCAGTGAGGTCTACTCCTCGTCCTCTAGCAGAATTTGCTCCTGGATTCTGTGGTTCATTCTTTGGCAATTTTTTAGCTGAGAGACAAAAATAAACAGAATTAGAACATTCATACTAAAAATATGCTATATTACCCCCAAAGGTTCACATAGCCATGTGTTCATTGTTCAAGTGTTTACTGAGTATCTATTACATGCCAAAAAAAAAGTTGCTGTCTTACCAAAAGTTAGTTTCTGAGAAGGGGTAGATGCAGACCAGTTACAGATACATAACTGAAACTTAAAACTTGACAAGAGTTATATATAATTATTTTTTATTTTCCCTTGCAGTAAAGGGAATTAAGCCCAGGGTGCTTTACCCTTAAGCCACATCCCTGAGACAGCATCTAAGATGCCAGACAGGCCTAGCATTTGTGATCCTCTAGCCTCAGCCTCCCAAGTAGACAGGATTAGAGCCACCATTCTGTCTCTTTATATTGATTCACTTAATACCAGAAAATTTGTGCTTTACTTCAGAAATACTTTTACTGAAAATTAGGTACAGCTTATAGTCTCTCAGCTACTATGGAGACTGAGATATGAGAAATACTTAAATTCAAGAACAGTTTGGGCTGCTGGGCACAGAAGTGTACACCTGTAATCTCTGCACTTTTGAGGCTGAGGCAAGAGGATCCATGTTTAAGCCCAGTGAGGCTACATAGCAAGTTCAAGGTTGGCCTGTATATAGAAAGACATGACTAAGAAAAAAGCCTAAGAAGTGTTTTTTTGTTTTTGGAGACAGGATCTCACTCTATAATTTAGGCTGGCCTTGAACTCACTGTAGCCCAAGCTTGCACTGATCTCATGGCAATCCTCTTGTCTCAGCCTCCTAATTGCTGGCATTACAGGCATGTGCCATCAAACCCAGCCCAAAATACTTAGAACAAGTAAGATCATAAACAAATAACATCCTAACCACCACCCCAATAAAGCATATCCTCTACTGTGCAACTTAAATTATGAAACAGAATTATGAAATACCACATCTCTTTTTTTCTTTGCTGGCTTCCACAACTTTTTCTCTTCGAGCACCTACATTTTTCTCCTGTGGACCAGTTGCACCAGGAGCTGTGCCTGATACAAATGGAAGTGATCCAAAAGAGTCTATTTCCAAAACTAGTTCCAAATATTATTTGAGATGAGCACAGATTATCAAATGTTAAACGCCCTATCAACCATCATTTATAGCTTTAGTTTTGTCAAATGATATACAGCTAATGGCTGCTCTCTGGAGTATGCTTCCTACTAAGAATTTTACCTGCTAGATATAGTTCACTTAAATTCCTAAAAATTCTTGAGATATGGGCTCACTTTTTGTGGGAAAGGGGTAATAACATTAAATATGTCTAAGGGTGGCTGGACACTGGTTTGTCATCATCTTAGGGATACAACGTCATGTAAGACTCTAACTTTACCATACAGCCCTGACCCAGGTTACTCAGAGGTTGAGTATGCTCTATTTCAAAATCTGAATGTTAGCTGCCATGGTGGCACATGTTTGCAATCCCAACACTCTGGGAGGCTGAAAGACAGAAGGACTCCATATTTGAGGCCAGCCTATGCAAACTGGCAACTTAGTGAGACCATACCTCAAAATAAAAAATAAAGGACTAAGTACATAGCTCAATGTAAAGGCCCTATGTACAAGCCCTTGTACTGCAACCAAAACAACACCGAATGCTTAGTTGCATTTTGGATCTTTTACTCTGTATTGGTCCTCCACATTCCATACCAGTATTTATCATCTTGTTATAATCCTAGAGGGTAGACTGGGCAATAGGTCTGAAAGTCAGGAGGGGGCACTAAAGTTTGGGAAAAAGGTCTTCACTGGACCACTTTTCATAGGAATGGCTCTAAAAATGATAGCATGAATGGTGACCTAATGATACATTTTTAGTCAAATATATTTAAAGTAATGCCCTATAGTTGGAAAACACAGACACCAGAGAAACAGAAGATAGCATAAGCTGTATAATACTGAGTCAGGTTTTCTGATAAACATTTCTCCTGTCAGCATAGTTTTCTAAAGGACTTTGTGTGATTACATCTAACTGAAATTAGGAGGCTGAAAGAAATAAATTTTGTAGTGTCTGAATAGATTGAAACTGCTGAGCACACTACTGTGGTACTTAAGGTATTAATCTTTTTTTTTGGTGTTTTGAGACAGGGTCTCACTATGTAGTCGAGACTGACCTGGAACTCACTATGTAGCCCAGGCTGGTGTTGAACTCACAGTGATCCTCCTTCCTCAGGTTCCCTGAGTGCGCCACCACACCCAGCTCAAGGTATTAATCTTATGAGGACCAAAATCCCATTTCTTTCCTTCCTTTTTTTTTTTTTTTTTTTGGTACGGGGGATTGAACTTGGGCCCTTGCGCTTATGAGGCAGGCCAGAGGAACCACTGAGCTAAATCCCTAGGCCCCAAGTCCCATTTCTACTTGGGAATTCTTTCAAAAAGGAAAATATTCCAATTGCGGGGGGGGGGGCGGCTAAGTCTATTATGCAGGCTAATTTCTAATGAAAAATGACCTTATCAGCACACCTGAATAAAAGGTACAAATTAAAGACAGTTTGGTGAAAGACTTTTTAGCTTTTCTTAAATGGTTCTAGGCATCCCACACTGGATCTCATACAGGTTGGCAAAACATTTTACCACGGAGTTAGTGCAATCTTAATACCCTAAGAGTTTTAAAGTTTAGGCTGACTTGAGGGACCTACTATCTCCTTGGTTCCTGTTATTTTAGATGTGATTCTGGGTGCAATCCATCCCATTTGTAAAACAAGCATACTATGGGGCCGGGAATTTAGCTCAGTGGCATTGTACCTGCCTTGCAAGCGAAATGTCTTGAATTCGATCCCAGGGAGCGGGGTGGAACACATAAGCATACTGTGACACAATCTTTCACAACTTCCAGGGAATTTCCCTGCCATGTGATTTTCAGAAAAACACTTCACACAACAGACAGGCGAGGTTTTTTGTTTTGCTTGCATTTCAAATAGGCCACCATTAAACTTGGCCACCTAGAAAAAAGCATTAAAGTACTTGGCAGTTCTTAGCTGGTTGACTAGCTGGCTGGCTTTCTTTCTCTCCCCTCCTTTTTTTTGAGACAGGGTCTTGACACATAGCCCAAATCGTGCCTTGTTTTGAATCCTCCTACTTTAACCTCAGTGCAGGGATTAGACTGTGCACCACCATGCCTGCTCTTACTGGGTTTTCTTTAGCCTCTGATTCAGTTATTAATTGGTTAATCTGTCTAAATTTCCTGGGTGTGGTGGTGTATGCCAGTAACCCCAGCACCAGGGAGGCTGAAACAGGAGGACTGCCTCAAGTTGGAGGCCATCCTGAACTACATAATGAGACGATATTTCAAAAAAAAACCCAGAAAGATAATTAGTCAAGAGTCGTAGTGCATGTCTGTAATTCTAGCATTCAGGAGTCCGAGGCAGCAGGAATAACAGGTTGGAGGTCAGCCTGGTCTACATAATGAGACCTTTTGTCAAAACAACCAATCAATTAAACAACAGCAAAAATCAAAACCTAAGAAGGGCTGGGTGTGTAGGTCAGTGCAAAGGCCCTGG
The DNA here is from genome assembly GCF_012274545.1 of Fukomys damarensis. Lineage (NCBI taxonomy): Eukaryota > Metazoa > Chordata > Mammalia > Rodentia > Bathyergidae > Fukomys > Fukomys damarensis. The sequence continues at coordinate 32,832,253 of NW_022900940.1, forward strand.
GTTCATCCCCCAAGATACCTCCCCCCACAATCTAATGCCAAGGTAATCTATAGTAAAAAACAAAATAAATCTTTAGTGCTGAGGATGTGCCTAAGTGGCAAAGCACCTGCCTAGCATGCTTGAGACCCTGGGTTATGTCCCTAATACAGCACTCAAAAAATTGAAATTGTGAAGAAAAAGAAAAATTTGTGCTAATTTGGCTGTTGCCCTTCAAACTACAAATGTTATGGCTGTAGTGTGCTAAGTGCTTAGTTAAAATGTAAAAGGCAATTTGTTTCCCAGAGTACCAAAACAAAAAACAGAAAACAAAAACAAAACAAAACAAAACAAGAAAGAAAAGAAGTTTGAACCATTCACCCAGCATCTTGGAATGTATTCCCCACAGATCAAGAGGGATATTACTATATACAAAAGTAAACATTAGGAAGAAACCATATATTTACTCAAACGTTTTAGTGAAATCTTTGGAAAATATATTTGCTTAACCATCAGATCAAAGCCCAAGCATGATTCAGATGGAAGGAACTTGCCTAAACTGAGTTATTACACAATTAATAGGTAATAATCGTTCATAATTTAGCAACATTAACAAAATAGGGTTTGGTAGAATGGACCTAGAAAAGAAGTAAATTGTTTTAAAAATCAAGAAATTAAAAAGACAGTCAAACCCAAATATGCTCCATCCTTCATTTGCATTACTAATCTTACCTATTGCCATGAATATTTCATTTACATTCATTGATGTTTTAGCTGATGTTTCCATGAATAATAAACTGTTGTCATCTGCATAGGACTGTGCTTCCTGTTCAAAGAGAAAAAAATGAGACATCCCTTGGACATATAGTAGATCTGCCTTGTTACAGGAAAAAAGGCTTCCTTATCACCTACCACTTCTAACTTGATTACCTAAACCCAACAATTGTGTGGTAAACTATTAACATTAAGTAAAAGTACTAGGTTGGTACTTTTACCATGGAATATTTTCTCTATTTTCTAACCTCATTTGGTTCTTCTGGTCTAACATTAAATATACTTTGGAGGCTGGGGATTTAGTTCAGAGGTGCCATGCCTGCCAAGCAAGCCCAAGGTCCTGAGTTCGATTGCCAGTACCAAGAATAAAAAATATATATATATATATATATACTTTGACGGGCTAAAGGTTTAGCTCAGTGGTTCTGCTGCCACCTGCCTTGCAAGCAAAAGAACCCAAGTTGACCCCTGGTACAAAAAACAAAAAAAACAAAACACACGCGCGTGCGCGCGCACACACACACAACACACACTTTGGAATGAATTTGAGGGGGAGGATTATCCTGTTCTAAATTTTGAATTATGAATCATTCCTCTGAAAATTACATCACTACACTACCTTTCTGTCACACTTCTATAGTTTACACATATTATCACTTTTGATTTTCACAGCTGTTCTGAGAAGCAACCTATCATCTGTCCAATTTGACAAAGAAACAACTTTGAACTGAGGCTGCTTTGAATTGTTACATGACAGGGCCACTTTTGACTATAAGTGTTCTTTCTACCACTTCATAATAATGGGCAGGTAACTACGAAAGAATAGTACATGTTACTAAAACTCCTATTATCTGTAATGTGCTGGCTTAACATCTAACGATTCAAGAAATAGCTGCCTTTCTCTCAGTGCATGTGTTCCATCTATGGCCACTAAAGAAAAGAAAATTATCCCATCATGTTATTATATACATAATGACCACAACCAAAGCTAAAGAACAGGAGACAGAGGCAGTATTAAATAATTAAGAGAATATTAATTCACTGTCCCTCTCTATGTGCACTTTTGCATGTGTACTACGAACTGAACCTAGGAACTCATGCTAGTCAAGAGCTCTACCACTGAACAACACCTACAGCCCTTTTCTCCCTACATTTTTTCAACCTTTTTTTTGTACTGGGGATTGAACTCAGGACCTTGTGCTTGCAGGCAGGTGCTGTGCCACTGAGCTAAATCCCTGACCCTACATTTTTCCCTCCTAAGAGACAGGGTTCTTCTCACTATGAAGCCCACGCTGGCCTCAAACTCATAATCCACCTGCCTCAGCCCCTTAAGTGCCAGATTATAGGTGTGTGCCATAATTCCTGGTTCATTTTTGCATTATTGTTGTTGTTGTTTTGAGGCAGGGTCTTGATATGTAGTTCAGACTGACTTTGAACTCACTATATAACTAAAGCTGGCCTTGAACTGCAGTGATCCTTTTGCCTCAGCATTTGGAGTGCTGGATTATAGGCAGTGCACCACCACATCTGGCACCTGGTTCTTTTTTTTTTTTTTTTTGGTACCAGAGATTTAACTCAGGTCTTGTGATTGAGGCAGGCGGGTGGAACCACTAAACTAAATTCTGGGGGCCCTTGGTTCATTATTTTAAATGACTGATTAGTGCTTGTATTTTGCAGCAGAGAATCTTCTCAATTAGTTATTGAGATAGCAGATAAAAGGTGGATTTCCTAAACCAGGCATAGTGGTGCATGCCTGTAATTCCAGCACTCAGAATGCTGAGGCAGGGTTGCCCAAGAGTTCCAAGAATACATAATGAGTTCAAGGCCAGCCTGAACTATGTTCCCCTGTCCAAAAAATAAAACAAAACAAAACAAAAATAAAAATGGGGAGGGGGATTTCTAAACCTTTTTGATACTGAGGCTCAAACTCAGGACACGTGCTTTCAAGGCAGGTGTGGTACTGCTGAGCTAAATTCCTGGCCCTAAGCCTTTATTTTTGAACAGCCTCCCACCCCCACCCTGCACTGTTTTAAGGCAGGGCCAGTAGTTCAGCCTGACCTCAATCTCACAGCAATCCTACTGTCTCAGCCTTGTAAATGCTGGGATTATAGGTGTGTACCGCCACACCTGGCTGAACAGCCTTTTTTTTTTTAAACAGCCTTTTTTTGGATAAGCATGAGTATATATATTTGTGTAAATATAGGTACGTATGTGTGCTGACATACAGTTTATTGGGAGATGAGCAGAAATGGGACAGGAAGACATAAGTGGATTTAAGGATGAAGGTTGAGGCACTTTTTGCCTTATGTATTTCTACTTTGTTTGCACATAATTCTTTTGTAGTTGTTCAGGTCAAGCAAATCAGTGAATAATTTACAATAACGTAAGAGTATTGTTTAGGCTGGGGATTTAGCTTAGTGGTTCCACCATCTGCCTTGCAAAGTCCTGAGTTTGATCCCAGGTACAAAAAAAAAAAAAAAAAAAAGAGTATTGTTTAAAGGTTCACTGGGAGAAATCTTTTTTCTTCTGCGTTATCAGGGATCAAACCCGGAATGTTATGTAATACACTAGGCAAATGCTTTACCACTGAGCTATACCCCCAGACCTTCAGGAGAAATCTACATGTGTTTGTTTTGTGTATATGTGTATTAAAACCTGCATTTTTTATTATTTGGATGGCTTTTATTTACAAAAAGAAAAGTGGCTTCAAGTAAAAAAATTCAACGTACCTGGAAATCTACAGTTCTTTTATTTGCTAGATCAGCCTTGTTTCCTGATAAAGCTATTACAATGTTAGGACTTGCTTGCTTCTGAAGTTCCTTAACCCAGTTTTTTGCTCTTGCAAAAGATTCCTGTTAAACAAAGGAACAGAACAACTGGCATAAGCTCAAAAATGGTCAGGAAGCATCTTTATGAGATGAGGCTTTAAAAGACTTCTAAGGTGACCGTAGAAGGAAATAGTAATTGTACAAACTTTCATCTAATATTTTTACTCACAAAAGCTTCAGCAGAAAGGTTATAACTGGCTATAAAAATTTTTACAAAATATTTTTCTAGCAAAAATTCTGAATAACAAAAATGTTACGTCAAACTAGTTTCAATGTACAAGGCATTTATACTCACCTCATTTGTGATATCATATACAACTATGGCTGCTTGTGCTCCTCTGTAGTACATTGGTGCTAGGCTATGGTAGCGTTCTTGACCAGCTGTATCCCATATTTCAAACTTTACTGTTGTGTCATCAAGACACACAGTCTGGGTTAGAAAAGCAGCTGAAAAAAGGAAGTATCAGTAAGTGCATCATTTTCTCCCAAATGTTTTCATAATATAGAAAACACCCAGGAAACTATCGATAGACAGTGTATACATAATTAACATGGACTTTGGGTATTCGTAAAATCCAGGTTTCCAAGCTAGATCTAGATGATTTAAAATATATGGGACAAAGTACACAGATTATATAACTAATGTCCTTTAATAGAAAGAACTTAAATACCTATAGATTTTTGTAGGGGATTCTGGAACTAATCCCCCAGATACCTAAGGAGGAATGTATATCTCTGACATCTACCTTGCTAACACTATCCCATTCCATTCTATTTTTTACTGCTATATTCGCGTTCATTACTACCAAATCAATATTTCTTGTTGTATTAACTTTAAAACATTGTTAACACTTTAATTTTACTAATTATTACTTTAATATAGGTTGACTTTGTTAAACAGATTTAATATCCACTCCTTTAATGTGCCCTAAGAATTTTTTGGATTTGTACTTTTTCAGCTGTACTTTCCTGATTATTTCAACACTAAGAAAGTACCATTTATAAAATGACACTTGTTAAAATTCAGATGGATACAGAGTACTTGGGGATGCAGTTTAGTACCATGCAAGAAGCCCAGTTAATCACAGCCAATACCCTCCTCAAATGATTGTAGCCAATTTTAGCAGCTTGCTGGCTGATGGCCACCACACCTTGTAACTCCATCCTTCATTACTGTTGGTACTTAAAGACTCCTACTGCTACCCTCATATTGTAAACTGTCACGTTCCTCCTCCCTATTAGTTTCAGATCAAGTTTTGATATTCAAATCATTTTCCCAAATTGGTATAGATGCAAATTACAAAATTTTCTAAAACTATCATATTCTCCAAAAGAATGATATACATGTGTCTACACTGTATGTGTATCTAGTTATTGGAATTTTTCATGAACCCTCATAGTAGGAAATGTGATAAATAAGTCTACTTAAGTAGATGTCTTTAATATTCGACATAACATCTATTTTTCATGCTATTTCTAGTAAATCAACTGTTTTTTTTTTTTTACAGTATTAGCAACTATAATTTGCAAACAGTTTGGAAATGTCTTTGACTTATTAGTTCTGTGAATTCATACAAGTACACAGTCATATCTTAAATATATTCCACTTCACTTCAATTTCTGAGTGTAGTGGTAAACACCTGCAATCCCAGCTACTTGGGAGGCTGAGGGAAGAGGATGGCTAAATTTCAGCCTAGTCTGGGAAAACTTGGCAAGATCTTGTCTTGAGCCAGGAGTGGTGGTGCACACCACCCCGGAGGCTGAGACAGAAGGATCGCCCAGAGTTTGACCAGCCTGCGCTACACAGTGAGTTCAAGGCCAATCAAGGATGGGGATGCAGCTGAGTAGTAGAGCACTTTCTAAGCATGCCCTGAGACTCCGGATGCACACTCTAGTACCACAAAAAAAACAGTAACAAAGCCAAAATTAAACAAAAGCTTCTTTTACCAAATCAAAGCAGCAGAAGTATGTTTTTGATCTTGTATTTTTTAAAAAAACAATTACTTACATTTTCCCCCCGTTGTTTATTGGGACATTTAAAGCAAATAACACAGTTACATTTATCATTGGGGATCTTGTACTTTTACATGATATGCCTTGGTTCTTATTTTTTCAAATCTTGTATTTGTTAAAGGACAAAAGTGTTATGAAAAATTCTCTTGTATAAGTGAAAATATTTTAAAAAATAACTACAATTAAGTCCTTGAGACAGCTGCTCCTTATTCAATAAAAAAGGAATCCATTACAAAATATCAACTTTTCAAATGTAATTTGATGCAAACTTGCAGAAGATTTAGAAGTTGTATTAATATTGTTTTTTCTTTAGACACACTATGATCTTAAAGTGCACTAGTAGTAAAAATATTCATTTATATGCCTATAAATCAACTGTTATACTGCCTTTAGAAAATAAAGTCCAATTCTCAAACCAGTTAAAGCCATTATAAAAGACTACTAATCTTTTTTATGTGTATGTATAGAATGCCAAATAAAATACAGGCAAGGAAATATCAACAAATATATTAAAGGAATTTAATTCTCTCAGAAATGTAAAGCTATTACACAAATAGACTAAAAGTCTTTTTTTTTTTTTTTTTTGGTACCAGGGATCGAACTCAGGCCCTTGCACTTGCAAAGCAGGCAGCTGAACCACTGAGCCAAATCCCCAGCCCTAAAAGTCATTTTTATTGAAATAAATTACAAAAGCTCATTTGAGTCAACATCCAGTCCTAATTCTCTCTCAATTCTGGAACAAGAAAAATCTAATTTGATATTTTTTCCACATATTCTTATAATAATAGTAATACATTATTGGGAAGAGACAGTTGAAAGAAGCAAGACTCCCATGAAAATTCAAAGGCATCAGCTAAAAAACAGACTTTAATTTGGGTGAAAGAGACTAAAGTCAACATCTTTGTAATATAGAGACAATAAACAGGTGAAAACATGTCGAAAGGGAAAAGGATCCCAATTAGAACATATACACAACTGTTCCTCAATTCCACTCACCCTAGTTTGCATTTAATACAAAATGCTCCTAGCATTCCTTGTGCAATAACATGCTTCACATTGGGGGGCGCGCGGTGGTACCAGGATAGAACTCAGGACCTTGAGCTTGTGAGGCAAGTGATAGAACCACTGAGCTAAATCCCTGGCCCGCTTCACTTTTTTTTTTTTGGTACCTGGGATCGAACTCAGGTAGGTCCTTGTGCTTGTGAGGCAGGCGGCAGAACCACTGAGCTAAACCCCTGGCCCTCACATTTTTTATAAACAATGTTTTACACTTTTTTTTTTTTTTTTTTGCAACTGGGGAGCTTCCTGAGAAATTACTATTAGCTCTTCTCTATATTCAGTGTCTAATATAAATCCTACCTTGTTCACAGAGATGTAAGAAATGTTTGCTATAAGAATAGTTTTAAAAGATGTATGGGTTGGGTGTGTTGAAGCATGCCTGTAATCCCAGCATTTGGGAAGCCGAGGCTACAGGATTGCTGTGAGTTCAAAACCTGCCAGAACTATACAGCGAGACCCTCTGCGCCCCCCCAAAAAAGTGTGTCACCATTTAAGGGCTACTTAAGTAATGTCTGAGTAGAGTTCCCTGGAACTCTAAATTATTATACAGATGGAGCATCCCTAATCTGAAAACCTGGTTAGGTATTATAGCACACACCTATAATCCCAGCTAAGGAGGATCACAAATACAAGGCCAGCCTGGGTAACACAATGAGACCCTAACTCCAAAGAGGGGGAGGGATGCATTCTAAAATTCAAGAATTTAGGGGCACCAACATAATACTACAGTAGAAAATTCTATATCATAAAACTGTTTGATATACACAATTATTAACAATATTCTAGGACCAGGAGTTTAACTCAGTGGTTCCCAGGTAGGGGGTTGGTGGGGGGGATAATCTGTAAAATGGTCCCAACTATTTTTGGATAAAGGATAACCAACCTTAAACTACTAATGTAATCCCAGCCAGAAACACCAATTAAGCAGCTCTGATTTGATAACTGTGTTCATGCATGATTTAAAAAGTTTAATTCTGAGAAAAAGACCATCAGCAGAGGTCCAAGAGTAAGTACTACAATATGTCAACATTAATGAAAGGTGTTGCTGTGCCAAAAGGACAGAAATATTACCAGACTAGAACAGTCCAAAATAAACAATAGGTACAGTATATCCCAAGATTTCAGTGACTCCTCAATGTTGTCAACTACTAAGGGTCTAACACCTATCTCTAAAATTCAGTGCAGTATAACTGACATTAAGTGAAATGTTTCAATTTCCAGTATGCTTCTAAATGCACATTACTAATCATTTTTATTTATAAATTCTGCCACTCAAAATATAAACTACCACATCAATACTTTAGCAACATTAATCAACCAAAAACTTACCTGAATCTGCAAAACCACTTTAATTTATCCAAAACGTCTATTTTCTGGCTAAGAACCATCACTTTCTTAGACCTCTTCAGTTTCTCTTCACTTCCATCACCAGCACTAGCAGTTGGTTTTCTTTTCAGGCTCATTATTTCACAAAGAAACAGCTTTTATCACTTCGAGAGTTACTGTGTACGCGACGACAAGCAGAGAAAAACAAAGCTGCGTTGAGATGCAGGTGCTGGCCTAACACACTCCCTCTTTGAGCTACACGATGAGCTCTTACTAGTAAGCCTGGTGGCAATCATGAAACTTTTCATTCTGAGCAAAACTCCACATTTCTGTACCAGAGACACACTTTGGGGGTCAGCTGAGAATAGGTGAAACTATAAATGTCAGATCTGTAAATACCAAAGGTCTTAAAAAAATAATACACAAGGAAGGTACACTGGACAAGGAAAAAAAATATCCTGATAGCATTAAATCAAAGATTAAAAAAAAATTAACCTCTCTCCCCAACAACTAAAATGATCCTACATGAACCAAACAGAAGAGGGGGCGGGACTAAAACTCTGAGGAGCTAATAATATCCCTCACAGGGGTAGGGATGTAACTCAGCAGAGCAGCACCTGCCTGGCAAGTGTGAGGAGTTCCATTCCTGAAACAAAAACAAAAAACAAAACAAAAAAGACCCCTTAATAATAATATCCCTCACCCTCAGATTATTACCATTTTTTCCAATTCTTCTTACTGATTGGACCTAGGGCCTCACTCATTCTAAGCAAACACTCTATCACTGATCCACATCAGTAGCCCTTTAAGTTATTTGTGTTAAATTTGACATTCATTGTTTTATTACAATTAACCAAAAACCCTACATTATACCACTGAATTTGATAACACAAAGATTTGAGATTACAAAATGTCATATATCCAAAAGAGAAGGGAGAAAAATTTCTATAGTGGATGCTAAAGGATGGAGATACATTTATTTATTTATTTATTTTGAGACAGGGTCTTGCTTTGTTCATGCTGGTCTTGAATTCACTATGTAGCCCAGACTGGCCTCATACCTGTGATGATCCTCCTGACTCAGCCTGCAATAACAGGGATGTTCCATCATACCCCACTTCTGGATTAATTTTTGTTACCATGTTACCATGTTGATATAAATCTTAAGAAAAACTGTAAATGATTTAAAGATAAATACATAAAGATGATTCACAAAAGCAACAGACAAGCAGTCAAAGTTACTAATAATGAATAAAATCACCCATATAACAAAGACACTTATCTCCTGAATTAGCAAAATGAAACAAATATAAAAAAAGGATGTGGCCAAGATTAAGGGTCTGCTGTTGATATATAACTCTTGGAAATAAATCTGACAATATGTAGAAAAAAAATAAAATACTGGTATGTTAATCTAATAATTTCATTGAGTCTCTAAAAGATAGTAGGAAAGTAGCAAGAACAAAATTTTATGTTCAAAGAATATAAAAATACTTAACCTGTTATATGGAAAACACTAGTGACTTGGTAAATACTAAGTAACAATTAAAACTGGCTATAAGGCTGGGGATGTAGCTCAGTGGCATTGTGCCTGCCTGGCAAGTGCAAGGTCCTGAGTTGGAGCCCTGGTACAGGGAAAAGAAAAAAAGGTCAGGGATGTAGCTCAGTGGTGCCACCGCCTGCCTCTCAAGTGCAAGGTCCTGAGTTGGATCCCTGGTACCAAAAACAAACAAAACAAAACAAAACAAACTAGTTATAACCTTTTAAACTGAGAAAAGATAATGCAAACACTAAACATTATATAACACACACACACACACACACACACACACACACACTAGTTGATATAATAGTGTATGTATGTGAAAACATGAACAGAAAAACACAGAAGAGATAAAAAACAGTAACAGTGCCCCTAAAGTAATGACCAACTGTTCTTCTGTAGAACTTGTAAAAACATTTGGAACTCTGTTAAAAAACTGAAAGGAAAGCTGGGTGTGGAGGAATATGCCTGTAATCCCTGCTACTCAGGAGGCTAAAGCAAGAGGATTGAGAATTCAAGGCCAGCACGGGCAATTTAGCAAGAGCTTGTCTCAAAATGAAAAATAAAAAGGTCTGAGGATATAGCTCAGTGGCAGAGTGGCTCTGGGTTAACCCTCCAGAGTCAGTGGAAGTAGAGACTGCTTTTCTGGGGAAATGGAATACCACTAGCAGAAATCCAGCATGATAAAGAGTTTCTCAGACATATGCACTGACTTCAGATGATAAAATTATGAAGATATGGACAGGATAGGGCAGAGCAGAAAATAAGCAAAATAAAAAGTGATGCGGATTTTAGTTCCAAGAAAAATGTAATGCACATAGAAAGCATCCAGGGAATGACAAAAGAAAGGATATAGCCACAGAAGAGTTACATTTCAATTAATGTGAGAAAGAAGAGGAGGGAGACAAAAACAGTGCAGCGAAAATACAGTAAGGCATACATACCTATGCGACTACACTCAAATAAAATACTTCAAAAGCCTAGTAATAAGGTAAAACATTACATTATAATATTATATATGTTAGCAATCTTCTGAAAAAGTAAATCCACCTTAAAAGGTCACCTCTAAATACCACTAGGCACAGTGTATTCTTTTTTAAATATGTGTTTTGAGACAGGGTCTCACTATGTAGTCCCAGATTGCCTCAAATGGCAATTCTTCCTGCCTTAGCCTTCCAAGTGCTGGAATTACAGGAACACAATTTATTTTTAAAAAAGAAATGATAAGAGACAGCACTACAATATATAAACAACTACAACTAAGCAACAAAAGAACTTAATTAGAAAATAGCTGGGCATGGTGGTGCTCCCCTATAATATCAGTATTGTGGGAGGCTAAGGAGGAAAGGTCACAAATTCAAGCCCTGCCTAGGCAATTTTACAAGGGCCTGCCTCAAAATAAAAATAAATTAAAAGGTGTAGGTAAACAGTTCATGAGAAGACCTAGCTCCAACTTGTGGTGCTAAAACAAAACAAAACAAAACAAACAAAAACAGTCTTAGCAGGGCTTGGGGCACAGTCCTGTAATGTAATCCCAGCACTCAGGAGGCTGAGGCAGGAGGATTGCTGTGAGTTCCAGACCAGCCTGGGCTACATAGTGAGTTCCAGGTCAGTCTCAACTACATAGTGAGACCCTGTCTCAAAAAACAAACAAACAATAAAAAGTCTTAGAAGTTTAACACATTCAGATAGTGCTCTAACCCTGATCATACTATAATGAACATCAACCAGTGTTTGAGCAGGTGTGGTGGTGTACACCCTGCAATCTCAGCTCTTGGGATGAGGAGGCAGGAGGATCACTTGCCCTGAGTTTGAGGCCAGCCTGGGCTACATAGTGAGTTCAGAGCCAACCCAAACAACAAAGAGAGACCCTATCTCAAAACCAACCAACCAAGCAACCTGTATTTGAAACTTCAGGGCTAAAAGCCTATCATTATCTTAACAAGGGACACAATGTTCACAGGACTGGAATTTTGGGGGGCGGGTTGGAGACAGGGTCTTGTTATGTAGTTCAGGCTGGTCTCAAATTCATGGCAATTCTCCTGCCTCAGCCTGCCTCTCCAGTACTGGGATTACAGGTGTCCCCACCATTCCCCCGATATAAGTGGGATTTCATAGGAATATAAATCCATCCTAAATTTATGTATCATGTTATTCTCAAAAACTGAATTGTGAAGCAGAATAAAAGTACACATTAGGAAAGGAAAGGTAAAGAAATAAAAGGGAACATGTTGTTACAACTAATTAACTAGACAGGGTGCAGGCTTGTAGTCTCAGCTACTTAGGAAGCGGAGGTGGGAAGATCACCTGACCTCAGGTGTCCAAGAGCAGCCAACATAGTGAGACCTGTCTCAAAAACATATCAATTCACAAGCAACACAGTTAATGAAATTCATTTAGCTTAAAAAACAAACAAACAAAAAAACACACACATATATATAGAGTGTCAGAGGATCTAGCTCAGTATCAGCTGAGGTCCCACAAACAGCCTGCACCAACCGTTAGGTTTGTTAGTTAAGGTGATCCAGCCCCGGTACTGACTGTACAAGAACCACCTACTAAACCCACCCAGAACCATGAGAGATGATAAAATGATTTTAAGTCTCTCAGCTTTGTGGTCATTTGTTTCTCAGGAGTAGATAACTACAACTGTCGTAAAAATAAGCAAAATATATCATGTACAGGTACAAATTCTCTATAATGAATTATCATTATGTGTATCTAAGATGTACTAATGTTTTGCTTTAAAAAAAGTAAAATAAAAACAAAAAATACTATAGCACAACTGATACACTTCAATTTTTGTTTTTTCTGGTAGCAGTTATTGAACTTGTGCTTGCCAGGCAGGTGTAGCACCACTGAACTATATCCCTGGCCCTTAATATACCTCAAATTTTGTAAAAAGGACAGAACAATCTAAAAGGTCAGAAATTTTGAAGAATATACAACAAATAACATTGTCTCCGGGAAAAAGAACTAAGTGAGCTAGCAGATGGGGGACTTCACTATAAATCTTTTAAAATCTTAAGTTTTTTGCTTATTTGGCAGCACATATATTTAACCTTTAAAATTCTGACACATGAACAAAGTGATGAAATAATTAAAATACTAAATGTGATGCATATAAATGGCATATAACTGGTATTAATTTAGGAATAAGGAATCTAGGACAATTTGGATTAAAAAGGGCAGAGTAGAGACTAGCAGCAAAATACTATACAGCTTTTCCAGGATCTGGAATCAAAGCATCTAGAAAACAACTTGGCAGAACTCTAGGAAATCAAGAGGGAGCTAAGAGGAAAACCAGAAATTAGAGAGAACCTGGAGAAATAGACAATGCAGAGAAAAGAACGAAGCGTTCTGGAAAGCTCATCACTGTTCCTGGGGAGGGGGACCTGTCATGTGACAGGCAGCAGCTCCAGGGAGAAAAGCAGACTGGGCCAGGAGCACTAGCCAAGAAAAACCCATGGCTGTCATAAACTGCAAAAACAGGATGGAGTTTTGCTCTGAAAATGACTCTTTACCCATAGCAGGCTACAGCTGGAAAAGAAATCCACTGCAGTGCCTGCCATATTTGAGAGGGTTTAATCAGAGCCATTTTGCAAAGAGATTAACGTTTAGAACAACCACAGAAGCAACCATACTTTAGGGTTTCCAGTGCCACCCACAGTAACTGGGTGGGAGATGGCCACAATAAACAGTAGCAGAGAGCAAGCTAGACAATAGACAGGAAGGACACAGGGCCCCACCCACCATGGTGAGAAACCAGGAGGGTCACGTGTGGCTTTCAGAGGAGGCTGGGTCTGAAAGAGCTGGCATTAAGTCCAGGGGTCAGTTTGAATCCCTGCCCTACAGCCTACATCAAGCACAAACTCACAGGTCTGTTTGCTCTGTCAACCTACCAACATGAGCAAGAAGATGCCTGGGCTTACATGGCTGCCCAGCCTGTGGTGTACACAGACAAGAGGCCTCTAGAGGAGGGAGGGCGCCTCACAAACCCAAAGACTAGACAGAAACACTGATTTGGATTACACAGAGGGGCACAAACCAGGAAGTGTGGGAGTGACTGCAGCCTCAGGGCAGACATCACTGACCAGTCACCCCCAGTGGGAAAGGCAGGACAGGATTCGGCATTCACACAGGAGGAACACGAGCATGGAAATAAAATCGGTCTCAGCACTGACTATCATTACCCCATACCTGGTGGATGCCAATACTGCAGACCCTGGAGAGAAACCACTCACCGAAAAACAAAGTTTTTGGATTCATTTGTCCCCACAGTTTTCTTTTTCCACGTTATTTTTCTTAATTTTCTTGTTTTTTGTGTTTCTTTCTTGCTACTTTTATCTACTTTTATTAATTTTCTTTTGCTCTGCATCACTCTGATGCTCCTGTTTTGGCTCATCTTTCAAACAGGATCTGCTATCTCACTTTTCTCTGCTCATCTTCCTTTTCTTTTGAGACAAGGTCTATGTAAGTTCAGGCTGGCCTCAAACTTGCGGCGATCCTCTTGCCTCAGCCTCCCAAGTGTTGGGATTACAAGTGTGTGCCACCATGCCCAGCTACCTCCCTTATTTATTTTTTTGGTACCAGGGTTGGAACTCAGGACCTTGCGCTTACAAGGCAAGCATGGTGCCACTGAGCTAAATCCCCATTCCTTCTTCCATATTTTTTAAGTTGAACTTCTCATTCTTCCATTCCCCACCACCTGCATCTTCACTAGTATAGCCACTAAGCCTTATTAATCTATAGATATTTAGTTAACTCTATCCATTATTGTTAATAGACATATAGCTGTTGCATTTATTAGATACTTATTATATTAGGTTTGTCTTTGTGTCCATACTATTTTGTTGTTGTTGTTTGTTTTTTTGAGACAGGTTCTTGCTTTTGCAGTTCAGGCTGGCCTGAACTCTTTATGTAGCCCAGCTAGCCTCAAACTCACAGTGATCCTCCTGCCTCTGCCTCCTGAGTGCTGGGATGTGTACCATCACACCCAGCCCTCATACTAATCCTGTAGATCTCTTTTCTATAGTTAAGGGTAGTACTGTGGCAGCTTTTATTGGTTCTTATAGTCTTATTAATAATCCAGATTATCTGACTCCATTATTGTTAATTTTGCTGCTGTTGCCAGGGTGACAAGGTTATCGATATTACTTCATTTATACTGTACACAGGTATCTGGTTTGTCTGTGTCAATGATATTATGGTTCATTTCTAGTGAAATGTATGCAATTAGAGTGCAACTTACCTTCCTGTATTAATAGAGGTGGCTGGATCTTAGAACAGAAGCAAAGGCTCATAGCCACGCCCAGAGTGCATCACTGAACAGCAGACATTAACTAAAAACATCTTCATACTACTAATGACCTTAATAATTTACCAGCAAACTTCAGCAGAAAGAAGGAAGGAAAGAAGGATGGATGGATAGATGGGTAAGACGACAAGGCAACAAAATCAAAAGCAAAATGCCTGTAGGGCTGGGGATTTACTTCAGTGGTTCCACAGCCTACCTGGAAAGCACAGGGTAGAGTTCAATCCCTGGCACCAAAAACAAAACAAAACAAAACAGAGAGAGCCTCTAAAAACTCCCAACTCACCCATAGCTCATCTGTGGGTTATCAACGGGGAAGAAAGCAAAAGCCAAATGGCTGAATTATGCAAAATAAGAGAGATAAAAGAGATGGTCCCTTTAGTAAAGAATTAGAATCCAGGAAAAGGTCCAAAAACAAACCCAGGACATTTATCTGTTCAAAGTAAGGGCAACGGAATAAACCAATGTGAGAGAGAGTCAGAAGTAGAAAGATAGGATTAATAGGTGACCATACACTCAGAAATAGCTTAAAAACAAGAACATGAAAACTCATCCATATTAATTGGAATTTTGAAAAATCAGAAGACTGCACAATAGCATAAAAAACTATTTACAAAAACAGAAAAATTTCCAAATATGGAAAAAGAACTCAACATACAGGTAAAGTAAGGAACACAGAACCCTAAATTGCCACTATTAGAAAAGAACTTCTTGCTGGACCTGGTGGCGCATGCCTGTAATCCCAGCACTCTGGGAGGCTGAGGCAGGAGAATTGCTGGGAGTTCGAGACCAGCCTGGGCTACACAGTGAGTTCCAGGTCAGTCTCAATTACATAGTGAGATCCTGTCTCAAAAAAGAACTTCTCAGGCCAGGCCAAGTACTTAGCTCAGTGGTACTGTGCCTGCCTTGCAAGTGCACAGTCCTGGGATCGAACCCTGGTACAAAAAGATTAAATAAATAAATAAATAAAATAAAAATCCCAGACCTCCAACATAAGAGCAGAATCTTAAAAGCTATTACAGAAAACAAAAGATTACTCATTAAGGTATGTCAATTAGAATTACAGCAGACTACAACAAAAACCTTAAAGGCGAGTATTTCCAAGCCCAAAAGAAAACAACTAGGGCCAGGGGATGTAGCTCTTGGCACCATGCTTGTGTGGTAGGTGCAAAGTCCTGAGTATGCTCCCCAGTAGCAAAACAAAAACAAGCAAACAAACAAAAAACAACTTCCAACCTACACTGATCTATTCTGCAAAACTCTTTCAAAATCTGCAATTAAGGTCTTTCCCTGGTAACCTTAAGAATAAAAATCAAAAGATGGAAAACAATATTCCTTGCAACAGGAGCCCAAAAACATGCAGGAGTAGCTATACTATTTTATTTAATTAATTTATTTATCTGGTACTGGGGATCAAACTCAGAACCTTGTGCTTATGAGGCAGGTGGCAGAAACACTGAGCTAAATCCCTGGCCACTATATGCTATTTTTAGACAAAGTAGATTTCAAGCTAAAACTGCTCAGGAGAGTCAAAGAAGGTCATTACATATTGGTCAAAGGAACAATTCAATAGAAAGCATTAACAATTATAAACATACATACACCAAATATAGGCACACTCAAGTTCTTTTTTTTTGTGGGTGGGTACTGGGGATCAAACTCGGGTCCTTGCACTTGCAAGGCAGGCAGCAGAACCACTGAGCTAAATCACTGGCTCAGCACACCCAAATTCTTAAAATAAATAAATAAATAAATAAAAACCACTGGCTGGGTGGAGGGGGTGAAGGGAGGGTAGGGGAATGGGGAAAAAAATAACCAAGATACGTCATGTAAAGGTATAAGATCCCAATAATGAGTGTAACTGTATTGTATACCTTAAATGTATCAATAAACTGAATAAGATAACAACAACAAACCACTACTGTATATAAAACATCAGAAACATCAACACAATTGTAGCAGGAGATGGATCTCAACATTTCACTGTGATAAACAGATCACATAGACAAAAACCAACAAACATCAAATTGAACTGAACTACACTTCTGAATAAATTTAACAGATATCTACAGAATGCTGCACCCAACAACAGAATATATATTTGTTTTTTGGAACTTTGTCCAAAATAGACAACATACTACCCCATAAAGTATGCTTATATAAATATAAAACAATCAAAATTATCCCATATGTATGTTGTCAGATCACACAGCAATGAAATAGAGATGAATGGCAAAAGAAACCACAAAAATTATGTAAAGAGATGGAAATTTACAAAACACTCTTGATTATATCAAGAAAGTTGTTCCCAGAATCAACACACCAGGACTTAATACGACATGATGAAAGCAGTCTTAAGAGGAAAGCTTTGAGCTGTGGATGCCCACATCAGAAAAACAGCAAGCCCAAATAAGTAACCTAAAGATACACCCCTTAAGGTCCTAGAAAAACAAAACCCATCCATATTCAAAGCTAGTACAAAAGGAAATTTAATGAAATTGAGACTACAAACAATACAAAGAATCATGATTCAAAGAGCTGGTTCTTCAAAAGAATAAACAAAACAGACAAACCCTTAGCCTTTCTTACCAAGGAAAGGTATAAAAGGACCTTATCTCAAACTGATAAAAATTATTTTGACAAACCCACTGCCAACATATATTAATTGGGGAAATCAGGAAGGATGTCCACTATCCCCATTCCTATTCAAGATAGTTCTCAAAACATTAGCCAGAGCAACCAGGCAAGAGAAACAAAAGAAATGTTACGTATAGTAAAAGTAAAATTATTATTTGCAGATGACATGATCCTCTACATAGAAGACCCAAAAACTCCACCAAAAGACACCTAAAATAACCAAATTCAGTGATGTAGCAAGATAGAGTATCAACAATCTTCCTATACACTAATAATGAACTCACCAAGAAAGAAATTAGGCCCAACATGGTGGCACATGCCTGTAATCCTCTGAGACAGGTGGATCACGGTGCATTTAGCTACATAGTGAGTTCAAGGCCAGCCTGAGCTACATAGTAAGACCCTGTCTAAAAAAAACCTTTTTTTTAAATTTAGAGACAAAAAACCTGATTTAAAAAAAAGAAATTAGGAAAATAATACTGTTCACAACATTATCAAGAAAAATTAAATAGTATACTTAGGAATTAACCTAACCATGGAAATGAAAGACTTCTACAATAAAATCTACAATAATCTGAAAAGGAGATTTGTCCAGTGACAGTATCATAGTCAATAAGGTTTATGCAAGGTGTGACTACTACTAACTAAAACAGGGGATAAGAGGACATCAGAAAATGGAAAGATACACTCTGTTCATGGATAGTCAGAACCTGTATTGTCAAAATGGCCATACTCCCAAAAGTGATATACAGATTTAATGCAATCCTAATAAAAATAATAGCATTCTTTACAGAACTAGAAACAACAATCCTAAAATTCATATGGAACCAGAAGAGACCCAGAATAGCAAAAGCAATCCCAAGCAACAGGAGCAAAACACAAGACATCAAAATCCCAGATTTCAAGTTGTATTACAAAGCTATAGTGATAAAAATAACATGGTACTGGCACAAAGACAGCCATGTGGATCAATGAAGCAGAACAGACAATGCAGAAAGAAGCCCAGGCACATTCAGCCATTTGATTTGCGGGGTTGGGGGGTGGGGTGGTTTGAGACAGGGTCACTACACAGTTGAGACTGACCTGGAACTCACTATGTAGCCCAGGTTGGTCAGGAACTCACAGTGATCCTTCTGCCTCAGCCTCCGAGTGTTGGGATTACAGGCATGCGCCACCATGCCCAGCAGCCATTTGATTTTTGACAGAGGCCAAAAATTATGCTGGAGGGAAGAGCCTCCTTTACAAATGGTGCTGGGAAAACTGGCCATTCACACAGAAAAGACTGTATCTCAAAATGTATCTCTCACCACATACTAAAATCAAACTGGATCAACTATTTAAATACAAAAACAATCTGCTGAAAGATAAAATGCTATTTATTTATTGAGATAGCATCTCCGCAGGCAGTTTAGGCTGGCCTCTAACAGTGATCCTTCTGTCTTGGACCCCAGAGTGTTGGGATTTCAGGTGTACTAGATAGATACAATTCTTGAAGACAAAGGCAAGGTCTTTCTGAACAAATGCCAATTACACAAGAAATAACATTAAGCAAGAATCAAGAAATGGGATCAAATAAAATTAATCAGACTTCACAAATCTAAAAGCCCAATCAAGCCGGGTGTGGTGACACAGCCTGTAATCCCAGCACTTGGGAGGCTGAGGCAGAAGGATTGCTGTGAGTTCGAGACCAGCCTGGGCTACACAGTGAGTTCCAGGTCAGACTTAACTACATAAACTGCATAGTGAGACCCTGTCTTTAAAA
>NW_022900940.1:32851664-32868552 GCF_012274545.1 Fukomys damarensis
AAAAAAAAAAAAAAAAAAAAAAAAAAAAGCCCAATCAAAAAAGGGGCACTGAATGAGTACAGATGAAGAAGTACAAATGGCCAATAAACACATGAAAAAGTGTTTAACATCTCTGGCATTTGAGAAATGTGAATTAAACACTGAGATTCTACCTTACATTGTTGGTAATAATGTAAACTAATACAATCACTATGGAAATCATTATGGTGACTCCTTAAAAAGCTAAAACTAAAAATTCCATTCAACTGAACTATTCCTCTTCCAGACAGACAACTTATTACAGTGACACACACATACAGCAGTGCAATTAATAGCTAACATCTTGGAAGCAGCTCATGTATTCATTAACAGATTAAGTGGGAAATGAAAATGCAGTATTTATACACAATGGAGTGCTACCATGACATAAATAAGGATAAATTTGTTGGAAAATGGATGCAGCTCAAGACCATAAAGTGAAATAAATCATATGCAAGCTTAAATAACACATGGTGTCTTTTTTTTTTTTTTTTGGTATGGGAATCAGACTCAGGATCTTGTGCTTGTGAGGCAGGTGTGGCACCACTGAGCTAAGTCCCAGGTCCTATCATGAGGTTTCTTATATAAGAAACCCAAAGCATAAATAGAAAAAAAAAAAGACAAATAGGAAGCAGGGAGATTAAGATTTTTTGCAAAAGGGAAGGAGACCAAGAGGTGGACAACAGGAGGAGAAAAAAGGGATTGAAAAAAAGGATTAAGATGTTTTATATACATGTACCAACTTTCCCATAACCAATGTAATTATTCCATACCACAAATATACTACTAATTAAAATGAATGACATTAAAGAACATAGGCAATTACAAATTTTACTGATATTTAATTTACTTCTTTCTTTCAAGACAGGGTCTCACTATCTATCCCAAGCTGGCCTTGAGCTTCATATGTTGCCCAAGCTGGTCCTAAACTCACAGTGACCCCCCTGCTTCAGCCTTCTAAGTGCTGGGACAACAGTCATATAACCACCATACCCAGCATTATTTTCTGAAAATACTTTCATGTTTTCCCTAAAAGTGAGACATAAAATAATAGGACCTAGGGCTGGGGATTTAGCTCAGTGGTTCTGCCGCCTGCCTTGCAAAGGCAAGGTCCTGAGTTCAATCCCCAGTACCACCACCAAAAAATAATAGGACCTATATCTGTGAAGGATTACACATTCTGTAACAGAATGCTTGTCATGTCATGGAACTCTAGGTCTAAATGAGTTTTCTATTCTGATAGTTTCTTACAAGGAACAGCACATGCACAATTCAAGAACAAAAGCTGAGCTGAAAAATTATAGGATGTGTTTTGAATTGCAGCTGTCACTTAGCTGCGAAACCTCAGGTAACCTATGCTAGCACCTCAATTTCCTCATCTATAACATATTTAAGTATGCCCATGGTACGGTATATATGAGACTTGTAAGAATGCTGTATGAGTTCTACAAATGTACCACTTAAGCATCCTATCTTAATATTAACCTGGATAGTTCGGTTCATGTTATAACTCAAATAGAATTGATAGCCATTAAGTGGAACATAATCTGGCTTTAGTTATATGCAAAGATAAATAATTATTTTTTAATGGAAAAAGTTGAATGAAGGTGTCTAGTAATTATAGTTACAAGAGTAGTGCAACAGTTCATCCCTTTTTTTTGGAATTTAAAAAGCACATGGTATTTTCAACTGTCCAACTGAGGTTAAAAATTCTAAGTCATTTACTGGGTCCTCATTCTGCTTTTGTTGTTGTTTTGAGATAGTATCTTGCTATGCAGTCCAGGCTGGCCTCAAAATCATGGTGGTCCTCCTGCCTCAGCTTTCCAAGTGCTGGGATTATAGGTGTGCACTACACCTGGTTCTCATCATACTTCTATCCTTCTTCACTTATATTAACTTAAAAGGTAAGCCAGGGAAATGGTGAATGCCTATATAGTCCCAGCACCTGGGCAGCTGAGGCAGGAAGACTGCCATGAGTTCAGGGCCAGCCTGGGCTACATGATGAGTTCAAGACCAGCCTGAACTACACGGTGAGACCCTGTCTCAAAAAAATAAAAAAAATTAATAGGTGAATGCTATTGACCAGTACTTAACCTTCAAATATTTTGCAATATTTGTAAAGCAGTAAGGATAATTCATTTTCAAATTCAGAAAGTAAAAAACTAATGAAATAAACTCAGCTTTTGAAGAACAAAATGTGACTTCAATAAAACTCTCATCTTCAGGGTTTTTGTAATTAAGTAGAGTTCGTGTTTTCATCAATGCAAATTAATGATTTAGAAACCACAACAACTTCTAGAATCTCATGTTGCTTTGATCTGTCTTACACATCCTTATTCTGCTCCACAAAGGCTTGCTGACAAGGCTCTCTCGATGTCACCAAATGATCCTATAGTATTACAAACTGCTCTAATAGCGAAATTACATATAAGCACCACCAGATTATTATGATTTAGGTCCTAAAGAGAAAAATGAGTTTCCCAAAATTATCAAGACTTGCTGGGCTTGGTGGCTCATGCCTGTAATCCAAACACTTGGGAGGCTGAGACAAGAGGATCGCTGTGAGTTCAAGACCAGGTGGGGCTACATAGTGAGTTCCAGGTCAGTCTCAATCACATAGTGAGACCCTGTCTCAAAAAAACAAAAACCAAAACAAAGCAAAAAAAAAAAAAAAAAAATCAAGACTTTATCAAGTTTATGCTTGTGATTGAATCAAGGGCTTAGCATATTTAAAGGCAAGTGCTCTGCCACTAAGCTATATCCCAAATCAGAATTATGATTTATTACATTAAAAGCAAATTCTGAAAAAGCTTCCCACCCTACAGCCCCTAATATTATTCAAAACCAACTCTTTCATGTATCTCTCACTGTATCTACAAGGCCAAGTGTTTGGAAATTTTAAGTATTCAGAACAGACAAGAAAGCTAGTAAAGATAAGCACAGAAAGCTAGCAAAAATGTACTAAACGTAGGCACAACAGAGTTCCCAAAGTCCATACACTAAAGCTTATGCATATTTACATTTCTTCACACTAACATTTAGAATATACTTCCTTTTTATGTACATTCTCTTTTGGAGACACACACACACACACACACACACACACAACACACACAACACACACACACACACACACACACACACACTAGGAATCAGTTGGAGTTGCGAGATTTAGGCTTAATTTAAAAGTTCAAAGGCCAAAGCCAGGCATGGTGGCTCACGCCTGTAATCCCAGCACTCAGGAGGCAGAGGCAGGAGGATTACCAGTAAGGCCAGCCTGAGAAGCTACATAATGGGCCAGCCTAAAATACAAAGTGAGACCCCGGCTCAAAAACAAAAAACATGGCCGGGATTTAGCTCAGTGGTTCTGGCGCCTGCCTCACAAGCACAAAGGCCCGAGTTCCATCCCTGGTACCAAACAAACAAACAAAAAAAGTTCAAAGGCAAGTCTGTACTATATATTATAGTGAAAGGGCCTGTCTTTCTCTTACATATACCCCCCCAAAAATCATATGGCATGCAAATATATATATGCACACTACCAGGCTAAAATATTTACTCGAATAACTTGCCCACACTAATCCAAAAAGTCATCTTTGATTCCTAGTACTACAGTGTTAGGAGTTTGGTAAATTTGATGAATATATGAATTTTAGACAACTTAGTAATATTACTTCCCAGTAAACAACAGAATAAAAGTAGCAAGTAAATTAACAGGGGCAAAATCATTGTATCAAAGAGCTTTAAATACCTGAACAGCAGAGAGGGCATTAATTAAATCAATACGGGGCAAAAACTGATGCTCATTAACTGATTCCTTGAAATAAAGAGGATAAAAAAAGGTTTAAATTGTATTGACTGTATTACTTAGTATGGAGAAGAGAACCGAATCTACTTTCCACTCACAGGAATGTTCTAGTAGTCACATATACAACATTTTAAATGAAGAAATTAGAGGGCCAGGGATTTAGCTTGTAGTTCCACCTACTGCCTTGAAAGCCCAAGATCCCAAGTTTGATCCCAGGTACAAACAAAAAAAAGGAAATCAGAGAATTAAACACACTGAAAGATAATCTTTTAAAATCACAAGCACTAAAAACTGACATGAAATATTAAATCTCTGCCAATTTTGAATAATTTGATAGGTATCAAATCCCAGATATATGCTCTCTAGGAGTAAATGATGCTTGCATAAAGATAATATTCTACTCATAAAATGAGTAACTTCCCAAAATTTAACTCTATCAGAAAGTACAAGAAATATTCAGAAACATTCTTCTTGTGAATCAAAAACCTTATGCTGGCTGTTGGTCTCTGGGTCTTTCACTCTTCTCAAAAGTGCTTTTAACAGTCTACCACTGCCAGGGATTTAGCTCAGTGGTTTTGCTGTCTGCCTCAGGTCAAACCCCCGCATCCCTCACCCCAAAACCCAAAACCAGTCTATCATGTCTCTTCAAAATAGCCCACTCTGCACTGTAGGGTATATTTTAAACTTTTTTTCCCCCTTTCCCCCACTTCTGACTGGCTCAAACTAACTCTGCAGAGCCCCACCCGCCTTTGTACTGGAGATCCAACTTGGGGCTTTGTGCTTGCAAGGCAGGCAGTAGAACCACTGAGCTAAATCCCTGGCCTAGACCGTTTTTTCTACCTTTAATAAGTGTGAAACTTTGCCACTGTTAAAAAATAAAAAAGTACTTTAACATTATGCAGATCCAAAAAGATAAAACGCACATTAAATATGTATATAGACTATACTTAATTCTTTCTGAAGACTAATAAGACAAACAGAAAACTCAGAAAACATGAATTATTTAAATTTAAATGTTTGGTTGGCTTTTTTTCTCAATAGGAAAAATTTTATTTTCCTCCCCAGCTTTATTAAAGTATAAACGATACAAAATACATTGTGATGGTTTTCATATAGCCATGCAATGTGTGATTAAGTCAATTATACTGTGTTGGGTGCCAAATGAAGTATGTTTACAATTTAAGCTAATTATAATGTCCACAACTTCAAATACTTAGTTCCTCCCAGCATACTGAAGAGTGATCCCAAGTCCTCTGCATTGAGCTTACATTCACAGCCCTTTTAACTATTTTTTTAATGGTGAAAATGTTTATTTGAAAAGTGAAACCTAAGGGAGAAACTGGCTCGCTCTGCAGAGCAAACTTGGCTGGCCTTGAATTTGTGGCAACCTTCTTGACTCAGCGTCCTAATTGCTGGGATTACAGGCATGTGCCACCACACCTGACTTATTTTTTATTTTGAGATAGGGTCTAAGCCATTAAATTGTGCAGGCTGGGCTTGAACTCACAATCATCTGGTCTCAGCCTCAAGAGTGCTGGGATTGGGTTGGTATGGAGGCTGAGGCAGGAGGACTGCTGGAGTTGGATGCCAGCTTGGGCTACACAGTGAGTTCAGAGTCAGCCTGGACAAGCCCAAGCCAGGGATTCAGCTCAGTGGTTCCACCACTGACTCAAGCACAAGGTCCCAGAGTTAGATCCCCAGAACCAAAAAAAAAAAAAAAAAGCTAGGATTGCAAGCATGCACAAATGCACCTGGCTTATCATTCTTTAACTGCAAGAACATTTATACTCTTAGTAATTAATATTCGATTACCAGAACGCCTTTAACATCTGCATACATGTAATATTCCATTTAACTGTGTAATTCCTTGTCTTTTATATTTTGGTTTTTTGAGATAGGGTCTTGCTATGTAGTTCAGGTTGTCCTTGACCTTACTATGTAGCTTAGGCTGGCCATAAACTCAATGATCCTCCTGCATTAGCCTCCCAAGTGATGGGATTACAAGCATGCTCCCCCTACCCAGCTGTGTAATTTCTTCCCGAGAAAACTTCCAACAACTCAACTGATGTGAGTAACATGTATATAATGTAATATACATCACTATCCACAGCTGTGAAAACCAAGAGATCAGGGAAGTTAGTAGGAATCTACCAGGCAGCATTTTAAGAAACATGGGTTGTACATGATCATACTATCTACTTGAATGAATTT
The DNA here is from genome assembly GCF_012274545.1 of Fukomys damarensis. Lineage (NCBI taxonomy): Eukaryota > Metazoa > Chordata > Mammalia > Rodentia > Bathyergidae > Fukomys > Fukomys damarensis. Next base: position 32,857,702 of record NW_022900940.1, read on the forward strand.
GCAAAACTTCATTTTTAGGAAAGATGACAGAGTATTTTAAAGTTCGTCTACTTTAGAAAAATAAATTTTTGGCCTAAAATTCTTTAAAATTTCGGGCCAGGTAACTCAGTGGCGCTGCACCTGCCTGGCAAGTGTAAGGCCCTGAGTATGATCCCTAGTAATGGAAAAACAAACAAACAAACAATTTCCTGATCCTTAGGGAGGGGAGGGGGTTGGGGGTAACAGGATAAAATAAAATGCATTTAAAAATTCCTGATCTATAATCAAATTTTCTAAAATCCTAAATCAAATGCTATGCACTAAATACATTACAAAATGATATCAACAGGTGTTCTATGATAACAATGACTCAGCAAAAATTAAAACCAGTGGCTGTACTAACAATAAGCACTTTATTCCATGCCAGGTGTAAGAACTTTATATATGTTACTCAATCCTTTCCCCCCAAAAAAGCCTTTCAAATTAGAAAGTTATTTATTTCATATTAAGAGGAAAATAAACATGCATGTGACTCACACAAGGTCACCCAGCTGGTATATGCTGGAGTTAGGATTTAAGGTAATATACTGTGCTAAAAATAAGCTTGAAGTAAGCCTTGCTTTTCTCAATCCACAAAATTTTCCCCTATTAGATGAAAAAACAAGCCGGGCCATTTAGTATATACTTGTAATGCCACCTACTTGACAGGCTGAGGCAAGCGGATATCAAGTTTAAGGCCAGACTGGGCAACTTAGTGAAACTGTCTCCAAATTTCAAAGGGGTAGGGGCTGAGGATATTAGTCAGTGGTAGAGCACTTGTCTAGCATCCTTGAGGCCCAGAGTTGAATCCTTACTGCTATTAAAAAAAGAAAGAGAGAAATCATACTAATCACTTCAAGGAAAACAGATGCTACAAACAGCACTCTACTTGGGGTTAATGATTATCGACAGCCGGGCATGGTGGCATACATCTGCAATCCCAGCACTCAGGAGGCTGAGGAAGGACAATGACTGCAAGGCCAGCTTGGGCTACATAGTGTTCAAGGCCAGGCTGAAATACAAAGGAAGATCCTGTCTCAAGAACAAACAGGACCCAGGATTTGGCTCAGTGGCACTGTGCCTGCCTCCCAAGCACAAGGTCCTGAGTTCGATTCCTAGTACCAAATAAACAAACACAATTACTGATAACAGCTTAAAAAGGCATTATGCTTTTTTTTTCATATCATCAATCATTAAATACTTCCGGTGATTAAGAAGGTGGTATAGCTGACTGAAAATGATATTTCCCAAGGACAGAAAAAGCAGAATATCCTTGAAGGGACAAAGAATGACTAGTAAAAGCATGTTAGCAAAGACAAGTTCCCACACAAATACAGATATGTAATTTGAGCAGTACAAAATACTTGCAATTCACTAACTAGAATAGCTGCAGTATTTCAGAAAACCTATGAAACCCACAGTTCAATAGAAAGGTCAGCCAGGTAGGAGGAAGAAAAGAGGGGAGGAGGGAGAGAGGGGAAGAGGGAGAATTCACTTTAGGATAAACGTACCACAAACTACTATGAAGTCATAAAGCACTAGTTCTCAAACTTTAGCATGCATCAGAATCATCTGGAAGAACTATTTAAAGCTAGACTGTAGGCTCTACTCCAGTGTTTTGATTATGGGAATTTTAACTTTATTAAATTCCTAGGTAGGGTAGATGATGCTTATGGAACAGGGAACTTCTGAGAACCACTGCTCTAAACTAAAGCTCAATAATCACAGCATCAGCCGAGCATAGTGGCTCATACCTGTGATCTGAACTGTAGCAAGGCCCTGTTCTCACAAAACAAAAACAAACGAACAAAAAATCACAGCATCAGCAAGAGAAATGTTATTATTTTCATGTAGTCCCATCATCTAACCTTCACGGCTGGTTAAGACTTTTGCTTAGTGTATATACAAAATTAAAGTTGTGGTGTAAAGCATTTCTTCTCTAGAAGGAAAAAAAAATTGCCTGACTGTATGCTATTTTATGCATTGTGTATAATCTACGTTGAGGATCCATCTGTTTACAAATATCATTTAAATGTCTTCTTATAGATTTGCTATTTATGTATTTACTTTTTTTTTGGTGCCAGGGATTGAACTTGGGACGTGCTTGTGAGGCAGGTGACGGAACCACTGAGCTAAATCCCTGGCCCCTACTTTGGTTTTTTTTTGAGACAAGGTTTCACTAAATACTCCAGGATAGCATTAAATTATGTACCCCAGGCTGGCCTCTAACTAGTGGCAATCCTCTTGCCTCTGCTGTTTTACAGGGGTACGCTCCACCTCAGGCTAGATTTACTTTATAAGGCAGACTCACTAGAAATGTTTACAATTTCAAGTATTCAAACACTATTCATCCAAGGAGCATTTACAAAAGAACAGCTGAGCTTAGAGCTGATGTACCACATAAAGGTAAGAAATCTCCTGAATCTAATGCTCCTTACTGACCTCTGGGCTAATTTCAGACAAACAATAGAAGCATAATTATGCAGACTTTGTAGCTACACACAAGCTACAACTCCCCAAATTGCTAAGACTGTCACCTAGCTATCTGGCCTCATCCAGAATTCTAGAGTCAAGGGCATACAAGTAATGGTGAGGCAATGAGGATTCTTAAGTCATCAATTTTATGAAGAACCACACAAATTATAGAATACTGTAGAATCCATAAATTCAAGAATGAGGCATATGATTCCCACCTTACAATGCAACAGAGATGAAGATTTTAAGTGAGTTTCAGAACAAATATTACTAGATACATGTAACCAAGTAACAAAAACCAAAACCCAAACAAAAAACCAAATCCGTGATTGAAATGTGAGACAGCTGAGCAGGTTCATTTGTTAAGATAATTACTATCATACATCAGGCAAAACAAAAATATACATAGCTTACAAGTTAGGTTGTGTGCTTTTTATTTGGTACCAGGGTTGAACTCAAGACCTTGCGCTTGCAAGGGAGTGGCAGTGCCGCTGAGCTAAATCCCTGGCACTTAGCTTACAAGTTAGGGACCCTGGAGTTGTTCACTAGTTCAAATCATAGGATCCTAAAATAAGATCTACACTATAGTTCCTAAGGGCAAATACTGTTAGCAAAGACCATAAAAATACAGTGCTTAGTTCAAGGCCAGTCTGAACTACAAAGCAAGACTCTGTTTCAAAAAAAAAAAGATCCGTATTTTTAATCATCTATGTTTGCAATATAAAATAGTTTTCCAAGTTTTGCCAGGCTGGGGATTGAACTCAGGGCATTGCCCGTGCTAGGCATGCACTTTACCACTAGTACATCCCTAGCCCTCTATTTTACTATTTTTTATTTTGAGACAGGGTCGCACTAAGTTGCCCAGACTGTTCTCATATTTGTGATCTCCTTGCCTCAGCTGGCATATAGGTGCACATCACTAGGCTCAACTAAGATTTCCATTTCTTTCCTTTTTTGGGGGAGGGGGGCTTTTTGAGACAAGGTCTCAGTTCAGGTTGGCCTTGAATTCATGGCAATACTGCCTTAGCTTCCCAAGTGCTGGGATTAAGATTTCCATTTCTGTGTATGAAATTTCCTTACTGCTTTCTTCTTGGACAGATCAAGTCCGGCTGCTTAGAAACAATTTCAAAAGTAACTTTAAAAATGTCTGTTATTTGGCCAGGGATTTAACTCAGTGGTTCCGCCGCCTTCCTTACAAGCACAAGGACCCAAGTTCAATCCCCGGTATTAAAAAAACAAAGAACAAAAAACTGTTACTGGGTAATTTTTCTGCTAATATTCACTACTAAACCAGACAGGCTATATTAAAGAAACTACAAAGAATGTGTAATAAATCGTACATTAAAGCCAAGTTTTCTGATTCAAAATAAGAGCTCCATGATATGGACTTTGCTGTTGCTTAGCCTCTGTAAAAAACAAACATTTAAAGAATACAACATTAACATGGCACACACAAGAGGCTGAAAATCACTGTTATATTGCTGAGGCTATTTTATTTAAAGTATGTTTCCTACATGTGGGAAAATGACAGAAAAGTTCTATATTTTATCCTACTAGAAGGGTTTGAGATTATGAATACAATCTAAGTGTTATTTGCTCACCAATACCCACTAAACACATATAACTGCTTCTAAGTGAGGGATTCTAAGAAATTGCTACATGCCAGTAAATATAACTGTTTTATGTATTTCAAGACTTTCCAAAAGTATGGAATTAAAAACACAGCCACAAATACTTATTAAAAATGGAGGGCCGAGGGCCGGATGTGGTGGTGCTTGACTGTATCCCAGTACTCAGGAAGTTGAGGCAGGAGGATCACTGAGTTTGAGACCAGCCTGGGCTACATAGGGAGTTCCAGGGCAGTCTGAACTACATAGTGAGACCCTGCCTCAAAAAAAAAAAAAAAAGAAGGGCCAGAGATTTAGCTCAGTGGTTCTGCCACTTGCCTCACAAGCTCAAAGTCCCAAGTTTGAACCCCAGTACCAAAAAAAAAAAAAAAAACAGTACTGCTTAGTCTCTTACAAAATATTAAATCTCAGTCATGTGATTCTTCTGATATCTAATTCAAAAGCTTCATTAGAGAGCTGGGTGTGGTGGTGCACACCTGTAATCCCAGCAGGGAGGCTGAGGCAGGAGGATCACTGTGAGTTTGAGACCAGCCTGGGCTATACACTGAGTTCTAGGTCAGTCTCAACTACAGAGTGAGACCCTGTCACAAACAAATAAACAAACAAACCACAAAAAAGCTTCATTGAGGAGTTGGAGGGTGGGTGGCTAAAAAGGGGGTGGATGTGATAAAAATATTTTACTTAGGCACTGATGCCTCTAGGCAAAAGGTTAAAGTAGGAGGGTGGGTGCACCAAGGAAGGGTAGATGGGGGAGCTGAAAATGAAAGTATGTTGTATGCATTTATGAATCTGCCAAAATGACACCCATTAATCTGTATAAACAATAAGCACTAAAAAAAACTTTAAAAATTGGGCATGGTGGTATATGCCTATAATCCCAACACTTGGATGGCTGAGGCAGAAGGACTGCAGCAAGTCTGAGGCCAGCCAGTTGAACTACATAGTGAGACTTTCCTTGTCAAAAACAAACAACAAAAACAAAACAAAACAAAACACAAAACCCGCAAAAAATGAGAGGAATTGGGTAGCCAAGAGCAGTGCTGAGCCTTTTATGTTCTTTAGAATTAGTGTGAGTGTGCATATTACCTACTTAAGGAATAAATAACTAAAATAAAATAAAACTAGTATAAAAATAAATTGAACTTAAGACTCAGAAAAAAAAATAACACCCCAAGGCTGGGGATTTAGCTCAGTGGTGACCCCGCCTGCCTCGCAAGCACAAGGAGTGAGTTTGATCCCTGGTACCCCATCCCCCAAAAACCCAAATAAATAGAAAAACCTTCATTTCACAGAAGCAAGTTAGGCCCCAAAGAGGCTGTTTTGCTGCAGTTACATTCAGTTCTCTAACTTTCAGTCTTCTACTGACAAAAATTTTGGTAGTTGTATCCTTTCTGATCTGTGCCTTATCTTCTAATATCCTTCCTATCATACTGCTGTGCAGTGTTGACCTTTACACTCATTTTATCTTTTCTCCAAGTCTCATTTTACTGTCATGCTTTCCATTACTTACTTTCCTTTTCTAGTTTCTTGTTCTAATATTCTTACATTAAAACTACCAACAGTCGGGCCGGGGTTTTAGCTCAGTGGTTCCACCGCTTGCCTTGCAAGCGCAGGGACCCGAGTTTGATCACTGGTACCAAAAAAAAAAAAAAAAAAAAAAGAGAGAGAGAGAGAGAGAGACTGACCTTTTGGGGGCTGGGGATTTAGCTCAGTGGTTCTGCCTCCTGCCTCACAAGTGCAAAGACTTGAGTTCGAACCCCACATATCAAAACAAAAACAAAAAAACTACCAACAGTCAAGTTTAGTAAGACCCCAACTTATGAACAAGTTCCATTCTGAGAAAACATCTGTAAGTCTGACAGTTTTATACACCTTCGACACAAATGTACAGCACACATTGCTTTGTACTTCCTATCAGCCCCCTCCCCATCACCACTGCTTTTCCTCGTTTCCCGAGATCCTGGGCTCTGAGTGAGCACTGTACCACTGTGGTCTATTGCACTGTACAGTGAGCACACAGCAGCACAACTATGGCAATGTCTGGCAGACCCATGAACTACTTCCGTGATTTGTTTGTATCCATGAATGTTTATAATGCAAGGTCCGTTCATATTTGTGAAAGTTCACAACTTTAATGTTCCTAAACTGGGAACTTATTACATATATAGAATAAGAATTTAAGGTTGACTCTTTAACTATGCATTCAAAATTCAATATAATTGAGCATGTATTATTTTGAAGAAGCTATTACCAAGACATAGAATCCAAGTCAGATCTTACTAGTTGGGAAATCAATTCCACTCACGCTTATGTATTTTAGCTACAATACAACCACATTCCAGATTAACCAGGAAATAAAAATGTCATCTTAACAAAAATCAAAGTAGAGGTTTTGTTTTGCTTTTTTTTTTTAAAAAACAGGGTCTCACCATGTAGTTGAGACTGACCTGGAACTCACTATGTAGCCCAGGCTGGTCTTGAAGTCACAGCGATCCTCCTGCTTCAGCCTCCCAAGTGCTGGGATTACAGGCATGCACCACCATGCCCGGCCAAAGTAGAAAGGTTTTAAAGCTTCAGGTCTGCCGAATGGGTCTCCCCTATGTGACCAATTTAGGTATTCACAATCACACAATTGGAACTCCAAAATGTTTTTTTCAGTGTACAATTCAATTAGATGGAGAGAAAAAAGAGAATCTCACCCCCAATGGTACTCTCTTGAAATTCATGAAATTGGCCTTTCACAAAACGAAGCACTAGGCTTGATTTGCCAACAGCAGACTCTCCCAGAAGTACTAGTTTGAACTGGCATATTTTATTTCCAGTATTTGGCCCATTTGGTCTTGTTGCTCCTCGATTAGCCATGTCCAAATTTGAAAATAGTCCCTAATTTCAGACTCCTAAATGAACTTCCAGGATGCAAGGTGTCAATTTTTTTTCTTTCTGGAAGTATAGAAATCTGTAAAGAAACAAAGATACAAATCAGCAAACAAATCTAGTACAAACTAATTTGTAAGTTATGTCCATAGCATATTACTGTATTCTTATTATAATTCCAAGTGAATATTCAACTGTTTATTTTATTATCTTTTTAAGATTCAAGCATAAAATTACTTTGTAATTTGCAGGTCTTAGAAAAAAAAAAGCTAATCTTCATTAAAGATTTACATTCTTCCAGGCAGCATTTTAAGTACTTAACATAATCACCCAACAATATAGAGTTAAGTACTATTTACAGTCCTTGTAAAGGAGGAAACAGAGACATAGAAAGGTTAAGTAACTTGACTGAGGTCATACAGTAACTCCAACAAAAGTGACAGAGCTGAGTTTCAAGTCCAGGCAACCTGAGAGGTGACTCAAAAGCTCAGGTTCTAAACTACTTAAATTAAAATTATTTTGGGCAAAGTTAATAAATGAAAAGCTTCTGGAACAGAACCTAGAGTTTAGTATTTGAAGGCCTCTGGTTAAGTGAAATGTTTTTCATTTAACAAATTTTAGCGAAAAAAATACTTTAAAAGCTCCCAGGTTTGTGTGCCTACTGGTTAAAAGACTTAAATCTGTTCATCTGCTCATACAAAGTCAGATCCTGTTTCAAAAAAAAAAGCTAACAGTTGTTCTTTATTTGGTGAGATTAGTAGTGATTTACATTATTTGTTAATTAATGCCACTATAACAATATATGCCATTATTTTCTATTTAACAATACTTTTTTTTTTTTTTTTTTTTTTTTGTACCAGGGATAGAACTTGGGTCCCTGCTCTTGCAAGGCAGGCGGTGAAACTACTGAGCTAAATCCCTGGCCCTTAACAATACATTTTAAGAAAACTAGCTTAATTTTCAATCTCAATGAAATAGTGAATATGTAAAGTACCCTTTTTCAGTTCACTCACAATCTTAAGTTTATCCCCATCTTTAATCAAAATGGGATTATACAGTTCTTAATAAAATATATTAAATTGCCCAGCTACTCAGAAGGCTGAGGCTGCAAGACTGCAGGCCTGAGGTCAGCCTTTGGAACTTAGTGAGACTGTTTCAAAACAAGATTTCAAAACATGGCTGTGGATGTAGTTCAGTGACACAGCACAGGTCTACTACATGCAAGGCTGTGGATTCAATACTACACAGGCAGCCTGGGCTACACAGTGAGTCCAAGGCCAGGTTGAAACATGAAATGAATCCCTGTCTTAAAAATCAAAGAAAAAAGAAATTTGCCTTTCCTATAAAATGTGAGTCTACACAGAAAGCCTTTTTTTTTTTTTTTTTTGGCGACAGGGTCTCACTATGTAGTTGAGACTGGCCTGGAACTCACTATGAAGCCCAGGCTGGCTCCTCACAGCGACCCTCCTGCCTCAGCCTTCCAAGAGTGCTGGGATTACAGGCGTGCACCACCACACCCAGCTACGAGAAAGCATTCTTGATAATGATGAATTTGTTAATAAACATATCCAGGTCTCAGGTCTCAAAACAATAAAACCACTTTTTTGGTCTTATCTCATGCTCCTTATCTTTGAACAGTCCTTGTCTTCTATCAATACATAATGTCATCCTGCAGATGAAATGATATGAGCTGCTCCCAACCAAAGGTGTATATAATAAAGCTATCCTACACCTCACTCCTCAAAAAGATGCCAGACTTGGGGATCTAATCTTGGCTATACCGATTTCCTCCTATTCAAATTCTTTAATATCCAAGTCTCTATTTCCATAATACCTAACTTGCATAGCTATTATGAAAAATGGGAAAATATATGTAAACAATCTCCAATACAGTGCTTACTGTATAGCAATGACTGAAATCAATAATTAAAGTGGCCCTTTACTGAGATAGTGCTCATGTATCAATAGATTATCATTTAGGCTGAAAATACAGATACACATTATCCATTTAAACACTTCCTAATTAGTTCCTTTTTTTTTTTTTTTTTGAGACAGGGTCTCACTATGTAGTTGAGACTGCCCTGGAACTATGTAGCCCAGACTGGTCTTGAACTCACAGCAATCCTCCTGCCTCAGCCTCCCCACTGCTGGGATTACAGGGGTGGGCCACCAAGCCCGGCCCCAATTGGTTCTTATCTACATAAATTATCAAGAACATCCTCACTGGTGACCCAAACCTGTGTCAGCACTCTGGGAGGATGAGACAGGAGGATCTCTGTATCTCTGTGAGTTGAAGGCCAGCCTGGGATACATAGTGAGTTGAAGGCCAGCCTGAACTGCATATTGACACCTTGTCTCAAACCAAACCAAACCACCCAAAACTTCAGGAAAACACTGTCACAGAAAAACCAAACAAGATTCTGACTTAGCTTTTCAAGTTTTAAAGCTTCTGAATCATGATACTCTGAAATATCTAAAATTAAATAGTAATAGTTACTATATGGTGAGTTCAAGGCCAAGTGTCCTAAAAAACAAAAATTATGTGCAGGGGCTGGGAATGCAACTCAATAGACTAAGCAAGTAAGAGGCCCTTGGTTCAACCTCCAGCAAGTATAGGCAGCAGACCAAAACAAAACAAAAGCCCATCTAATTTCATATATTCACTATTTCATGAAAGTTTGTGTTGCTTTGCAAAACAAAGATTTTGCATAAGGTGCGTTTTTAAATCGTTTGAAATCAGTATTGTGGGGGGTTTTTTGTTGTTGTTTTTAAAGAGCACCCTTTGATGGAAATTTTACTGGTAGGCACTGCTCTGCATATTTTGTTTACAACAATCCTATGAGTTCAAATTACCTGTTTTATCTTAAGAATAGGTTCTGGGCAGTCCTGAGTGTACCCAGGGGTGTATACGTAGGTGTTTTTCCTTATTTATGTGAAAGACTACGATTTCACCCCGGCAGACATAAACTAAATATAAGGACTATGATGTTTAAGAGTTTAAAAGGTCTGAAAGTCAGAGGGGGATACCCAGCTTCCACTGAAGGGAACACCAGGGCATGTTTCATGGTCTCTGCTCCTTGAGAGTTCAGCGGCCTAGTTATCTTCAATTTCTCTAAAGCCGCCGCGGCTCACTACCTCCCATAGATGAGACGGGTGGCTCTCGACAGCCTATTTGGACGAGCTTCCCACCACTTCATCACCGGACTTCAGAAGTCGGTGGGGCGGGGCTCCCTAAATTCGCACCTGCAGTAGTCCAGGCGTCGGTGTGACCACCGAGAGTAGCTGGCAGCCAACTCCGCACCGCCCTAACCCGCGGATTCGCTGCCCTTCGGCCGTCCTCCCATCCTCTCCGGTGCCTGGCCTAGTTCTGCATGGGACCCCCGGGCCTGACAGGGCCGGGGCCAGGCAGAGCCGCGGCCTCCAGCCCTCTTTCCAAGGCGCCATCTTGAGAAGGGAAGAGGGTGACACCCGTCGCTCCCCAAGCTAGTCCCCAAATCCCGGTCTCTACAGCTCCTTGAGGGATGAGTCACAAGGCCTGGCAAGAACAAACGCCGGGTTCGATGGCGCGCGAGGGAGGAGGGGAAGCTCACGGCCGACAGGGCCGCGGACACGCCGGGGACCGCGGATAACCTGGGGTCCGGGCCGCGCTACGCAGGGGCGAGGCCGTTTGGTTACCTGAGCCCGCACCACGCCGAGTCGCGGGGCTGCAGCTCCTGGCAGAAAGGCCCAGAAGAATGAACGAACCCGGCCTGCAGCTGCAGCGGCGTCTCCTCCTCGCGCCGCTCCCCTCACACATAAATATATTTTTTAGTATTACTATTGGTAGAACATTTTACTTGTATTTAATTATTACTAT
>NW_022900940.1:32868908-32885039 GCF_012274545.1 Fukomys damarensis
GGCGGGGATCCGGAGGTTCCGGGCGGCTGGGCTCGGGGTCTCCCCGTCTGCCCTGCTTTGGGGGCGGGCCGGGAGCACTTCTGGTGGCCTGGGGCCTGGTAGGACCCTGAGGTTACCTGTAGTATCGGTTCGCAGACCTCCCCTTTCTCTCTGTTTCACAAACCCTCGGTCCTGACAGCTCAGCCCGAGGGGCTGAGTCTTGTTTCACAGACCTGGACCCTTCCTTCCTGGGGATCGGGTGGGGTCAACAAAGAGCAGCAAGTCCTAGAACACAGTCTGAGGCCTCAACTTCAAAAACCAGCCTGAACTATGGCGAGACACCCTGTCTCAAAAAGCAAAACAACCCATTCAAGTCTTCTATTCTGAAACGAACATCGTTTCTCTCTCTACGTTAGAGAATTAAACTCCCAAAACTGTCTCACCTTTGTAAGCCCGTGTGCAGCACAGTGCCCGGGAGTTTGAAGTCTTAAGTCATGGTTGTGGAATTAATGAATGAGGCGTTCTTATTTTACAGGTATGGAATTTGAAGCAGAAGAGATTGAGTAACTTGTTCAAGATCATGCTTATTTGGTGATGAAGCTGGATTCTTTTTTTTTTTTTGCGAGGGGATTTGTTTGCTTGTGGTTTTGACACAGGGCCTCGCTCTGTAGCCCAGGCTGGCCTCGAACTCTCCGGAATCCTCTGGTTTCTGCTTCCCAAGTGCTGGGGTGACAGGGCGTCTGCCACTACGCTTGGCAATGAAGCTAGATTCTAACCTGCAGGCTGGCTCCAGAACGTACGTTTTTAGGGTTTTCGTGAAATACAGCCCAAGATATTCATTACTCTTCACAGCGGATCTACTTAATACATGATTTTTAAAGAATTGGGGGGGGGTAATTTCCACTCTAAAGACAGTTTCTGGCAAGACATCTGAAACCAAGCCAAAAATTTTTTTGTAATTTAATAAAACAAAATAATGAAATTGATTTCCCCTCAGAATAAGGGTTATTTTTCGGTTTGCAGTGTATAATTTGTGTCCCTGTTGTGAGGGAATAGATATCTTCGAAATATACCTGGGCCAAAGCATCCTGTGGGTGCACATTCAACATTGTGCAACGAAGGTGCTAGGAACTCTTGAAGAGCCAGTCTGAGATCAACTCCCCAATACCAGAGAAGAATGTGTCATATGTACGTGGTGTCTGTGACACCTTAGCCCCAAGGAGGTGTTTGAATATGATATATTAGTCATGACGTTAGGGTGTGGATAATCCCAAGAAGAATTAGTAAATAGGGTAGGTCGCATTGATTTTGTCATGTCAACAGCATGTCCCAAACCAAACCTATTCTGCTCCGAACTGCTTTTGCTTAGTGCCTGACATTAACAGCTTCCTAATCACTCAAACTGGGGACCGCAGTGTCATTGCTGAGTCTTCATTTCTTACCTCATAAAGGTTTCATCATCCATTTCTATAATCAAAAAGTCTCTGATTCCAAATTTGAGGTCTAATCCCAATGTGTGAGCAATGGTAGTGTTCATGTGAAGGGGAATGAATGCATATTTCTATCTCTATACTTTAGTCAATCTTAAAAAATTTTAATGATAGCTGGGAGTAATGGCAGATGCCTGTAATCCCAACACTCTGGGCGACTGAAGCGGGAAGATCACAAGTTGGAGCCCAGCCTGGGCAACTTAGCAATTTAGAAGACCCTGTCTCAAAAAGATGGCTTGGGATATAGGTTGTGTGAAAGCCCTAGGTTTAATCCCCAGTGCTGGAGAAAAAAATTAAAGTTTAATGGTGTCTCATTATTTGTTAACTATAAAGTTCTTCAACCCTCATTCCAACTCATGCTTCTTTCATTTTATGTATATAGATAGCCTCCCTCTCTTCCCTTTTGCTTTGTCCTCTGACCATGAGGTGTCTACCCCATTTCCTGGATATTGGCGGTGTGTTCTCACCTTGGTATCTTTAATCACTTTGTTCTGTCTTTTAACACCATTAATGCCCATCAATGCTGGTCTCACTTCATCCAGGATGCCAGTTCCTTTAGAAGCATCTAAGGATGCTTCTACAGGATTTTATTATTTCTGTAGTTTCACACTATAGAAAAGAGACCCTAGAGCAAGAATTAATCTTTGTAATGCTTCCAAAATCCGTCTTATTTTACAGTTAGCCTTTTCTTAGTCTTCCATTCCCTTAGGATTATAAAGTTTTTATTTTTATTTTTTAATTTATTTTTTGTACTGGGGATTGAACTTGGATTATAAAGTTTTTAAAGACTGGGATTAAAAAAAGAGAGACTGGGATCATCAGTTATTTACTATTCCTCAAAGAAGACCTTTTTTTGTTATAAATCATATCAGTGAATTTCATTACATTTAAAATGTTGAACATTTGACTTTAGAACTCACAACATAATGGGAAGCAGAAATTTATAAATTGCTAATAACTCTCCATCTCATTCTAGAATATTGTTTCCTCATTCATTTATGTCTACTGCTTTGGTCTTAATTCACCTCCCTCATCAATATAGTGAAGGTTATTTTACAGTTTAGTCATCATGTTTGCCTGGGAGGGTGAGGACTCAATGGCCAGCTTTTCTAAAGATCCACTGACAATGGATCTCTTGGACAGATCCCTTTCTATCGCTATCTCTCTCTCCATGTATATGTAATTGGGTGTGCTTCTAATGTGCTCTAATGGTAATTTTAGAGAAATTAAAATGCCACAGTAAAGTTTTGCTGCTGTATTGTTACTCACAATATGCCTGTGTTTTCTTTTTCCTAACCCCATACAACTGAGGAGGAGTGATATTTATATATTTAGTGTCAAAGATGGGATCCCAGTAGATGATAGAATATTTTAAAACAAGGTACGAAATGGATGGGACTAAATTATGTCATAGACATAGACACTGCTTTTAGTGCTTATATTGCTCTCAAATCTCCAAATACCCCATCACAAATTCCTAGTACTTGGCTTTCTTCAACTACTCATCCACTCCATATCCTCTGCTTTCTCTTGTAGAAATTTTCCTTCCCTTATGTAGTTGAATACTTTTTTTGAATAAATCGTAATGAATGGTTTACTTTTAACCATACGAGACAATCTGAGACAGTTTAAAATTTTTTTGGGGACAGAAAACCCAATGGTAACTGTTAACCTATGGGCTGGTGTCAGGCAGTGAGAACAAGGCTGTGGGAACTTGAGCTACGCATGTTTAAAATGCTTATGTGTGGCTCAGTGGTAGTGTGTGCTTAACAAGCCAAAGGCCCTAGGTTCAATGCCCAGCACCAAACCTATCTAAGTTAAAAACAACAACAACTTGTGTTTTTGGAGGGCATAATTCAGGGCTCAGCTAAAATGTCACTTACTGAAGAGACCTTTTTTTTTTTTTTTTTTTTTTTTTGAGACAGAGACTCACTATGTAGTCCAGGTTGGCCTTGAACGCATGACTATCCTTCTGCCTCAGCCTCCCAAGTACTAGGATTACAGGCATATGCCATTATACCTGGCTTGAAGAGACTTCTATAATCCAGTGAATTCTAAAGTGTTTTCTTTCACAGCATCCCATTTTCTTCATAGCACTTACAACTATCTGAAATGATTTTTTTTTTTGGTACTGGGGATCGGGGATCGAACTCAGATCCTTGTGCTTGCAAGGCAAGTGGTGGAACTACTGAGCTAGATTCCACAGCCCTGAAATGATCTTATTTATTAGTTCACTTGATGGTTATCTATTTCCTCTGGCTGGCCTCAAGCTCAGGACACCCCTCCTGCCTCAGACTCCTGAGTGCTGGGATTGCAGGCATGTGTCACTACACCCAGCTCAATTCCATCCAATTTTTTGGTTTTGGTTTTGGTTTTTTGAGACAGGGTCTTACTACGGATTGCTCTGGAACTCACTGTGTAGCCCAGGCTGGTCTCAAACTCACAGCGATCCTCTTGCCTCAGCCTCCCGAGTGCTAGGATTACAGGCGTGTGCCACCACGCCCGGCCTCCATCCAAATTCTATGCTAGGTGTTCAATATCTCTGTGCAGAACATAACAAATATTAACCCCAATTTAAAGAAAATTCCATGTCATAGTAAAATTTGGGTTTGCTACAGTATTTTACAAATACAACATGCATTTTTATTTAACGTAGCTCATACTTTTTTATGTTATTTTTTGGGCTGAGGATCAAATTCAGAAACTACACTGAGCTACACCTCCAGCCCCATATCGCAAATTTAAAATATTCACTTTAAATATGATTTTAAGCCTAGTTATTAAAGTTTAAGTGTACTTAAGAACTTTAGATTTTCTATATCATAGCTGTCAAATATAATAGCAGAATTTAATACTACTGAAATTTAAAGAAGTTAGGACCTAAAAGAAGTGGTGGCTGCTGGAAAGCTATTGTTTCCAGATGAACAGTAAAATTAAGAGACCAATGACCAGGGAAAAAAGCAATGGATGAACCATCCTACCAGGACTGCATTGCCTGGGAAACCAAAGAGAAGTTAGTGAGCATTTGCTCTAGTGCCCAAATCCACACCGTTTACTCTTGCCCTCCAAATCTTGTAAAGAAACAAGTGAAAGAAGAAAGAAGGAAAGGGAAGAGCCGGCGAGGCAGGGAGAGAGGGCAGGGCTGGGGCTGCGGTGGGTGGGACGAGAGGTGGGCGGGGCGCCTATCGGAGGAGGAATCGCGCGCCAAGCCCGCCCCGCGCCGTCTGTTTCCCAGGTAACCGGGTGAACACACACGCGTACTCTTCCGTGAATTCCGCGGAGAGTTCTGGGCAGGCGGGAAGCGGCGCAGGTGGGCGGAGTGGAGGTGTGCTCTTTCGTGAGAGTGGAGTCTCCGAAGGGGTTGAAAACTTCCCCGGAGCTAAGTACCGCTCTCCCGTTAGAGATGAACGCCCACGGAAGAACGAGGGTGTCTGAGGGGAAGCGTCGCCTGAGCACTGCGTTCGGGAGCACCCAAGAGAAGGATGATTCGGGAGACCAGAGGGACTTTGTGGGAACAAAATCTGCCACGGAGTTAGGGCTTGGAATGGGATTAGGAAAAGAAGATTCCCAATGGAGGGAGAACCCTGGAGTTAGCAATAAATATAAGGACAGGATGGCATCGCCAGAAACAAAATCTCCTCTTGGCAAGAAGCTTGAAATGGGATCGAAAAAACAGACTATTGCTAGTACTCTCACGGGGAGAGGCAATTTAGGGGTCAGCAGGGTCTCAGCTTTACAGGAAGCAAAACCCCTGGATGTGTTACCAGGGAGAGGGGTGGGATTGGAAAATGAGCGTTGCCTGGCACGTGGTCCCTTGGGCATGGCGTGTGGAAGTCCACGGGCTGTAGGGAACAGAAGAGGTCCTGTGGCCAGTGGCCCTGAAGGGATAGAGCCTTCAATGGGAAAACAGCCTGTTTTAGATTTAGAAGGGAGACCGGAACTGGAGAAAGAACCTATCTGTGTTGTGATGAAACCCAGCACAGAGGGGAAGCCCCCCGTGGAGGTGGACACTGGCCTACCCCACGCTGAGGAGTCAGATGAAACTCAGATTATAGAGCCCCAGGTGGGTTTGGTAATAGAACCGCCGCAGTGCCAGTTTGCCCAGCAACCGGAAGAGGCTGGAACTCTTGAACCAGGAGTGGAACCTCCAGACCGCATCAGACCCATATACTCTGGGAAATTTGTTGATCGGATACCTTGCTGGCCAACTGTAAGTTTTTTCCCCCTTGTACTTTTTGTTTTGGTACCGGGAATCGAACTCGGGACCTTGGACTTGTACAGCAAGCGACGAAACCACTGAGCTAAATCCCGGGCCCCCTTGTACTTCTCTATGAGCCATGTATAGCCATGTCTTTACTGAAATGATAAAAGTGTAAAGACTTGTTGGGGTTTGTGGAGACAGATCACAAAGATTTCACTGGTTCTAATACCCTTACCCCACTGAACCTTGCAGGTGTTACTTTGATAGCCTTTTATTCCCTACCGTCCTTCCTAGATGTGACCTTTGTTTTCTATGCACAAAAGTGGTTGTTCTAATATCTTCCTTTTCTCCTTGAACCTTTGTTTAATTTCTTAGTCTTCACTCTGTCACCCTCTCACCAGCTCAGATTCATATGCTACCCAAGTATTCATACTATGAATGGAAAAAAAATTTTTTTCCTGTGTATTGTATGCTCCGTGAGTTTGTTACTTTCAACAAAGACTTGTAGTGGACATTGTGCTGGTACTACAAAATGGATACTACTAAATGAAAAATATGTGATTTCTGCCTTTTTAGTTTAGGCTCACTCTAGTGCTGGAGACAGAGACCTAAATGAATATTATCCAGGTGTCTAAATAATTACAAATCTGGTTTTTTGGGAGGGTCCTGGAGATTGAACTCAGGACCTTGAGGTTGTGAGGCAGGTGGTGGAACCACTAAGCTAAATCCCTGGCCCTTACAAATATTATGCTTCCTTCATAGAAATGCGTTCTTGCCAGGTGTGGAGATTATAACTGCTAATTAGGAGACTGCATTAGAAGGATCACAAGTTCAAGCCCAGCCTGGGCAATTTAGGGAGACCTTACCTAAAAAAATAAAAATAAAAGGTGGGCTGGGGATCTAGCTCAGTGCTTCTGCTGCCTGCCTTGCAAGCTCAAGGATCCCAGTTTGATCCCCGGTACCAAGGAATAAATAAATACATAAAATAAAACAATAATAAAAAATAAAAAATTAAAAGGAGACATGGCTGTAGCTCCGTGGTAGTATACCTCCAGTTCTATCCCCAGTACTAGGGGGGAAATTCTCTTTTTCTTTTTTTTTTTTAAGTATTTATTTATTTATTTTCCTCTCTTTTTCTTTTGAGACAAGGTCCCATTGTGTAGCCCAGGCTGGCCTGGAACTCATGGTGATCCTTCTGCCTCAGCCTCCCAGTGCTGGCATTACAGGCATGTACCACCAGGCCCAGCTGGGAGAAAACACTCCTACACATATAGCTGAACGGAAATATTTATAATTTGGTTCAGAGGTGACTGGAAAAGCTTAAATAAGACAGTAATGTTTGGGCTGACATTGAAAGGGAACAACTGGAGTTGTAGCTCAATGGTATATCATCTGCTTAGCCTGCAAGAACCTCTGGTTCCATCCCTAGTGCCACAAAAAGAAAAATAAGGTATTTTGAGCAAAGAAAGACACTGAGGATGACCAAAGGCTCTTGTATTTGGGAGAGATAAATAATGGTGTTTAGGCAACATTGTGTTGAGAGGTAAAGAAGGAATCTAAAGGTTTGGGATGCAGGGTAAAACATATGGGTCCAGGGTCAGTAGTGGATTTTAAGAAGTTTAAGAAAATACAATTTTCCTTTTGGAACAATGTTTTAAAAAATCAATTATTTTTGATACAAGGTCTTGCTATATAGTTTAGGATGGCCTTGAACTCACTATGTACTCCAGACTGGCCTTGATCTCCTGGCATTCCTCCTGCCTCATCTTCCTGAGTGCTGGGATTACAGGTGTGCACCTTCATGTCCGGCAAGATTTTGTTTTCTTGCAGTGCTGGGGATTGAATCCAGGACCTCATGTGTACTGAGCAAGAACTTTACCACCGAACTATATTCCCAGCCCTGGAAAGATAAATTTCACGTCAGTGGTAATAGTGGACTGGAAGGGGAGGATTTTGAATGCCAGGTAGGAAATTAGAAGGCCCTTCCAATGTAATGAGGGACTGAAGTGAAGTGAACGTGGAAATATAAAGAATATAAAGGAGAGTGCAATTCTGGAAATTTTGTTTGCTGTGTAGGAGCTCAAACTTCAAGCTTTGCATGTGCCAGTCGAGTGCTTACTACTGAGCTACATCCCCAGCTAAGGGATAGTTTAAAGAAAGGGCATCCAGTTATCTACATGGTGAGAATGAGGGACGCTGACTGTAACTGAGAAGTTTCCACAATTTTTAGGTGTGCTGGCAAAGGAATATCTAGTGTTGGCCATCTTGGGTTGGAAATAGCTTGCAAAGAAGCTGGGGAAACTATTGGTAAGTGAGATACTTGAAGCTGTGGATGGGGATTAGGGAAGGTGCAGGCAGAGACTTTGGGAAAAATTAATTTTATGAGACAGACAACAGAAGAGATGTCAGAAAGGTAACTTTTTTTTTTTTTTTTTTTTTTTTTGGAGGGTTTTCCCCATGAGTTTGGTGGGCCTGTATTGTAGCCCAAGCTGGCCTCAAGCTCCAGGCAGTCCTCCTGCCTATAAGGTGAACTTTTTTTTTTTTTTAAATCTTATTGAGTTTATTGGCACCTTTTAAGTATACAGTACAGTTACATTCATCATTGAGATCTTGTACCTTTACCTGACAGGTCTTGCTATAAGGTGAACTCTTAAGGGCAAAATCTGTGTCATATTTATTGTTTACCTTCATGGTTTATCCCAATGCCTTCCATACAATAGTCAGCAAATGTATTTTTAATAATTTAAGTCAGGATGATTAAATAGGAAAGACAATGGAGAAGGAAGAGGCAGGTCTGAGAGTAGGGTATAGAACATCAAGAAGGCATTTTTAAGGCTTCTGGGAATAAAAGATTCCACAAACTGAAATTTGAGAATACAACTGTTAAAGAGGTCACAGGGCTTCTGCCGAATTGTGTCATCTATGGGCTTTTGTTCCCCTCGGGACTCGGTGTTTTGTGTTTGACCCATTTTGCTTTCTGGATCCATCACTGGATTTCCCCAGCCACTGCCTTTTGACTTGCTGCTTCCAGTTTTTGAATTGGTTCCGCAGTTTATGTCTTCAGATCTGATCACACACACACACACACACACACACACACACACACACACACACACAAAAAGACTTAGCTTCTAGTTTCCAAAGCAGATACCTCATTCCAAAACCTCTGCTTCCTCCCAACTCACGCATTCTTCCTACTGAAAAGTCAGGATGGAGAAGAGCGCCTTCCCAAAACATCTTTGATAGGGCAAGTAGGACAGCATATAACTTGGCTATTAAGGGAATTAGCATCATTAGAATGGCGTAATAGGGGCTGGGGATTTAGCTCAGTGGTTCTGCTGCCTGCCTTGCGAGCACAAGGACCCAAGTTTGATCCCCAGTACCAAAAAAAAAAAAAAAAAAAAAGAATGGCGTAATAGCTGGATATGCTGGCACGTGTCTGTAATCTCAGCACTCAGGAAGCTGAGGCAGGAGGATCACTGTGAGTCTGAGCCAGCCTGGGCTACATAGTAAGTTCAGGGCCAGCCTGAACTACAAAGTGAGAACCCTGCCTAAAAAAAACAAAAACAACAACAACAAAATGGCATAATAGGCTGTCATGGCCTTCCTCACTAAAAAAAAAAAAGAAAAAGTGGCATAATGGAAAAATTCAGGTTAAAATATGCTGAAGAGTGAATTAGATCTTGAAATTGGAGAAAGCTTTAAGATGTGTTATGCAAGTACCAATGCCCCATGACGAATCATTTTCTATAGCAAATGTACAAATAAAAACAAAAAGTTAAAAAAGAATTGGAAAACAGTCTAGCATGGTAGTGCATGCTTGTAATCCCAGCACTCAGGAGGCTGAGGCAGGAGGATTGCCTGAAGTTCAAGGCTGGCCTGGG
Organism: Fukomys damarensis; assembly: GCF_012274545.1. Taxonomy (NCBI): domain Eukaryota; kingdom Metazoa; phylum Chordata; class Mammalia; order Rodentia; family Bathyergidae; genus Fukomys; species Fukomys damarensis. The sequence continues at coordinate 32,878,463 of NW_022900940.1, forward strand.
CTACATAGTGAGTTTAAGGCTAGCCTGAACTACATAGTGAGACTCTGTCTCAAACAAACAAACAAACACACAAACAAACAATAGCATCTTGCTGAGTCATTACATTTTCCAAGCTGGACTCATACTTGTCATCTTCCTGCCTCAGCCTCCCAGAGTGCTGGAATTACAGACATGTACCACTGTACCCAACTTGGTTTTCATTTTGAACAGCTGTCACACCCAGCTGGTAAAAAATTGATCATTATTTGTTAGGCATTGTTAAAATTCACATTATGGCAGGGGCATGGGGAAAAAATAAGAACCAAGACATATCGTGTAAAGGTACAAGATCGCAATGATAAATGTAAGTGTATCTTTTGCTTTAAATGTACTAATACACTTAATGGGAAAATAACTCACATTTATTTAACTTATCATTCGGTTGGAAACTGCTCCATATATTGTTCTCATTGTTTTTGTTGTCCCTGTGTTTGGTCACCTTGCTGAATTCTGATTAGTCATAAGTATTTATCATTATCGTCACTGGATTTTTCTAGGAAGACGTCAGATCGATCATTTTGTGCCAGGTGTTATTAAAAACAATACAGTGACTATTAAGAAGCTTTGAAAGCTTGTTGCAGTAAGATACATTGCTGTTAATCATCTCATACTCTCCCCGAATTTTAACACACATAGGATAATATCGGTCTTGCTGCTTTCTAAAACAGTCCTGAAAGTTCTCTTGTGTCTGGTTTCAAGTGCTGTCATGGCTACCTTGATGTGCTAAATAGATGCAGAATGTTTACCTTTCATGGTCATTTTAACTTTGGGGAAGAGCCAGGTCTGGTGAATAAGGTGTGTGAAGACACGCTGGGATGTTTTTACAAGGCTGCCTTTCTGCTGTGTGGCACCTGGCAGCAGCACGCACTAGCTGGGGATCGAACTTGGGACCTTGTGCTTGGGAGGCAGGTGGAGGAACCACTGAGCTAAATTCCCTGGCCCCACTCGCTATATTTTTTTCCTCACACCTTGTAAAAATGGTCACTAAAGAGAACTTTCAGAACTGCTTTGGCAAGTGGCAAAAACGATGTGCTAAGTGTGTTGGAAATGGAAGTGAGAGGAATTAATGGCAATATATGTATGCATATATCACTGTGGTATGGTGTCTTTAACTCTTTCAGGAAGATGCCTAGGAGGGGAATCACTGGGTCAAGTGGAATTTCTGTTTTTAGTTTTTTGAGGGATCTCCATACTGATTTCCATAGTTTTACTAGTTTCTACTTCCACCAACAATGAAGAAGGGTACCTTTTTCTCTGCACCCTTGCCAGCATTTGTTATTGGTAGATTTCTTGATAATAGCTGTTCTTTTTGGAGTTCTTTGTGAATCTCAGTGTAATTTTTTTTTATCTTATTGAGTTTAATGGTACTTTTTAAGTATACAATACAGTTACATTCATCGTTGGGATCTCAGTGTAATTTTAACTTGCGTTTTTCAAATGGCCAGTGGATGTTGGACATTTTTTCATGTATTGACCATTTGTACTTTTTTTACCTGAGAAAGGGCCTGTTCATTTCAGATCCCTATTTTTTGATTGGGCCTTTAAATTTGAGAGATCTAATTTTTAAATTATTTTTTAAGTAGTTAATTTATTTTTCTGGTACCGGGTATCAAATTCAGGATCTTGTGCTTGCAAGGCAGGTATGGAGCTACTGAGCTAAATCTCCAGCCCTTTGAATTCTTTATATATTCTAGATACCAGTCCTTTTTCTGAGGAGTAGCTGGCAAAATTTTTTTCCCATTGCATAGGTTGCCTCTTCACTTTGTTGGTGGTTTCTTTTGTTATGCAGGAGCTTTGCTTTTTTATTTGATGTGACCCCATTTTTTCCCAGTACCAAAAATCAAACTCAGAACCTTGTGCTTGCCAGGCAGGCGCAGTGCCACTGAGCAAAATCCCTGCCCCCATGATTCCATTTGTGGATTCTGGGTATTCTTGTGCAATGGGGTTCTGTTCAGAAAGTCTTGCCTACCTAGTCTTCAAGAGTTTCACCTCTTTTGTCTTCTAGCTGATTGTTTTAATAGTTTTTTTCTGTTTTAATATTTAGATCTTTGACCCATTTTGATTTTAGTTTAGTGCATGATGAACGATAGGTTTAGATTCAGTCTTTAGCATGTGGATAGCCAGTTTTCTCAGCAAAATTTGTTAAAGAGACTATCTTTCCTCCAGCAAAAGGGTCTCTTTGTCAAAGATAAGGTAGATGAGTGTGCCTGGAGTTGTGTCCATAGCCTCATTCTGTTTCATTGATCCACACATCTGTTTTTGTTTTATTTATTTATTTTTCTAATACCATGCTGTTTTAATCACTGTAGCTTTGTAGTATAACTTCTAAGTCTGGGATTGTGATGGCCCCTGCCTTGCCCTTGTTGCCCAGAATTGCTTTTGCTACTCTAGGTCTTTTCTGGTTCCACATGAATTTTAGGACTGTTTTCTCTAGTTCTTTGAGGTGTGCTATTGGTATTTTGATTTGGATTGTATTAAATCTGTATAACAGTTTTGGAAGGATAGCCATTTTGACTGTATTGCTTCTGTGTAGCCAGGAATAAGGAATATCTTTCCATTTTCTGATATCCTCCTTGATCTCCTTTTTCAGAGTACTTCAGTTTTCATTGTAGTGGTCTTTCATTTCCTTGGTTAGGTTAATGCCCAAGTATTTCATTTTTCTTGATGCTATTGTGAAAGATATTGTTTCCCTAGTTTCTCAGTGGGTTTGTTACTGGTGTGCAGAAATGCTATTGATTTTTAAGTGCTGACTTTGTATCCTGCTATGCTACAGAAGTTGATTATTAATTCTAAGAGTTTTTGGTGAATCTTTTTGGGTCTTCTTTGTAGGGGATTATATCATCTTCAAATAAAGATAATGTAACTTTTTCCTTTCCTATCCTTATCCTTTCTATTTCTTTCTCTTGTCTAATTGCTTTGGTTAATGTTTCAAGAACTCCATAAAATGGGAGTTCAGCACATATTTTGGTTATACCATGTATTACCTCTCACTTCGACTTCCTATGTCATTGCATTGGTTCTAATAAAAACACAAATCTGATTTCAGTAGAAATGGCAATGTTTCATTATCAAGTATCTATGGGAAATTTCTGATGTACCAAAATGAGAATACCTCCCTTCCTAGTTTTCTATAGATGTTTAAAAATCAGTAACAAGCTGCACAAGGTGCTACATATCTGCAGCTACTTATGATGCATGTCCCAGCTACTTATGAGGCTGAGACAGAGGATTACCAGCCTGGGCAACTTAGTGAATGTCTCATCCTAAAAAAAAGAAAAAATGCTGGATGTAGCCTAGTAGTACAGCACTTGCCTAGTATGCATGAGGCCCTGGGTTCCATTGTTAGTACTGCACACACATAAAATCAGTAACAGAAGCTGGGCATGGTGGTACGTGTCCTTAATCCTATTGCTCAGGAGGCCGAGGCAGGAGGATCATTGTGGCTCTTTGGGTCTTTAGCAGCCGAAAATGATTTTGTGCCAGCCTTCCTGAATTGAAAGTAAAAGAAGTACTTAGCCATTCAAAACTGTAACATTGGGGGCTGAGGAGGGAAGTGGCCAAGCAAGATGGTCAGAGTACACTGGTCAGAGCCTAAATAGAGGTCGCTGGGTAGTTGGGGGTTAAGTTACAAACAGAGAACTTGAACAGGTAAGTCAGTATATTTAGGACAATAGGTGTGAGATTTCTCCCTGATAGGGAAGAGAGTTGTAAATGTGGAAAGAAGAATAAAATGCATAAGAATAAAATCCCACTGTTGGATTGTATTTGGAGATGTTGGGGAAACTCGCACTATAGCTATACCCATGTTTGTGTGTAGGGTCTCTCTTTTTTCTTCTTGATGCAGGGTCTCACTGTAGCCTAGCCCTTAACTCACTATGTAGCCCAGGCTGGCCTTGAACTCTTGGTGATTTTCCTGCTCCCAGAGGGCTAGTTAAAGGTGTGTGCCGCCACGCCTAGAATTAGTAGACATATCAAGGTCGGGAAAGATAAGGACAGAGTAAGAATTATTCTAGACTGAGGAAGACAAAAGCAATGTAGCAACTGAGTACTCCACATATGTTGTGGCCACTGAGGTGCTGGCTTGGGTCTCCCTCCAGAAATCCTCCTGTGGAGCAGAGTTGATTGACAGTCTCCACCTGCAGCCCTCGTGGATCGCCCCTGAAGTTTCCAGGACACACTCCCAGTGACTGAACGTGGCAGGGACACCAGAACTGGGCTTTCCCCTTCAACGTGGGATTCGCAGCTTAGTCTTAAAGGCCACACTTTGGCCTAGCCAAGATTTTCTCAGAATGGTGCTATAGTTGGAAGCTTTTTTTTCTTGATCCTTTTCTCTCCTCTGAATCTTTTTTCCTTCGGTGCTAGGGATCAAGTGAGGACCCTGCACATGCTAGGCAAGCACTCTACCACTGAGCTAGATTCCTGGCCCCGTCTTCCCTCTTAGAAGTGTCAGACCTTTTGTTCTTGTAAGACTTACAGTCTCATTTCCAATCCGAGGGGCGTGAACAGCCGAAAAGGCCTTCACGATGCTGAGTCTTATAGCTCAGTGAGGCTCTGGGAGCTCAATGGAGGAACGAGAGTCACCCAGGAAGGTACACACCAGGCTAGATGGTAAACAGACCTTTATTAGTCTCGCCAGACGGCCCTCTCGGAACCAAGTAGCTGGCTCAGAGAAGCACCAGCTCAGGGGCTGAGGTCCTTTTTATAGGGGGTGAAGGGGGGATTAACCTTCTAAGCTTGCAGGCAGGGGACAAAGGTTAATGGTCTGCTGATTTGAGCTGGTGGTCAGCAGTCATGTACTTGGCAGTCACACATCAATGATTAACAGATACCTATAGGATGCTTCAAAGGCCACCAAGACATTCAGGATGAGCAAACAGTTTGACAATTAACTTGGGGTCTCTATGTACGGTACAGATTTGATCTCATCGTCTAGAACCAGTAAACTTACATGTTAATCATGATCCGGACTTCAAACAGTACAAGATTGCCTTCCATTCCTAAGCCAGGGTTTGAACAAAGGTCGGGGCTATGGCTACAATGGGAGCGGGTTAGAGCACTGTCTCCCGGGCCCTTTGCCATTTAGCGTGGGCTTGTAATTCAGGTCTTACCTTCTAAGTTCTTTCTGCCTGTTCGTCCCTGTTCTTTGCAGGTGCTTTGTATTATTAGTCTGTGATTCTTGGAGGACCCAAATGCACAGTGAGACCTTGGATTTATTTATTTATTTATTGCTGTAAAGGACATTATTTGGGCAACTGATGAAAAGTTGCCCAGGCTGGCCTAATCCTGATCCTATGTAAATCCCACTGAGAAGCTGAAATCACAGGTGGGCACCACTGTGCCCAGCAAAACTGGAGTTTGCACATACTTTTGTAGGTAAATATGTATTTATTTAGAGACAGGGTCTCACTGTGTTGTTCAGGCTGGCCTTGAACTCACTGTGTAGCCTAGTCTGGCCTCAACTCTCAGTGACACTCATGTCTCAGCCTCCTGAGTTCCTGACTACCTGCTTTCTTTTCAATTTATCTGCCATCTCCTTGAATTCTTCCTTTTAGTCTGTACATCAGAAGTTCACATTTTCTTCCAGTTTTTAGCAAAGCAGTTCAGATTTTTTTGCCTGGACATGTTTGTGAGCTTCCTCTCGTAGGCCTAGAGATGTAATGAAGATACTCTCTTAAATGCTGATACCCTCCTCAGAGGAATTTCTGTACCCAGCACCGAATGATAAAGATATTTTTCACCTACTCACATATATCTGTCCAGCTATATGTTCCTCCATCCGGTCTTCTATTTATTTAACCTTTCCATTCCCTACCAATGCACATCTACGTGTTCATCTGTCCGCTTCCCCCCCGCTCCATGTGTCTGCTCTCGGTCTGTCCTCACTCTCAGACTTTCCCTCCTCCCTCCCACTCTCCTTGGAGACCCAGAACACTCCTCATGAGAAGGAGTTTCTCTCAGTTTGTAAAAAAGAAACTTACATATTGCAAAAATACCAGTTGCCTTGAAATAGATAAAGAGAAAATAGATAAGAGTTGCATTTCTGGGAATGAAAAATGATAATATCTACCATGGGCAAGGGAAAGACAGATAAGAGCCAAGTTACAGTTAGTGGACAAAGTCAAGCAGAATTTGGGCTATACAGTGAGGAGGATGGGCAAGAAATGAGACCCTTAAAGGTATCGAAAGTTAGTGTGAGGGCCAGGATTTAGCTCAGTGGCACCACGCCTGCCTCGAAAGTGCAACGTCCTGAGTTTGATTCCTGTACCCCCCCCAAAAGTTAGTGTTGTTGGCAGGCAGCTCACAAGCACACCCACGTGTGTTTGGACACACGAAACACTGTACCTCTTGATCTTAACTGCATGCATCTGTGCTTCCATTTTGTTGATGCTGTAGTGATAAAAAATTAATCTGTGAATTATAAGATTGCTTCTGAAGACCAAGTACCTCAGCATGTCACAGAGTTCTGTGATCAAATGGATCAATGACAATGCTAATGCTATAAAAAAGAATGCTTACATTTATATTATAGTGTATATAT
>NW_022900940.1:32885059-32939854 GCF_012274545.1 Fukomys damarensis
CATATATGTAAAATTTTATTTTTTTAACTGCGGAGGATTAAAGCCAGCACCAGTGCATCCTGGACATCCAAATGCTGTACCACTAACTTATACCCACCCCAGTCCCTGTACTTAGCATTCATTGTTTATATATCAGGAGGCCTAAAGTGTGCTGTTCTTTTTTTCCTCTTGTTTTTAGTTGCAAGTAACTTTGTAGCATGGGACAAAGATAAAATAAACTCCATTCTTCCAAGTGGTCCTCTTCCATCCTGACAATGGTCAACTTCTGCTTTTTTCCCCTAGGCTGGGAAAGTTACACCAGTTGGATACAGAGTTGCAACTTGCTTAACTGAAAAACTCCCTAGGGTAAGCATTTTCCATGTGCCTTTACCTTTCTCTTTTCATTTCACATATGAACTTGAAGAGATAGACAGCTCTCAACATTCCTTCTGAAAATTTTATACACTTGATGTGGTCATTTTGGACTCCACTACATTTTAAACCTTTCATTGATTTTGTCCAAGGAAGTAAAAATTACATATTTACATTTTTCAGCTCTCCAAAAAGGCTCAAGGGGCTCAATTATTTTAATAAGAGTAGCTGGGCTTGGTGGCACATGCCTGTAATCCCAGCACTCGGGAGGCTGAGGCAGGAGGGTCACTGTGAATTCAAGGCCAGCCTGGGCTACATAGTGAAGTCAAGGGCAGCCTGAACTACATAGCAAGACCCTGTTGTGAAAAAACAAAACAAAACAAACAAACAAACAAACAAAAAGTATGATTTTTAAACTGGATACTAATAGTTTTTAAATTATTCATTAATTTTATTGGTACATTTTAGGTATAGAATACGATGGCATTCATCATTGAGAATTTGTACCTTTACACGATATATCTTAGTTCTTATGTTTTTCCCCCGCTTCAACCCCTCCACCCCTCCCTATTTATAAAGACTTTGTTTCCATTGTTTCCTTTTCTAGTATTTATTCCTTTCCCTTCTTTCTTTCCCCTACTCCTCCCACTTCCCCTTCCCCTTTGGACCTTTTCTTCCTATTTCACATTATCTATCATACATTTTGATCATTATTTACACTTTCACTTTCTCACACCAAAGAAACTATTCAGTATTAACGTGTATGTCCTATTTATTTCACTTAAGAGTATGGCCACAATGTGCATCTGTTTAGCCATAAATGTCTCTAGTTTCTCATTCTTTATGGCTGTATAGTACTCCATTTTATTTAAAAAAACACATTTTCTTTATCCAGTCTCCAGTTGATGGGCAATTGGGCTGTTTCTGGGATCTCACTGAAAAGCTTCTGCACAGCAAGAGAAACCATAAACAGCATGAAGAGAGAACCCACAATGTGGGAAAAAATTTGTACCAGCTGTTCCTCAGACAAAGGTTTACTATCTAGAATACCTAAAGAACTTAAAAAAATCAGACATCCCAAATTTAAAGACCCAAACCAAAAATGAGCATCTGTTTTTTTTGGGGGGGGCAGGGTCTCACGATGTAATTGAGACTGACCTGGAACTCACTATGTAGCCCAGGCTGGTCTGGAACTCACAGCAATCCTCCTGCCTCAGCCTCCTGAGTGCTGGGATTACAGGTGTGCGCCACCATGCCCAGCAAAAATGGGCATCTGAAATGAACGGACATTTCTCAGTCAAAGAAGTAGAAATAGCAAATAAATACAAGAAAAGATGTTCAACATCACTGGGCATTCAAGAGATGCAAATGAAAACAACACTGAGATTCCACCTCACCCCAGAAAGAGTGGCTGCTGTCAAGACATCAAGGGCCTGGGATTTAGCTCAGTGGTTCTGCCACCTGCCTCACAGATGCAAGATCCTGAGTTTGATCTTGAACAAAAAAAAAAAAAAAAAAAAGAAACCAATAACAAATATTGGCAGGGTTGTGGGGAGAAAGGAACCCTTCTCCACAGTTGGAGGGAGTGTAGACAGGTGCAGCCACTGTGGAAATCAGGGTTGAGATTCCTCAAAAAACTAGGATTAGAGGTCCCATTTGACATCAACCAGCTGTTCTCCTGCTGGGTATCTTCCCCAAAAGATTAAAAGCATCACAACACACTGATATATGTGCCCCCATCTTTATAGCAGCACAGTTTGTAAGTGCTTACTTATTTTTAAGAAGAATTGTAAAATATATTGTTTATTCTCATAAATCAGTTTTAGAAGAAACTTGGAGCTATAATTGCCCATGTGCTTACTACTCTCATGAAATTAAGGGTGTACATTGATTGGTATAGGTAAGTTCAGTTATTATTTGATAATTCTATTTTCTTGTCATACTCTTTGTAGCTGATTACTCCACCAGAGGCAAAAAAGTATTTCAACTTCAGATATCCACCTCCCGGAGCAGAGAGAGTATTTTATGGCAAAGCCAATGACCCTCAAATTGCACGTTACTTGACTCATGGGATAAGATCTAAAATTTCAATACCGGTAACTATTTCTTTTTCTTCCTCTACTGTACATTATTAATTTAGCAGGATAAAAGTGCATAAATGAAGATTCCAGTCTCCTTTCCACCATATATTTTTTTGTTTTTGTTGAGGTGGGGTCTAGCTATGTAGCTCAGGCTGTCTTGAATTTGGGGCAATCCTCCTGCCTCAGCCTCCTGAATGCTGGCATTACAAGTTTATGCCAACACGCCTGGCTGTCCCATGGGGTTTTTTTTTTTAACCAGTCTTTCCTCCATCTGTAATCTGAAAGCATTAATCTTTTAAAATTTATATTAGTAGCCGGGTATGGTGGCGCTCATCTGTAATCCCAGCACTCGGGAGTCTGAGGCAGGAAGATCACTGTGAGTTTGAGACCAGCCTGGACTACATAGTGAGTTCCAGGTAAGTCTCAACTACATAGTGAGACCCTGTCTCAAAAAAACAACAAAACAAAACAAAAAAATTTGTATTAGTACATGTTGCAGTACGTGATGATTACATTCATCATAGGAGAAAGCATTAATCTTGATCAATGAAAAAAATCCAAGCAGTACCCAATAGAATGTGAAGAAATTAATGGTTCAGACCACAAACCCTTCTCCCCTCAGATGATAAGGCGAGTTGTTCTCCATTTTCTGCCAGTAAATGGAAATACTTTCAGGCTTTGTTGGAAGAGGAAGAGTACGGTCTTGGTAGTGACTGGTTTGTATAAGCACTGCGGAAAGCTTAGGTGTTGGGCTGGGGGTTTGGCTCAGTGGTTCTGTTGCTTGCCTGGCAAGCACAAGGGCCCAAGTTTGATCCCCAGTACCAAAAAAAAAAAAAGATTAAAGAAAGCTTAGGTATTGAGTGGAGGTGGGGTCAGTAAGTTATTTGCTGTTGATTGAATATATGGCCTAGATTCACAAGGGCTTGATCTATACATCTGGAGAGGATATGGAAATTACATTTTCTGGTCTTATTATTCCTACTTTTTTATTAGTTGTCTGTGATATATAATGATAGCATTGTACAGAGTTGGTACATACGGCATTTTCTACTTTTCTTGAATATTTGATTCAACCTGCATGCTTTGCTCAAGCTTTCTAGTCCCAACGAAACCTTTAAATTCCTTTGAAAGTTCTCATTTAGGCACATTTGTACTTCATAGTTTCAATTCTGATAGTCCATTTGAAGGCAAGAAAGCCAATGATGATAATGAAGTGTATTTCCCTAATCATGCTGTATTTTCTCTCCTTGCTCGCTTTTGATGAAGGCTTTAGTGATCAGATTTACACCTTTTTTTTTGGTTGATACATCTGTGCCTTGTATCGTTTCTTTAGGCAAATACATTGATAAATCCACAGCCTGTTACCGCATTTCAACAGAAAATTAAAGATAAAAAAGAGTCTATATATTATAGCAATCAACGGGCACCATTAGGGAAATCTCACAATCAAACACCAGGATTACCTGAAGGACTGGACATCATCAATACAACATTTGGGACAGCAGTCATCAGAGGTAGTAAAAAAATTAGGGGGGACTGCAGAAGACGTCTGTGTGGAGAATTGAAGTAAACGCACCATTGGTGTGGTTTGGGATGATGGAAATGATTATTCAAAGCATGCAAGACGAGAGCTGAGTGTTGTGGTGCCCACCTGTTGTCCCAGCTGAGGAAGATGGCAGGTGTGAGGCCAGCTTGGGTAACATGCTGAGATCTTGGGGGAGAGAGAGGAGAGGGAGAGAGAGAGAGGAGAGAAGGGAGAGGGGAAAGGGAGGAGGAGAAAGAGAGGGAAAGGCAGTGAGTGAAGACGATGTAGTGAGGTGTTGACCTCCTTAGGTGGCCCACAGTGGCGGACCTCAAAGCCACGACCCTTCTGCCTCAGTCTCCTGAGCACGGGGATTACAGGTGTGCTCCACGGTGTGCAGTGAAGGGACATATCTTCATCAGTGCTGTTAGTTTGAAAGGGAAGATTGGGCTAGTAAATGGAGTAAGTGGGTGGTAAAAATGTTTATGTGAAAGAGTGGAAGCAAAATCATTCGCCAAACATGAAACTGGGGACGACCACTCGTGGGAGAAGCAGCTCTTACACAAACGTTGAATCTGGATTTGATCCAGTAGGAAAAATCTCTTCGTGGTTCTAGTGATTTCCCAAGTACCTCTCTTGATATTGGGGATGGAAATTCATGTTAAAAAAGACTCAGGGTCTGTGTTTCACTGTATAGCTGCCAAAATTTGTGGCCAGCCCACCGGGCATTATAGTTTCTCATGTAAAATTCACATTTGCTTAGGTTATGTTAAGAAATGGAAAAGAAACTAAAGTCAACATTTTCTAGAGAGTCTTAGGGTTGGGGATTTAACTGGGCTCGGACCATGGCTCAGGACAACCCTGATTGACACAGTTCTGGTATTCAGAATTCCAGGAAGTGAGCCCAGTCAAGTGGATTTCTTCAGATTTTTCCTTGTCTTCCTTGACAAATCTTTGTTTATTTTGGGAGATCCCAGGATAGTCTATGTATTTATTCTTGTGCATTTATCACTTGTTCTTGTGAATTTAAGTACATTACAAATAGAAACATTGCAGCTGATTTAACTGATTCTTTCTTCAGAATTCTCCGTTAGAGATGTAGTGAATCCACCAAAATCCTATGACGAAGTATTTAAAGAAGGAGAGGAAAGACATGATTTGTATGTTGTTTCTCACAATGATTATTATGTGGGTAAGTGGCCCGTGGATATGGGACCCTCAGATTTGTGAAGAGTAAAGGACATAATGCTCATATAAAGTCCAATGCCTGGCCTATAGTTGATGATCAGTGAATGGTAATTTATTATTATTATAAGATCATAAATCTTGATAGGAACCTTGATAGCAGAGCACGTAAAAATTGATAAAGATTGCTGGGGATGTAGCTCAGTGGTGTGGCGCCTGCCTGGCAAGGGCAAGGTCCTGAAAAAAAAATTAGTACTGGAAAAAAAAATTTGATAAAGGAAGCCATGAGGTGAGATGGCTTCAAGGTGGGATAAAATAACTGCGAACTAATACAATTACAGTTATCGTCCTGTAGGTAATATAGTGATACAGTGGGAAATCACGAGGTGGAACAAAACTACGATCCACCAATACAATTACAACAAGTGTAGTCGCCTAGGTAGCACTGATTACATGGTGATCAAATGGGAAAGCCAGTCATGCAGCAAGGGTACAGACCAAACGAGGATTTCCTGGAAGGAATGGACTAGGGAGACTTGGGTCCGCACCCAAAGTGATTGATATCGTCACTGCTATTCAGTCTCTAGGGACTAGGTGTAGTAGTGGCTCTTCCTTTTTGAATCCTGACCTTTTAGTAAATATACCTCAGTTGTCTTCTGCGCTGAGGGCCTGGCCTTGCCTAACTGCCTTATAATATTTTCTACTTAGCTGTCTCCAATAGGGTCTCACTAAATTACTAAACAGCCCAGGTTAGGCTCAAATTTACAGTCCTTCCACCTCAGCCTACCTGAGTGCTGGGATTACAGGGATGAGTCATCATTTCTGAGCCTATTAATGGTTCTCTAATTTCAGTCCTTTTGTTTGTTTGTCTTTTGAGGCAGTGCCTCCCAGTTCAATTCAGGCTGGCCTTGAACTCACTCTCTAGTTGAATTTGAGGCATCTTCCTGTCTCAGCCTTCCCAGGGCTGGAATTAAAGGCCTGTGCTCTACGTTAGATTTAGAAAGAGAAAAGATTTTCCTATTTTGTTCTCAGCTTCAATTCACCCTTCAGATGTTTCTAATGTGAGATAAATGATTATAATGAAATGTGAAGATTACAATATTCAGATGATCTCACCAAATCTCATGATAACAAATACAAAACGCCGACCTCTCAAATCTTATAGTTGAAAGCACTGCTGGGATTCCACAGTGTTGCAGCATGTCCCCTCAATCTTCAAGGTTTTAACAGTGGTAGGCCCTATGTGTACATTTGAAATATCTGTCTTCATGTCACATGATTACCTGAATTACTTTCCAAATATTCATGTCCTTTGCCTATTTTTAAATTAAGCTATTTCTGTTTTGGCTGTTTTTTTCATTGAATTATTGGTACTTTTTAAGGATAAAGTACAGTTACATTCATCATTGGAATCTTGTACCTTTACATGACAGACATTGGTTCTCATTTTTTCCCTATACCCCTGCCCGCCCTTCACCCCCTCCACCCTGTTTTGCTGTTGAGTGGTATGAGTTCTTTCTAAATTTTTTTTCTTTGATTTTTGAGACAGGGTCTTGCTGTGTAGTACAGGCTGTTTTTTTCTTTTTGTTTGTTTTTTGAGACAGGGTCTCACTGTATAGTTGAGACTGACCTGGAATCCACTATGTAGCCCAGGCTGTTCTCCAACTCACAACAATCCTCCTGCCTCAGCCTCCCCAGTGCTGGGATTACAGGCGTGCACCACCATACCCAGCATAGTACACTCTGGTTTTGAACTCACTATGTAGCCCAGACTGGTTTTGGATTTGCAGCAATCCTCCTGCTTCAGCCTCCTGAGTGCTGGGATTGCAAGTGTGCACCACCACACATAGCTGGATACTAACTTCTTAACAGATATATGTTGTGCAAATATTTTCCCCAATATATATGGATTGCCTTTCATTTCATTAGTTGTTTTCTTTGCCATGCAGATGTTTTTAGTTTGACATTGTTCCATTTGTTTTTTTGTTTGTTTATTTGAGACAGTCTTGTAGTTAGGCTGGTTTTGAACTCACTCTATAGCCCAGGCTGCTCTGGGATTTATTGGGATTCTCCTGTCTCAGCCTCTCAAGTGCTGAGATTATAGGTGCCTGCCACTCCTGGCTGTAGCCTGAGTTTTTAGATTTTATTTATTTATTTATTTTTTGGTATGGGGATCAGACTTGGGAACTTGCCCTTGCAAGGCAGGCAGCAGAACCACTGAGCTAAATCTCTAGCTCGAAATTCTTAGAGTGATATCTGAGAAATCACTGCCAAGGCCAAAGAAAGATTTTTCTCTGATTTCATTTAAAAATTTTTATTTTGTTTTAGTTTTTCCTCCTGGTTTTAGAATTAGTTTTTTTTTTAATTTTGTTGTTTTTTTGGAGATAGGGTCTTACTATGTAGTTGAGACTGACCTGGAACTCACTATGTAGCCCAGGCTGGTCTCAAACTCACACCGATCCTCCTGCCTCAGCCTCCCAAGTGCTGGGATTACAGGTGTGCGCCACCACGCCTGGCAGGTTTTTAAAATTTAATTTAATTTTTTGTTTTTTTGGTTTTTTTGGTACCGGGGATTGAACTCGGGTCCTTGTGCTTGCAAAGCAGGCACTGGAACCACTGAGCTAAATCCCCAGCCCTAGGTTTTTTTTTTTTTTTTAAATCAGTTTTGAGTTGATTTTTATGAATGATAAAAGTCCACTTTCTTTCCTTCCTTCCTTCTTTCTTTCTTCCTTTCTTCCTTTCTTTCTTTCTTTCTGTGGTACCAGGGATTGAACTCAGGACCTTGCACTTCTGAGGCAGGTGTGGTGCCACTGAGCTAAATCCCCGACACCAGGTGAAAATCGAGTTTTTCCAGCCCCATTAATGTTGAGGTTATCCTTTCCCCATTTTGTATAATCTTGGTGCCCTTGTCAAAAATAGTTGATCATAGGGCCGGGGACTTAGCTCAGTGGTTCTGTTGCCTGAGTTCGATCCCTGGTACCAAAAAAAAAAAAAAACAAAAAAAAAACAAGTTGACCACATATCTGTTTGGATTTATTTCTAGGTTCTCTATTCTATGCTGCTGGTCTATGTGTGTATTTTTTTATACCAGTATCACACTGTTTTGATCACTATAGCTTTGCATTGTAATTTTATTATGTTTGTACTTTTTTGGTGGTGGGGATTGAACCCAAGGCTTTTCACATGTTCAGCATGTACTCCGTCCAGGATGTATCTGTCCATCCTCTAGCTCTTGAGATAGACTTTTCAATCACAAGGTTTGGTTCCTCTAACTTTTTCTCCGAGGATTGCTTTGGCTATTTAAGGTTCTTTTATGGTTCTATATGAATTTTACAGGTTTTTTTCCCTGCAAAATGTGCTGTTGTGATTTTCATAAGAACCAAATTGGATGTTTATTGCTTTGAGTAGGTGAACATATGACAATATAGATTCTTGCATTCCATGAGCATGGAATATCTATTTGTGCCTTTTCAATGTCTTTCATCAGTGTTTTACAGTTTTCAGTACAGAGATTGTCTTGATTACTTTCTTGTTACTGGGACAAAAATACCAGACATCTATAGTTAAATCAGGGAAGGTTTTTTTAAAAAAATTTTATTTTTATTTACTTTTTGTACTGGAGATTGAATTTGGGACCTTGTGCTTGCGAGGCAGGTGGAAGAACCACTGAGCTAAATTCCTGGCCCTGGGAAGTTTTATTCGGCTCACAGTTTGCAGAGGTTTCGGTCCATAGTCAGCTGGCTCCAAGGCAGGGTGCCATGGCAGAGGGCCATCGCAGAGGAGAAACAGTTCATGGTGGGCAGAAGGCAGCCAAGTAGAGAAGAAACAACAAAGAAATGGCAACAGCAGCCCTCTTTCCATCCCTTATATTCTATCCAGGCTACATACCCCTAGGGTGGGTAGCACTCATACCCAGGGAGGGCCTTCCCATTTTCTACACACAGAACTATGCCAAACCAATCGGGACTAATTTGATAATCACACATCCTTGATCTCAGCATCACACTCTTTTTTTTTTGGTTTTTTTTTGAGACAAGGTCTTACTATGTAGTTAAGACTGATCTGGAATTCACTATGTAGCCCAGGCTGGTCTCGAACTCACAGGGACTCTCCTGTCTCAGCCTCCTGAGTGCTGGGATTACAGGCATGCGCCACCATGCCTGGCTACAGCATCACACTCTTAATCCCAGCATCACATACTCTAAACTCAGCCACCTTTGAAAAGCTCCACCTATGACTGCATGAGGCTTTGGAGGGACATCTAGACACAGCCATAATATGCCCTTAGATTCTGCCAACTGAAAAGCTTCACCTATAAGCACAGGAGACTTTGGGGGCACATCCAGATAAAAGCCAGCGCAAAGGTCTTTCACCTTCTGTGTTAAAGTTACTCTGAAAGGCCAGTTGTGGTCATATGTGTCTGTAGCTGAGATAGTAGGATTGCTCAAGTCCAAGAGTTTGAGCCAACATAGTAAGACTGGCCCGGCGTGATGGCGCACTCCTGTAATCCCAGCACTCGGGAGGCTGAAGCAGGAGGATTGCTGTGAGTTTGAGACCAGCTTAGGCTACATAGTGAGTTCTAGGTTAGTCTCAACTACATAGTGAGACCCTGTTTCAAAAAAAAAAAAAACAACATAGTAAGACCGTATCTCAAAAGAGCAGGACACAATTTATTTATATTTATTTTATTGATTGATGTTATTTTAAGTGGGATTTTTTTTCTGTCTTTGCACTGAGCTTCATCCCTAGTTCTTTTTTAAATTTTTGAGACAGGGTTTCACTAAGTTGCCCATGCTGTGCTCAAAATTGAGATCTTCCTGCTTCAGTCTCCATTGGGCAGGATTATTTTCTTGATTTCTTTTATTAGATAGGTAATTATTATTATATCTAAATGTCAAGAATTTTTTGAGGGTAGGATCTTGTGAAATAGCTCATAGTGGCCTCAAATTTACGATCCGCCAGCCAGGGATTTAGCTCAGCGGTTCAGTGGCCTACCTTGCAAGCGCAAGGACCCAAGTTCAATCCCCAGTACCAAAACAACAACAACAACAACAACAACAACACCCCCAAAAAAACCTTATGATCCTCCTGCTTTAGTTTCCTGAGCACTGAGGTTATAGGTGTGTACCATAATCCTCTGCTTAGTGTGGATTTTTGTACATTAATTTGGAATTATGCAATGTTGCTGAATTCTTTTATTAGTGCTTTATTAGTGCTATCAGTGTGTGTGTGTGTGTGTGTGTGTGTGTGTGTGTGTGTGTGTAAAATCTTTCTCTACGTGCAGCTTTCCGAACATTAACATAAGGAACTCTGGTCTGCAGCACCCCTCCAGTTTCCCAGCTCATGTGGGGAAAGCTGCTGTCATTTGTAGCCAGATCTGCACAATTCCCTGCACTGTTGTGATTTCATTCTTTGCCTCACTCTTATTTTCAATGAGAGCATGATGTGCTTCTTGCAAGAAAAGGTTATTTGTGTGGCTTAATTCAAAAGTCTTCTTTCTGCCACAGGAGAAGCAAAGAACCGAAAGTATAACCCAGCCAGTTTCCATCGGTTTAACTTATTTGGAGTCCCTACACCACATTTTAACGATGGGAAAAACATGGCAAAAAGTTTATATTGGCTCCATGAACTACAAATGTAAGTCTAATTCGACAGTGTCCAGGATTAAGTGTTAGATATTTGCCATTTGGAAAGAAAATTATTAATTTTGTAAGAGAGATAGTACACTGACGTAATTCAAACATAAAATTACAAAAAATATACAGTGAAAAGTCTTCTACTTCTGATATACATTTTGTCCAGTTTCTCCCATGGTAATCATTATACTGTTTTTTGTTTGTAGCTTTCGTCTTTTTTTTTTGATATGGGGGAATTGAACTCGGGTCCTTGTGCTTGTGAGGCAGGCAGCGGAACCACTGAGCTAAATCCCTGGCCCACTGTTTGTAGCTTTCTAAAATTACTTCAAGAATTTGCAGATGAATATGAATACAAGTTTATATGTTTTAAATCTGTAGAATCAACTCTATTTTTTTTTTGAGACAGAGTCTCACTATGTAGTTGAGACTGACTTGGAACTCACTCTGTAGCCCAGGCTGGTCTCAAACTCACACTGATCCTCCTGCCTCAGCCTCCCGAATGCTGGGATTACAGGTGCACGCCACCGCGCCCAGCAACTTGTGTTATATTTTTATACCTCAGACAACAAACACAGATTTTGTGTTCCTAAACATATAGATTCCTTGTTATGATTAAAAAAAATAAGATTGTAGTTGGGGATGTTGCTTGGTGCTGCGCCTGCCTTGCAAGAGCAAGGTTCTGAGTTCGATCCCTGGTACGAAGACAAAGAAAAGAAAAGAGAAAGATTTAAATACTGTGGTTGCACAGTGGGTTGCAGATTATAAATACTGGAGTTCTGCTCCCAAATACGATGTGCACATGTCCTCATTCCTAGAATCGGTGAATGATACCCTATGGGGGAGAAGGGTCTCTGTGTGTGGAGGAGGGATGTGGCAATGAAAGAGATCGGCCTGGATAATCGGAGTGGATTCCTCTGGTGCCCTGGATTGCCTTGAAGTTTCCTTAGAATGTCAGAGGGAGATCCGAGACGGAGGAAGAGACGAATACAGCAGGTGGAGAAGAGAGGGGCAGAGCTGGGGGAATATGGCTCTGAACTGAGCCCCAAGAAAGGCCA
Organism: Fukomys damarensis; assembly: GCF_012274545.1. NCBI lineage: Eukaryota > Metazoa > Chordata > Mammalia > Rodentia > Bathyergidae > Fukomys > Fukomys damarensis. The sequence goes on from NW_022900940.1 coordinate 32,896,890, forward strand.
GGAGCCCCAGGCATGGGAAGAAGGAGCGGACCCTCCTCTCCTCGGGTTTGGAGGCACTGAGGGCTTGTTGACACCTCGATTTCACATTTCTGGCCTCCAGGGCTGTGAGAGAATACTGTTCTGTTGCTTTAGGTTTCTGTAGCTTTAGCAAGTTTGTGGCAATTTGTTAGAGCAACTGCAGGAAACGAATATACGACGCCTCCTTTCCTTCCTTCCTCTCCTCCCTCCTTTGCTCCCTTCTCCCCTTCCCTTTCTCTCTCCTTTTCTTCCTTTTTTCTTCTTCCCTTCCTTTCTTCTTTCTGGTGGTGCTGGGCATTGAACTCATCACCTTTGCACTGATCTATATCTCTAGCCCCTTTATATTTTTTTGGATACAGGGATTCAGTTACTGATTTGCCCAGGCTTGGCTCGAGCTTGTGATTCTCCTGCCTCAGCCTCCCAGAGTACTAAGATTACAGGTGTGTGCCACCATGCCTGCTTTAGGCCTATACTCTATATAAATGGAGATTTATTCTGCTTTCTGACTTTTAGGTTTTAATAGCCACCAGTTTTGTCATCACTGGTACAAAATATCTGACACAACCTGAAGGAGGAGAGGTTTCATTGGCTTATGGTTTCCGGGGTTTGAGTACATGGCAGGCTGGCTCCAAGGCAGGAGCACCCTGGTGGTATGGCAGAGCAAAGCTGTTTCGTTCATGTAGACCAGGAAGGAGAGCGGCTGAAGTGCCAGAGAGGAGGGGACCAGCGAGCAGATCTTCAAAGCCACGCCTCCATGACCCACCTAGACACATCCAGAAGTGTGCTTTAAAAATCCCCTCAGTAGGGCCGGGGATTTAGCTCCATGGTGCTGCAGCCTGCCAAGTGTAAGGTCTGGAGTTCAATCCCTGGTACCAAAAAAAAACCCAAAAAACAAAAAACAAGTGTGGCCAGGGGTGGTGGCACACACCTATAACCCCAGCACTCTGGAAGTTCAGGGGGAAAATCACCACAAGTTTGAGGCCAGCCTGGGCTACATAGTGAGTTCAAGGCTAGCCTGAACTACAGAGTGAGAACTTGCCTCAAAAAACAAACAAACAAACAAACAAACCTCCAATGGCTCACAAGCCAATCAAGTTGACACAATTAAGTTTAACCACCACAGCATGCCTGGTAGTTCATGCCTGTAATCCCAGCACTCAGGTGGCTGAGGCAAGAGGATTGCTGTGAGTTTGAGACCAGCCTGGGCTACATAGCGAGTTCCAGGTCAGTAGTCTCAAGTACATAGTGAGACCTGTCTCAAAAAACCAAAAAAGCCCCGGGCATGGTGGTGCAGCCTGTAATCCCAGCACTTGGGAGGCTGAGGCAGGAGGATCTCTGTGAGTTTGCAATCAGCCTGGGCTACATAGTGAGTTCCAAGTCAGTCTCAACTACATAGTGAGATCTGTCTCAAAAAACCAAAACAAGAACCCCCCAAAAACAAAAACCCAAACAAAACAACCCCCCCAAACAAACAAACAAAAAGCTTAACCACCACAGTGATCCCTTACAAAGTGATCCTGTAGAATGTTCTAAGAGTAGAGCCTTCAAATCATTTTCAAGGACATATTTAGTATTTCTTTGGGGTAATTATAAAAAATACACTAAATTTATTTGGGCAGGCACTATGCAGGGCATGTTTTCCTTCAGCTTGTCTCTGCCCTCTCGGGAGAATTATTTATGGAACACTGTTTTATTAGACCATACGTTTTGTACTTTCATACTTAACTGCATAAAAGCAGTAAAGAAATTCTTAAGTCCTTTGGCTTGTCAGATTTAAAAAAGTTCAGTACTTCATTCCTCAGTGCAGTTTCTGTTAGAGTCTAGCATGTTTGTTTACATTTCAAGGCATCTAATTTTTTAATTTATTTATTGAGACAGGGTTTTGCTATGTCATTCAGCCTGGCCTTGAACTCACTATGTAACCCAGGTCTGTCTCAGACTCATGGCAATCTTTCTGCCTCAGGCTCCTGAGTGCTGGGATTACAGGTGTGTGCCACCACACCTGGTTTACAGTTGATTTTTAGACTGTCAGCTCCATTGGCTGAAATTATAGTCCTAAAATTGCCACTGATTTATTTAGACTTTTCCCAATACCCCCCCTTTAACAAATGTGAACGAAATGAAGAAATACAAGATGAATTACTTCATATTTTGTCTTGGTTAGTTTTTGCATTGCTGGGACAATATACTGGACACCCACAAGGTAAAGGTGGAAAAGTTTATTTAGCTTCTGGATGGCTTCTGTCTTCAGTAACTCCGTTCAGCCACACACAGAACTATGTTAATTCCAATCAGTACTCTAATTTAGTAACACATACCCTTAAACCCAAAATCACAGCCAGCTTCGAAAAGCCCACCTATGAGCTCGTGAAGCTTTCAGGGGACATCTAGAAATATAAACCACAACATATTTCTGTTTCTCCACAGAGTGTCACTCTACTCCAGAAATTTATTCAGCTCAATAATTATTATTATAGGAAGTGGTGTTAAAAGCAAGTAGAGTTTAAGAATTTAATGTTCATTGTTTTTCATCTTAGCAAAGCAATAGAGAATTTATTAATTTTGATGTCATTAAATAGTGTAATTTGACAGTTTCAAAGGAAATTTTATTCACTTAATCACAATAGTGGGAATAAAATATAGGAAATTGGCAAAATAAAATCACTCATAATCCTGTCATCTTAATTTAACCATTATGCTATTTTTTTCCATTACGCTATTTTAATGTGCGTATTTCTTTCTAGTGTGGCTTCCTGTGTAGATTTTTGCATAGTTTTTGCCAGAGCGCAAACCCCATTTTATATACTGACTTTTCAGTTAACATAAAATAATTATATCTTGCTGTTTATTCTTCATAATCAGCCTACAATGCATCCTGAGAGCCAGGCACTGTAGCACATTGCTGTATTCCCAGCTACTCGGGAGTCTGAGCGGGAAGATGGCAAGTTTGAGGCCAGCCCGTGCAACTTAGCAAGACATTGTCTCAAAATAAAATATTAAAAATGTAACAATGGTAGAGCCGTTGTTCATCATGGAGAAGGCCCTGGGTTTGCTGTCCAACACTACCATCACCACACACACACACACACACACACACTCACCCGCACATAAAACAGTGTGCAAAGTATATTACATGTTTCATAATACAATCACAATCTGTGATTGAATATTTTGACTTTTTTTTTTACCATTATAGTCAGTGTGTGTGTGTGTGTGTGTGTGTGTGAGAGAGAGACAGGGTCTCACTATGTAGTTCAGCTTGGCCTTGAACTCACTGTGTAGCCCAGGCTGCTGGCCTTGAACTCGTAAAAATACTTTCATACATACAACTTCCTGCATTTTTTAAAGCAGTGGAGTCTCACTATGTCGCTTAGGTTGGCCCCAAATTGCTGGGCTGAAGTGATCCTCCTATTTCAGCTTCCTGAGCGACTGGGACAGCAGGTGCATGGCACTGTGCTAACATTCCACATTTTAAGTTGTCATGTTGCCTCACAAGTGCAAGGTCCAAGTTTGATCCTCAGTACCAAAACAAAACACAAAAAAACCCCCTCAATAAATTGTTATGTGGATTATCTTCTGTTATTGGTTTCCAGTTGTGGATAAAAGGGCATGGGCACTTTTATGCATTTTATTTCCTTTTACTCATTATTTCCAAAAGGATAGTAAGAGTCTTCACTAACATTCTGAAAGTATTTTACCAGCTTTTTGATAAGTTCAGATATTATTTCTCTTTTTTACTAGGTCAGAAGAGGTCTTCTTATTTTTAAAATTCATTTTATTACTACAGAGTATTATGATTTCTCTCACTAGAAATAAGTTCTTTGTTTATATCCTTTGGTTATTTATTTATTTGATGCTTATTTTTCTTTCAGCAAATTTAAAAGTTATAACAATAACATTATGGAAGGTATTTTTAAAGTTTGCTTCCTTTATTATTTAACCAAAATTTGTTTTTATTATAGTTATAGATGCTAGGAAGATGGACACATAAAGCTTTCTTTTCTTTTTTCTTTCTTTTTTTTTTTTTAGTTTTTTTTTTTTTTTTTTTTTTTTTTTTTTTTTTTTTTTTGGTATGGGGATTGAACTCGGGTCCTTGTGCTTATAAGGCAGGCCACCCAACCGCTGAGCTAAATCCCCGGCCCTAGAGCTTTCTTTTTAGCATAGAATTTCTTTTGAAATTACATTTGTTTAGGGGCCAGGAATTTACCGCTGTGGTCTTGTGTCTGTCTGGCAAACGGAAGGTCCTGAGTTTGATTCCAGTACCAGGAAAAAAAATTAGATTTGTTTGATCAAGGCCTATTGATACAGTGATATTCCTTACCACATGTACAGTTGGCAACAAAGGATTCTTCAGGTCATAGAAACAACTGATAATTTTCTTTCTTTTTTTTTTAGGAAAAGAGGAGCTAAAATTGTATCTAAGAGAGTTGACGATTTCAAAGAAAAGTTTCAACATAAGGTTGGAAGAGTTTTAGATCCGTAAGTTAATGACTAACTGCATGTTTGGATTCTGCATTGAGGTTAAGAAAGTACTCTTGTGTTAAATATTGTTTTGTGTTTGATTAGATACTATTAAATAGGAAAATAATTTTTTACTCTTCAGTGAATAATGTTAATTGACATAGCATTTGGAGTTCCAGGAAACTGATGAGTTCTCCATGGTAGAGAGGGATTTGGAAAAGGAGGGAGAATGTTGCATAAAGTTTTATTTCTGGGATATCAAGAATTTAATTTAACTGTATTTACATTTAATTTAACTGTATTCCCTGTCTGTCACACCCTCTATTTATAGGAAGTTTGCTTTGCATGTCTTTTCTTTTTTAAAATCTGGTTTACTGAAAGGCAGTGAAAGCATTCATCCATTGTTAATAATGCAAGTGGAGATGAGAAAAATAGATCCTTGGGAGAACTTCTGTTTGATCTTCATTGATTGTGATAGGAGAAAATGCAGGCTAAGAACGTATGGCAGACATTTTAAATTCTAGGAATGCTGTGTGGTGGGAATTTCGACTAAAGGATTTGTTTTCTTTGGTAGCATTGCAGAAACAATGAATGTTCCCCCAGGCCACACATTTGGAGCTTGTCTCTCTCCTGAGGAGTACGGTAACTATATAAACTTTCTCCTTCAAAAACAGCAGAATGAACAAACATTGTCAAAATCCCCAAACAGCTACCATCTCCTTCTTTCAAGGCTTCTAATTTTAACTTTTTTTTTTTTTTAAGTTTTTTTGAGACAGGGTCTTATTATGTAGTCCAGGCAGGTCTAGTGAGTGAGTACCATGCAGCCCAGGCCACCCCTGAATTTGTAGTGATCCTCCTGCCTCAGCCTCCTGAGTGCTGTTATTATACCCATAAGCCGACATGCCAAGCATATTTGTTTTGTTTTTTGAGACTGGATCTCACGTGTACTTGAAGTTGACCTCCAACCGTGGCAATCTTCCTGCCTCTGCCTCTTGAGGCTTCCAATTTTAAAGCCTTAAAGTGTTGCATTAACACTAATGGAGAAAAATATCTAATGCAAGAAAGGTCTTTTTTTCATATTACAAATTTAAAGCCCCTGTAATGAATATTTTAAGTGTAGTTAAGGCTTTAAATTTTTTTTCTTCCCACTGAGACACAGTACAGTAATGTCTTGGTTCACGAATGCTTCTGTTCACAAACAGTTCACTTCTTTACTCTTCTTTTTTTTTTTTTTTAATTTTTTTAAGACAAGGTCTCACTGTGTAGTTGAGACTGCCCTGGAACTCACTATGTAGCCCAGGCTGGTCTCAAACTCACAGCAATTCTCCTGCCTCAGCCTCCCAAGTGCTGGGATTATGAGCGTGAGCCACCACGCCCGGCAACAATTCACTTCTTAAACAAAAGCCTTTGAAAAAACTTTACTTTGATTCACAGGCTCCACATTGGGTGACAGACAGATACAATGGTGGCCATCTTCCCCACCCAAACACAAACAATTCTATCTTCTTCGAAGTCATAAAGCAAATCAAGTTTGTGAACTGAGGTACCACTGTACCTAATGCCTATAACTTAAAGGAGGAGATGTTTATTTTAGCTTGCAGTTTGTAGAAGTTTTAGTCCACAGCTGGCTGGCTCCCAGGCTTGATGGCACGGTATGGGCATGGCAGCGAAATGTTGCTATAGGCCAGGTGTGGTGGTACATGCCTATGATCCCAGCTCTTGGGAGGCTGAGGGAGGAGGATCACCACAAGTTCAAGGCCAGTTTGAGCTACACAGTGAGTTCAAGACAAGACTGAACTATACAGTGAGACCCTGTCTCAAAAAATCATAAAACAAAAAATTGTCCCCATCCTGAGGCTCTTTCCATGAAAGAATTTAAGCAGCACATGGATAATTAACTCCTGATTTTATAATAGACAAGCAATTTACAGGTGCTTGAAGTACCTGTTAAAAGAAACCCTACCCGGTGTGGTGGAGCACAACTGTAATCCCAGCACTCAGGAGGCTGAGGCAGGAGGATTGCCTGAACTACATAGCAAAAAACCAAACCAAACCAACAACAACAACAAATAAAAATTGGGTGTGGTGGCACACACCTGTAATTCTAACTCTTCAGGAGGCTGAAGTAGGAGGACTGGAAGTTCGAGGGCCTGCATAACAGAGCAGGAGCCTATCATGGAGACGGGGAAAATCACCTGGAAAGGATAATATCATGCCTTACACAGAGTAGGTGTAGATATTTGTCACCTTGAACTGCGTGGATGTTGCTGTTTAAATTAATCCCACTGCCAGAATGACCTTAACTCCAAGAAAGTTGGAGAGTGTTTGGCAGAGGGGGACATGTGTAGAAGGCCAGGAGAAAATGATTAGAGGCAAAAAGTCTCCTCTGGCTATGCCAGCGGCCCGCACATCACGGTCAGCTCTGTTTGGGCTGTGGGCTAGGACTCGTTCTCACTTAGCGGGAGGGGAGACTTCCAGGGACACTGGCGGTCAAGGGGGAGGCAGGGCCGAGAAGGGGGAATTTGGCAGGCAGACGGAAGGCCTGATGGAAACTAGGGGGAAAGAGAGAATCAGAGTTTAGTTTTTATAAGGGGTCCCATAGGTTCAGCAGCTCCAGGCACACTAATGTTGCTCTCTTGAAATCAGTCAGCTTTCAGATCCTCAGCATTGTAGTCAAAAGCCCCTTGGGCTGAGGCTTTAGCTCAGTGGTGCCACCGCCTGCTTTGTAAGCTCAAGGTCCCAAGTTTGATCCCTGGTTAAAAAAAAAAAAAAAAAAAAAAAAGCCCAAGAGGTACTGAATCGAGAGCTTTGCTGGCTTTGGAGAGGAAATGATAGCTGAATGAGGCTGATGATGCCCCCACATTTTGTTTCTAGGTATTTTTTCCTTGAGTAGAGAAGTGATCTAAAATAGACATACTTTTATCAACTATTTTACGTAGTTTTTATACATAAGGATTCGTAATAGCATCAGAGTTAGATTTGAGCTTTCCGTTCGCTGAAACTGCCAGCTCTCTCGATAAAAAAATATCAACAGACTTTAAATTCACACAAGAGACATCTCCTCTCATTCACAGGAGCTGGTGATCTCATCCATAACAGACTCCCGGGCGAGTATCTTCGAGGAAAGGACAGACAGAGAGCTCTGATCGCTGCAGTTCGACATCACTTGAAGAAATTTAATTATCAAAACTTTGACACTTTGCTGGCGGCCTTCAGGCACTATGACAAGGCCAGTAGTAGAGTAGTTTTTGGTGTATTTGTGGGCTGAGCAAAGTCAGCAGGTTGGTGTGCATCAGGGGTCAGCAAGCAATGGCCCATAGGCCCAGTCTAGCCCATCGCTGGTTTTTCTAAGTAAAGTTTAATTGAAACATTTCCATGTCCCTTGTAAGTATTCCCAGTGGCTGTTTCTGTTCTACATAGGCAGAGTTGAGTAGTAGCGACACAAAATTTATCCTTTGGCTGTTACTAAAAATCTGCTGACCTCTGGTATAGATTAGTGGCTGTCAGATGTGGTTGCTCTACTATGATTAGCATACTTGGGAGCATGTTAGAAATGCACATTGCAGACCTGCCTCAGATCCACTGAATTCAGAGCTCTGGGACAGAGCCTGAAATTTTTAGCACACACTCCACACATTTCCGATGGGGGACTGTGAAGTTGCAGCACGCTCTCTCCCACTAAGCTAACCCACAGCCCCCCCCCCCCCCCCCCCCCGCAGATCTAGGTATCTCCTGCGGCATATAGGAGGAAGTTTACATGATGGTGACACGAATAAGACAGTTTGGCGCAATGCATAGTGCTTTGCTTTTTAAAATTCTTAATTTTTCTCTTCTTTTTTCTTTGTTTGTGGTACCGGGGATTGAACTCAGGACCTTGCACTTGTGAGGCAGGTGGTGGCACCACTGAGCTACATCCCTGGCTTTAAAATTCTTCATTTTAAATGTAATTATAGAAAGTATGATCATCCTAATAGCTGTTGATTATCTGAAGAGACCACCAGGAACATTCCTTATGATAAAATTAAATTAAGCAGGGAGGAATTTACTGATATACCTTTTAAATAGTTAACTTTTAATATGCACAATGCAGTGCTCAGTGTCCTTAAGGAGCTTTTTATTGAGAGGGTAATAAGATGTAAGTCTAGTACAGCTGTAGGATAATTTTTGATTATTTGAATCTGATATTGTTGGATGCCCAGATTTAATTTAATAGTTAAAAAAAAAAAACAACAAACGATTTCCTAAATGATTCTTGGCTTACGAAGTTAATTCTATTTTTTTTTGTTGTTGTTGAAAACCCATAACACATCAAACATCATTCCAGATATTGAGTAAACCTTCCATTTAGGAAACTTGAAATCTGGAGGAGTTAACCATCAACGAAAATGGCTGTGGTGTGCTAGATTGGGCTGGAGAGAGCATACTGTTCACAGTTCAGGAAGTTTGCAAGGCAGCCGACTCCCGGTGGTAGTTGAGACTGACCTTGATCACAGCACTTACACCACTAGCAGAGCAGGCTCCTGTCCACCCCAGCTCCCAAAGAGCCAGTTGTTAAACACACACAGCGCACCCCCGTAGAAGAATGAGGGCCAGGTACTGTGATCAACTCAAAATCGCCAGGGGCTTTTGGCTTTTAGCGATAGTACACTATGTAATGCAGGATGGATGTTCTTAGCAATGCAAGTTAGCTGATTCTTTTCTCTTTTAATTAATTGTCTAATTAAGCATAGGTAGAACCTGGTAATTTGTGCTCACTTAAGGAAAACATTAGTTGCCAATATGCAAACGCTGTTAACGTAAAGCTAGAATAGCCTCCTAAAATACGTTTTGCTGGGAGGCCTGGGGTTCTCAGCTGGTAGGCGTAGGGTTCTTAGAGCTCAGTTGGGTAATCGTCTCCAGCACTTGTTTCTGGAGGGCCTGCTTGGGGGCAGTGAGTTTGCCCAAGCTGCCACTGATGGCATGCAGTCATTGATGGTATTCCCCCACCCTGTGGAATGACCAAAGGGGGGTGTAGGAAGATAACCAGAGGTGTTCTGCGTGGGAGGTGCCGTGATTCGGGTCATGCTCTGCTGTTCCCAGTAGATTTTGCAGTAACACCAAGGAGAATGGCGCTCGGGCTGTGGACAGAGGGCTGGGGGTGTCTCGCAGGCTCAAAGCCCGACATTCATTCCCCAGCACCGCAATAGCAAATTGTGGGCAGAGCTGCTTGGCAGTCAGTCAGTCAGTCAAACTCATGTTATTTCCAACAGTGTGGGAGAGCTGTGCCATGGCTTTTCCTGCCTGATGCAGTCTTCAGGGAAGAGGCTGGAAGACAAATAAGTCTCGCCTCTTCCCTGAGCATCCCGGGTCTGAGATTGTCTCTCTCCTACAGCTTGATTGCTGCTCTCCATCCAGTTCCATGAAGACAGTGTGTCTTGCTCCAGTAACAATAACCTCACCTTTTCCCCCAGTCGTCCCCTCTTCCCACCTAGACCTTCTGCCTGGAATGCAGATTTCTTTTTAGAAAAGGCCCAGAGAAGCATTTTATTCCCTGCTTTGACCATCATGGGAAGATGTGGAGAACGGTGCACCCGATCAAGTGGTTATTATGCTTATGAGCTGGAACCATATCAATCCATCAAGGGAATCAAGTGGCCAGAATAAAATGAAGTTTGGATCCTTTGGAATACCCTCCCTCTTTTTTTGTGGTATTGGGATTTGAACTGAGGGTCTTGCTCTTGCTGAGAGCCCTTTACTACTGAGCTGTATCCCTAGCCCCTAGAATCCTTGTGCCTGGTTGCTACCAGGTGAGTGGACGAACCATACTGGTCTGGGGTTGCTATTGGGTGCAAAATGATGTACCATAACCAGGAATGGTTGTGGCAGAATCTTGAATTTTTCCAAAGAGGTCTTTATGATCCCCGCCCCTTTTAGTTTGATTATTATTCAAGAAGCAGTTGAGAACAGCTGCACTGAGGGACCAAACTGCGTTTAGTAATGTCTGTGGACCAGCAGCTTGTGAGAATGCTAGACAGTTTTTGAGAATGCTATTCTAATGCTCAATAATGCCAGATGGCAATGGCTGTTAAGGAGCAGGAAGCTTCATTTAACACCTTAACTGATATTTCATTGTTGAGTAGCTTTTGTGCTATAAGGTATATCATTATCAGACTAAAAGTAGGCCAGAAAAGAAAGAAAAAGACTGAGATACTTTCATGGATCCTGTCTTAGTTACTTTTTGTTTTTATTTTTTGAGATAGGGTCTCACTATGGAGTTCAGTCTGGCCTCAAACTCACAGCAATCCTCATGGCTGAGCTGCCTGAGTCCTGGAATCACAGGTGCGCACCACTCCCCCTGGCAATTAGTTTTCTTGTTGCTGAGACAAAATACCCACCATCCAAATTTTAAGGGGGAAAGGTTTATTTCAGCTCACAGTTTGTAGAAGTTTAAGGCTATTGTCAGCGGCTCCAAGGCAGGGTGGCATAGTAGAAGGGCATCACAGAGGAGGAACAGTCCATGGCAAAAAGACAAGAGATAGCAAAGCAGCAAGCAGCAAGCAAGCTGCAGCAAATGCTGCTTCCTTTTATCATTTCCAGGCTACCTGCCTTTTGGGTGGTACAACCCATACCCAGGGTGAGCCTTCCTGTTGTCCACACCCAGAACTACATTAGACCAAGCAGTGAGCTAATTTAGGAATCACACACCCTTAATCCAGCACCACACAATTGAATCCAAGTATCGCATACGCTAGATGCATCCACCTCCCAAAGCTCCCACCTATAAACATATGAGGCTTTGATGGTGGCATCTAAACACAAGCCATACCATGCCCTACTTTTGTGACTGGAGATAATTGGGTAGAACAGTAATTCCATAACCCGAAAAAGCATCAGCATTGGTAGTGGCACCTTCAGTAGTTCTGAGGCAGTTCAGGAAAGTCTGCTGGGGGCCTGGGGCAGTGTCTCTCTGTGTGATGCCTCTTCTCCCACTACAAGATAAATGAGTCAACTTTTGGCAGGGATCACAAGTTTGGCACAGAATTGTCTTTTTTTTTCCCAGAGGCTCTAATTAGCAGAATCACCAGGAATGGGGACTTTGAGTTCCAAGAGGTCATTAGGGTTGTGAGGGCCCCAAAGTACAAGCAACTCTCTAAATGCAGGTCTTCTAGATCAGGATAATCTCCTCTGACACTTAGGAGCTTTCTCAACACAGGCATGTGGCACATCAGTACCCATTCAGCCATAGAAGCCACAGTGGTAATACTTTTTTGGCTTATTTATTCTTTGGTGCTGAGGATTGAACCCAGGACCTTGTTTGTGTGAACAAGCACTCCAGCCCCATTGTTGGCTTTTATTCTTCCCTGTGAACTCTGTGAACTCATGGCTATTGTGGTTGCATGTAGCTCAGTGAAACAAACCACACATGTTTTCAGTCTACACAAACCCCTGTATTTGGCAGCAATGTCGTCATTACTGACAGCGTCTATTTTGGTTTTGTGAACCTCTTGATTCAGTAGCTCTTATAGCTAGGGGTATGAGGTTTGTTTTGGCTGATTTTGGCCTGCAGAGAGACTTTTTATACATGTGTTTATATTAACCCCAGCCAGTTATAACTGTGTTGACAAGATAATATGTTTTCAGTTCATATTCTGTTTCATCGTGAGGCTTAGGCTTTTCTAGGGCTGCAGGCCTGACTGCAGAAATGGAGGTAGTGTTCATTGTGTCTGGCTCATTCTTCAGGGGCCCACCTCCGTCAGCATTGTAAAATCAATCCTGGACACTTAGAGCTTGAATATTGTTCAACAATTCATTCATAATTTCTCTTTTGAGAGTCTCTCTGGGTCTAGGGGTGGGAGTCAAAGCAACTGTAGAGCAGCCAGAATCCACTACAACAAATAAACAATAAAATGAAAAACTGTTTTTTGGTATGGTGTTATGGCTTGTATCTAAATGTACCCCCCAAGCCCAGTGTACTCATAGGTGGGGCTTTTGGGAGGTAGTTGGATCATTAGTATGTGATATTGGATTAAGGCTATGATAACTGGGTTAGTCTATTGATTGGTTTAGCATGGTTCTGGGTGTGGATAATGGGAATCTCACCTGTAGGTGGGACTAGGCTTGTAGTCTGGATGAAATAAAAAGGTTTTTGTTTTTTGCTTTTTGAGGGGAGGGTACTGGGGATCGAACTCGGGACCTTGTGCTTGTGAGGCAGGTGGTGGAACCGCTGAGCTAAACCCCTGGCCCAGGATGAAATAAAAAGGGAAAGGAGCCTCACTGTTTCCTGCTTCCTGCCCCCTGCCTACCCCGCCATGGACTGCTTCTCCTCTGCGATGCCCCCTGCCATGCTGCTCTGCCTTGGAGCCAGCTGACTGTGAGCTGAAACCTCTACAGACCGTGGGCCAAAATAAACCTCTCATCCTTTAACTCGTAGGTGTCAGGCAGTTTGTCCCAGCAAAAAGAAAGTAACTTAAAACACTGGGGGCTTGAACTCAGAGCTGGAGCACGTGGTAGGCAGGTGACTATCACTGAGCTGCACCTTCGTCCTCAAGCAGCTCTTCACTGTCCTCCCTGAATGGATTCAAGATTGGTCTGAGCATCTTCTGTGGGGGCTGAGGGTTGAGATGCCTCAGCTCTTGTCATTCTTCCTTAACAAGCATTGTGTGCTCTGTCCCTTCCCCTTCCGAGTGAGTCAGCCCGGGCCGGGGATTCGGCTCAGTGGTTCCACTGCCTGCCTCGCAAGTGCAAGGTCCTGAGTTTGATCCCCGGTACCAAACAAACAAACCAACAAACAAACCAACCTGGGGAGCCAGCTGAAGTTCCTGCTCAGAGCCCTCACGGACCTTCCCTCCATTCGTGCTCAGTGCAGGTGCTCCTGTCTTTAACTCTTTTATGAAAAGAGACTTTCCCTTTCCTCTCCCTGCCAGAATGAATCTTACTATTTTTTTGAATCATATTATTTTTTCAATACTAGGGATTGAGCCCAAGGCCTGTGCACTGAAGTACACTCCCAACCCTTTTAAAAATGTTTTATTGTGAGTCAGAGTCTTGCTAAGTTGCTTTGTTGCCTCCTGAACTCCACTAGCTGGAATTACAGGTATGTGCTAGTACCCCTGGACAGAGGGAATCATAGTGTTAATTGTTGCAGTAGGGGTTAAATTGGCTGTTTGGCATTTTCTTGTTTGTTTGGACACAGAATCTTGGTCTTTACTTCAGGCTGGCTTTGAACTCACTGCTAGCTCATGTTGGTCTGGAACTCATGGTGATCTTCCTGCCTCAGCCTCCCTGGTGCTGGGATTGCAGGCATGGGCCACTGTACACAGCTCAGTCTCTCCTTGTCCCTAGGAGTGTTACCAAGCACAATCAGGCAAGTGTCTTTGAATCTACCTCCCATTGACGTGAAGACCATCTATGGCCCAGCTGAGACATGGAAAGTGCTAAAAAAACTTTGTACAAAGTAGTCAAGAGCACATAGCACTGGTCAAATGAAATGGCAAAGCAGATGTCGTGATTGTACCCATGCTATCCCGATGCTGACAGCATAATGTAAAGAAAATGATTAAACTAGAGTGGGGGCTGGGAGTGTAGCTCGGTGGCAGAGGATGTGCTTGGCAAATGTGAGGCCCTGGCTTTAATCCTCAATGCCACACACAAAAGGGAAGGAACAAAAGTCCCAAGGCAGGCCCTTCTCTGACCAGGGTTCAAATTATTCTGTGTCTTCATCAGGCTGACTCAGTGAGGGTCAGGCTTGGGCTCCTCCCTTGTAAAAACAGGTACATTCTTTGAGTTGTGTGGCGGACTATTTCTTTTTACTTAAACTAAAGAGTGACCAGTGCGATCCTCGCAGACAGGGCCCGTTACTCCGTCTCTTCTTGCTTCACGTCTAGCAGAAGGGAGATGGGGTCATTGACAAAGCAGAGCTGCGGGAAGCCTGCGACCAGGCCAACCTGCATCTAGACGAGACGCTCCTCAGCCAGCTGTTTGACTACTGTGATGTGGACAAGGATGGCTTGATTAACTACCTGGAATTTGCCAATTTCCTTAACTGGAAAGACAGTGTGCTTCTTAAAGAGTATGAAGAGAGAGTCGTTATGAAAGGTATTTCATCTTCATTTTCATTTATTTATTTGCTTTTGAGACAGGGTCTCACTAGGTACTTCAGGCTGGTCTAGAACTCGCTATGTAGTCCAAGCTGGCCTTGAACTTGCAGGCAATCCTCCTGCCTCAGCCTCGTGAGCGCTGGGATTATAAGTGTGTGCTACATGTGGGCAAAGGTAATTAATAGTTGAAGTCTGTTGAATTCTAAAATAGGCTCTCATATTTTCATTATTTTAGGAGCTCAACTCTCACCAATTTTTTTTGGGGGGGTACCAGGGATAGAACTCAGGTCCTTGCGCTTGCAAAGCAGTCACCAGAACCACTGAGCTAAATCCCCGCCCTTACCAATTTTAATATTATATAAAAAAGAAAAAGTACACACATATGTATATCATTTATCTGCTATGCACAGAATATTTGTGGAAGGATAGAAAGATACCAATAACATTTGTTATTCACAGGGAGAGGAAATTAGCTGAATAAGGAACAAGGTGGTAATGAGACGCATGTTTTATATCTGTATGTTTTATGTCTTTTGAACCCAGAACCATATATTATTATTTAAAAATGAAAGCAGCCAGATATGGTAGTGCCTGCCTGTAATCTCAGCTACTGAGGAGGCTGAGGCAGGATAACTCTAAATTCAAGGCCTGCCTGAGAATTTAATGAGACCTACTCTCAAAATAAAAAAGTAAGACAGGGTGGGAATGTAGCTCAGTGATACAGTGCCCTGGGTTTGATCCCCACTACTTGAAAAAAGGGAAGTAAAATGTATATAGAAGTTCCAAACGTAGTTCTTAAAGAAATTCCTTAAAAATTACTCTTAGAGTAATTAGCTACCTTTCATCAGGAAAATATGATAGTGCAATAGTTTTTTTTTCTTTGTACTGGGGATTGAACTCAGGACCTTGCGCTTGCAAGGCAGGTGGAAGAACCACTGAGATAAATCCCCAGTCCCAATATGTTTTTTTTTTGTTTGTTTGTTTGTTTTTTTGAGAGAGGGTCTCACTATGTAGTTGAGACTGACCTGGAACTCACTATGTAGCCCAGGCTGTCTTGAACTCACAGCGATCCTCCTGCCTCAGCCTCCTGAGTGCTGGGATTATAGGTGTGCACCACCATGCCCAGACTTAAATGTTTTTATTATATTTATAATTATATATATAAATATTTGTCAGAACCTATTGGAGGTTTTGACAAAAACAAACAAAAAAGGATTTAAAAATTTTTTGTACTGCTGGAGTGGGGTGTGGTGGTGCGCACCTGTAATCCCAGCATTCTGGGGTACTGAGGCAGGAGGATCACAAATCAAACCTAGTCTGGGCAATTCAGCAACTTAGTGAGACCTTGTCTCAAAAAGGGGGGCGCAGGGATGTAGCTCAGTGGTTCTGCCACTTGCCTTGCATGCGCAAGGACCTGAGTTTGTTCCCCGGTACCAAAAAAAAAAAAAAAATTAAAAAAAGGCTTGAGATATAGTTCAGTACAAAGGTTGTGGGTTCAACCCCCAGTGTGATAAAAAGATTCTGCACAGCTGGGTATGCTGGCCCATGACTATGGTCCCAGCATTTGGGAGGCTGAGATAGAAGGTCTGCAAGTTGGAGGCCAGGCTGGACTATGCAGCAAGACTCTGCCTCAGAAAACAAAAAACAAAATCCAACAAAAATCGCATAAAAATAAAAACCCCATAATTTTTACTTTTTCTTTGTCTTCTTTTTCTGGCACCGGGGATCAAACTGCTTGCGAGGCCAGCAGCAGAACCACTGAGCTAAATCCCTGGCCCCTATAATTTTCATTTTTGATTCCTATGTTTTCATGTTTACACATTATTCTCCTGTATCCTTGCTGATATAGAGAAATAGATGCATGAAAATGTATATATGCATATATTTTAGACATATCTAAAATAACAGTGAACGTACCATTTCTACTTGGTTTTTTAAAACTTAGGTTTTGAAATAAAAACAACAAAACAAAAAGGAAGAGGAAGAAAATAAACCTTAGCTTTCAAGTTTCAGTGGTGTGAAGAGATGTTTTTATGGTTTCTATAAACTCCACTTTCAGCTCCCTCATGCTTGTCTACTGTGATTTACTAAATAATTTCTTCAGTCTTTGAAATTTAGGTTGCTTCTAGATATTGTAACTGTGATATGGGTAATGCTATGATCATCATCTCTTGAAAAGCTTTCTATTTCTAATTATATCTCATTTCTTATGAATGTTATTATTGTCCCAGAAGTAACTCTTTCTCTTTTCATTTTGCTTTTCTAAATGATTGTACCAATTTGCAATTTTATCACCCTAGCCTGTGAGAAGGTTTTACTCTAATCTTGCTACCATTGAGCGTTATTTCACACGATTATAATTTAGTTGGTATATAATGATACCTCATTTGCTTTGATTTTCGTAACTTGATTATTAGAGAGGATTAACTTCTTAAAAAGGTTGTTTACATTTTTATTTCCCCTTTGAATATCTCTCCTCTGAACAGCAGAGACCTACCATTTCTCTTTGTTGGCCTGGGTCGTCCCTCTGTGCAAGGCCTCGGTCTTTATCGATGATGTAAGCCCTTCATGTCGTCTGTAACAACCCTTCGATTCCTCTCACTCAGCAGCAGAATTTTATCTACCTGATGGCGCTTTTTATAGAAAACATCTCAACCCCGACTCTTTCAGAGATAAGGAGGGAGACCGGTTTCCCTCTTCTGGGAGTAACTCGCGGGGGACGCAGGAACCTCTTGACAAATGAGATAGTTCTTCAAATTGTTCTTGCTTTTTGGATCCCAACTTCAGCCGTTTTCAGTGGAGTTCATAAGGCTTTCATCTTCTAAGGAAGTAGGGTAGAAACTGCGTGTTATGGCCAGTAGGTACCGGAGGGGCCCAGGAATGTTTCACTATGATTTTCATTATCTAATTGTGCCTTACAGGTCTTTGGGAAGGAAGGGGATAAGTTCTCTAAAGCAGTGGTTTTCAGTTTCCTGAGGAACTGGTTTTCAGACTTTGCCCAGATTTCTGCTTTTTGTTGTGCAGTGGCTGGGGGAGTTTTAGAGGCTGTGGAACTCTGGATCTGAATGCTTTTATGACAAAAATTGTACATGCATTTTCTTTTAGAGAGGCATGTATTTTCTTTTCTTCTTTTTTTCCCCCCTCTTGGCTTTTTTTTTGTTTGTTTGTTTTTTTGAGACAGGTTTTCACTAGGTAGTTGAGACTCACCTAGAACTCACTACGTATTCCAGGATGGTCTCGAACTCACAGCGATCCTCCTGCCTCAGCCTCCTGGAGTGCTGGGATCACAGGCATTTCCCATCACTCCCTGCTCCCTCTTGGCTTTTTTGAGACAATGTCTTGCTATTGGTGTTCAGGCTGGTCTTGGATTCATTAGGTTGCCCAGGCTAGCATTGAACTCCTGATGATCCTCCTGTCTCAGCCTCCCAAGTGCCAGGATTACAGATAGGCGCCAGTAGTCTGGTTGAAGTTTCATTTTCTGATTTGCCACATTCCCTGCCTTTCTTTGATATTGGCAAGCTGCTTGCTTTTACAACCCTTGCTTGGACTTTCCTTAACTTTATGGTCTTTTTGGAGATTCAAATACCACAGTGCCCTCTAGTGGTGTCTGTGGAGTAGCAGGCTCTTTGAAAAGGATGCCGTAGGAATTTACTCTTAAATTTGAGAATTAACTCCTCAAAGCAAATTTGCAGAGAAGCCCCCCCGCCCCCCCCCGCCATTTGGTGTTGGGAGTTGAACCTAGGGCTTTGTGCATGATAATCACACCCCTCTGCACTGAGCCCCACCTTAGCCCTCGATTTTCTTTATATTGCAATTAGTAGGGTTGGTTATGTAATGGACTCCTGCGCTCACAGCTCTCATACCTCTCTGTGTGCTGAAAAACACGTTTCCCAGCCCCTAGGCAAGTGTATGGAACTTTCAACGCCGAATGTGTTTTCTTCTATCTTTCCCTGTGACACAGTCCTAGGAATAACTCTGTAGTTCAAGTTATGAGAATAACCTCTAATTAAAGAAAACAAAAAAGCCGCGTGTGGTGGCACAAGCCTGTGATCCCATTACTTGGGAGGCTGAGGCAGGAGGATTGCTGTGAGTTCGAGACCAGCCTGGGCTACATAGTGAGTACCAGGTCAGTCTCAACTACATAGTGGGACCCTGTCTCAAAAGATAAACAAACAAACAAACAAACAAAAGAAAAAAAAAAGAGGAAGGAAAAGAGTAGGTTCTGTGATAACTTTTGGTTTCTTTGATTTGAAAGCTTTATTCTAGGATAAAGTAAGTGGAATGGCAAGAGACAGTATGAGGCCTTTCTGGTTATCTGGTGCATGGCGTTGGCCTGCAGTGCTGTACTGGTGTCACTTGTGGCTTCGTCTTTGCTCAGCTTCCACTGGAAGAGAACACATACAAAGCTCAGCAGTTGCAGAGCAGCAGGTGCCACATAAGAACGTTGTCCTCCTGTGCTTTTCTTCTTTCCCATTTTTCTTGAAGGTAGACAACCAGATTGTGCAAGCCCTGAGGAGGCTAACGTGGAAGAGACTAAGCCTGCTCTGCTGATAAAGCCTGAAGATACTGTCTTAAAAGAACCAGGGAGCTCTGAAAAGACGCTCCGGACACTTCAGAGACCTGGTGATAAAGTGTTTGATTGCTACAAGACAAGCTCTTCTGAGATCAGTGCAGTTGTGGGAGCTGTTCCTTCTATCTGTAAGTGTCTCCTCTTATTTGTCAAGTTTTTTGTTTGTTTGTTTGTTTGTTTTTTTGAGACAGGGTCTCACTGTGTAATTCAGTGGACTAAGGAGATGATGAAAGATTTACATATTTTTGTCAACTGTATTTCTTTTCCCCCAGTACCAGGGATGGAACTCATGACCTTGCACTTGTGAGGCAGGCCATTGAGCTAAATCCCCAGTCCTGTCAACTGGATTTTATAGACATGTTACACATTCTAGTGTAATGAGATCTACCACTCCATTTGGAATAATGCTGTCAGGACAAATGTAATTTGAATATTCTGTGCATTATAAAGATTTCTAGTACATTAAAACAGGAATGGCCGGTCGTGGTGGTGCGAGGCAGGAGGATGGCTATGAGTTTGAGACCAGCCTGGGCTACATAGTGAATTCCAAGTCAGTCTCAACTACATACTGATACCCTGTCTCAAAAAAACAAAAAACAAAAAACAAAAAACCAGGAATGGGTGAAATTAATTTTGCTGGTGCATACATCCAATGCTTCATTCCAGCATTTCACCATTAAATATTTTGCAACCTTTTTTTTTTTTTGAGACAAGAGTCTCACTGTGTAGTTCAGGCAGGCTTTGAACTCACTATGTAGCCCAGGCTGGCCTTGAACTCATGGTGATCCTCCCACCTCAGCCTCCCAAGCACTGGGATTACAGGCGTGTGTCACCACGTCTGGCTTTGCATTCTTCCTTTTGTACCGGGACTGGATTTTGCTCTTAAAGCACATTGCAGTTGATACTAGCCACATTCTGAGTGTCAGTAACCACACGTGGCTAGTGGCTATTGTGTTCTACAGCTTAGTCTTACAATGTGTGTCTTCTCTCCTGACCAAGGTTACCCCATCCATGGTGTTCCAACCATTCGATCTGATATTCCTGCCCCTCGAGTTCGTCGCATCAGTGATAGAACTAATTATGGTGAAGAAGGCAATGCTTATTCTTTACTGCATCCAACCATCTTTGCCCAGAAAGGAGTGTTTGAAAGAGACTTCTTCAAGACCAGATCAAAAGAAGAGGTACAGCAACAAAGATGGAAATGCTGACATATCCATTATTATTTTAGACTTTAAAAGATTATAGCTTTTATAGTATAAAAGTCTCAGGATCCCGCAAAATAGGAGTAACGATGAGTAATGTTCAGTTTGCTTGTGACATTCTAGTACAAGTCATTGTTTGGAACAATTATCGAATAGGAATTTATTTGGAGAAAGATCTGTCTCCCCGCTTCCTATTACCCTGTCCTTCATTTTGCTCAAGGAAAGGGGATCAAGGGGGAGAAGGAGGAAAGGGATAAGGGATGAAAACAGAAATTGGGGTGTTTTATGTACATGTACCAACTCCTCACTAGGAATAGACATTGTGTCCTGCAAACGTTTCTAAAAAACAAAACAAGACAGACAAAAGCAAGGGGATCAAGAGATGGGAGGACAGGGGAAGGAGGGAAGGAAGGAGATGAAAAAAGGAATTCACATGTGCGATGTGTAAGTACCAACTCCACACAAGGAAGGTGAACAGTCTATATTATTACCTTTAGATATCATATAGTATGTGACAGGAAGCACATCATTCATGTTGTGTATTCATGATAGACCATGTATTAAAAAGAAGAGTATTTTCTAAAGCAGTCAGTGCTGTTCTTAATTGGGAAAAGGGAAAAGGACCAGCCCCATCCTTGCACAAGAATCCCGATGGCCTAGGGGCCTCTAAAATCACAGAGTAGGCACAAGGAGGGCCACTGTACCGTCCTCTCTCTCCAGTCCTGTCCTATGTCTCAGATTACCCGAACTGTTGCCGCAGCATGTCAGGCCATGCATATTCTCTCTCTCTCTCTCTCTCTCTCTCTCTCTCTCTCTCTCTGTCTGTCTCTCCAGTACTCAGGGTTAAACCCAGGGTTTTTCGTGTACTAGGCAAGTGCTCCTGCCGTGGAGCTACATCCTCAGCCTTTTTGTATTTTAAACTTTGGAACGGGGTCTTGCTACCTCAGGGTGTACCCTGGCTGATCCTGGACTCGGGAGCCTCTAGAAGGCTGGGATCGGAGGCGAGGGCCCCAAGCCTGGCTAAGTCCGGATTCATTTCCACTATTCCTTGCCATCCAGGTTGGAGAGAGAGGAAGAGGAACTCAGAGGAGGAGGCCAGGGGACTGACACCACCTGGGTCAGAGGAGAGACGCTCCCAGGCTGTTTTCACTTCCCTCCGTCACTCTGAAAAGCTTGTGAAATGAGCTTTGAAACCAAGCAAACACACACACACACACACACACACACACACACACACACACATCCAAACCAAAAAACAAACAACTACAAAACCCCCACAAAAGTCTCCTGCTTGTTTCATACTGCCTAGAAATTCTGACTAGGAAGTCATCCTTCTCACAACTAGACCAAAAGGACTGGAGAGCTGACAGTAGGTGGAGAGTGCATAGGTTTCCCTGAGGGTTAGCTTTGGCTGCAGCCTGAGCAGTGAGTGCCTCCCGAGGGGCTGGACATCAGTGGGGCCCCTGCCGTGCACAGGCAGGACAGTGGTGGGTAAGTGCAGGTGGGTGTGGGGTGTTTCTACGGCAGTTTTTACTGTATCGCTGCAGTCGCTGGCAGCTCTGCTCTTGAGACTTTTAGCATTTGATTATACTGCTACTTGTCCACAAAGGCACATCATTTTGAGGGCACTTTACATATTTATTTATTTAAATTAGTTGTTTATTATTACTGCATATTTGTAATACAGAAGAGTGATATTTATTTTGGGGAATTGGTATATAACTTCTTTCTTTTCTCTCTCTCTCTCTCTCTTTCTCTCTCTCTCTCTCTGTCTCTCTGTTTTTGTAGCAGGAATTCAACCAATGGCCTTCTCACTGAGCTAGGTCCCCAGTCCCCTTTTTTAATATTTATGAGTGAAATAGGCTCTCATTAAGTTGCCCAAGCTGGGCTCAAACTTGCAGTCTTCCTGCCTCAGCCTCCCAGAGTGCTGGGATTACAGGTGTGCACCATCACATCTGGGCACATAACATAGCGTGATCATTTTCAATCCTTTTACTCCAGTTTTTATTTTTTTATTGTTGGCCTTCTGTTTAATAGACATAATTTGCAACTATTCCCTTTCTTTGGCTTTCTTCCTTTTTTTTAAAGCTTCCTTTCAGGAAGTGATTTAAAAATTTTATTATTATTATTATTTGGTACCAGGGATTGAACTCAGGCCCTTGTGCTTGCACAGCAGGTGGTGGAACAGCTGAGCCAAATCCCTGGCTCTTTGGGTTTTTTTATTCAGTTTTTCTCATTTTCCTCTTTTTGTCTGTATTCACAATAAGTGTATTTCTTTTTTAAAATTTAATTTATTTTTATTTTATTTGTTTAAAAAGTTTTCTTGGTGTATTTAGATGTACATACTGATGACATTCATCATAGGGAATTTATACCTCTAAGGATATCTCTTGCTTCTTTTTCCCCCCATGCTCCTCCTCTCCCTCGACGCCTTCTTTCCCTTTTTATTTACAAAAGCTTTATTTCCATTTTTTCCTTTTCTTCCTTTCCCCTTCTGCCCTCCCTGTTCCCCTTCTCAATTGAACATTTTCTTCCTATTTCCCACATCCATTATACACTTTGGTCCTTATTTACACTTTTGGTTTCTCACACCAGAGAAACAATTTGCTATTTAACCATGTGTCTCATTTATTTCACTTAAGAGTATGGTCTCAAGCTGCATGCATTTAACTATAAATGACTCAAGCTTATCCTTTTTTATGGCAGCACAGTGCTCCATTTTATTAAAAAAAATCTTAATCCATTTGTTAGTTGATGCACATTTGTGCTGTTTCCAAGTTTTAGCTATTACAAACTCTGCTGCTATAAACATGGGTGCACATATATCACTGTGGTATGATGCTTTTAATTCTTTCGGGAACGTACCCAGAAGGGGAGTAGCTGGGTTAAAGGGCTCCTGTAATTTTAATTTTTTTGAGAACTCTCCACACTGATTTCTGCAGTGGTTGCACCAGCCTGCACCCCCACCAACAATGGAGAAGGATTAATTTTTCCCCACAGCCCTGCCAGCATTTGTTATTGGTTAATTTTCTTTTTTGTTTGTTTGTTTTTTTGGTACTGGGGATCAAACTCAGGCCCTTGTGCTTTTGAGGCAGGCAGCAGAACCACTGAGCCAAATCCCGGCCCCTTAATTTCTTTCTTTCTTTCTTTCTTTTTTTGTTTTTTTGAGACAGGGTCTCACTATGTAGTTGAGACTGACCTGGAATTCACTATGTAGCCCAGGCTGGTCTGGAACTCACAGCGATCCTCCTGCCTCAGCCTCCTGAGTGCTGGGATTACAGGCATGCGCCACCACGCTTGGCTTAATTTCTTGATAGTGAACATTTTTTTCAGGAGCAAGATGGGATCTCAGCATTGTTTTAATTTGCATCTCTCAAATGACCAGTAAATATTTCATATATTTATTTGCTGTTCGTACTTTATCTGGGAAGTGTCTGTTCATTTCAGATGCCCATTTTTGGATTGGGTCTTTAAAGTTGGGGGGGATCTGACTTTTTTGAATTCTTTATAAATTCTAGGTATTAGTCCTTTGTGTGTGTGTGTGTGTGTGTGTGTGTGTGTGTGTGTGTGTGTGTGTGTGTGTGTTTGTGTTTTGGTACCAGGATCAAACTCAGGACCTTGTGCCTGTGAGATAGGCACAGTACCACTGAACTAAATCCTGGCCCTAGATATTAGTTCTTTGAGGAACGGCTGCCAACAATTTTCTCCCATACTGTGGGTTGTCTCTTCACTGTGTTGATGGTTTCTTTCACTGTGTACAAGCTTTTTATTGTTAATTGTTTTCCCTAGGGTCATCTTCATTTGCCCTCCACCCTCTCCATATGCCCAGCGCTCTGTTTCCCACCTGCCCCAAGGTGCCCTCACCTATTTCTCCTGTAAAAGCTTTTTAATAAGAAGAGATCCCAGTTGTTGATTCTTTGGGATAGTTCCTGTGTGACTGAGGTTTTGTTTATAAAGTCTTTGCCTATGCCAGTGTCTTCAAAAGGTCCACCTGTTCTATCTTCTGGCAGGTTTAGTGTTTCTGTTTTAATATTTAGATCTTTGATCCATTTTGATTTGAGTTTAGTGCATGGTGAAAGATATGGGTCTAGTTTTAATCTTTGGCATGTGGAAAGCCAGTTTTTTTCCAGCACCATTTACTAAAGAGGCTATCTTTCTTCCAATGAGGGTGTGGGGCTCCTTTGTCAGAGATAAAACGTGAGTGTGTTTGGGGTTTGTGGTGGATTAACTAATGGCCAACTTGGAACACCAAGCTGAACTGAACCAGTGTAGTTTGGGTGTAGAAGATGCACCTGAAGATTGTTGCCAAGGGCATAAAAAGAGAACTGGAGGGGAAGATGGTTGGCTGTTGACTTTCTTGGGGAAGCTTGCTGTGGGTGATTTTCCTGACGCGGACTTGGCTGTTCTCTCATTGTAGGAGGAGCTGGGGTCCTTGCTGTTGCTGGGAATGGCTGCTGTTCTTGTCAGGGGAGCTCTGATCTTTGCCGTGAACCCCAGTATAGGTCCCTCAGCCTGGTGGCACCAATCCTTCATCTCATCAGTGCAGGCTTTCCAGCTTCTACTAGTGGCCTTTGGGCCTTCCTGGTACAGATCCTATGGACAAACAGGAGACATTATGTGGGCTCTAGGCCTTTGGCTGGACCGATGGAGGACATAGCCTTGGATCCTAGGCCTTCAGCTGGATTTGTGTGGGACATTGCTGTGGGACCCAGGCCCTTTGCTGGATTCTTTGGGTCTCTGGTGTGTGGAAAGATCTCTTGCACTCCTCTGCATTTGACTTTATGGGTGAGTATTGTAAAATAATCCTATAACTTATATATCCTGTAGTTAATCTATTCCCTTGCAAACCCTGACCACAACAGGGTTGTTTCTGCATTTTCTAATCAGTTCCATTGATCCTTGGGTCTGTTTTTTTTTTTTTTTTTTTTTTTTTTTTTTTTGCCAACACCATGTTGTTTTTATCACAGTAGCTGCTTTGTAGTATAATTTAAAACCAGAGATTGTGATGCCCCCTTCTTTGTCATTGTTGCCTAGAATTTCATCTGCTATTCTAGAACTCTTCTGGTTCCAAATAAATTTTAGGATTATTTTCTCTAATTCTGTGAGTTATGCTATTGGTATTTTGATCAGGATTGCATTAAACCTCTAAGAATTTTGGAGATATGGCCATTTTCACACTGTGGGTTCTTCCTACCCAAGAACAAGAAATATCTTTCTATTTTCTGATATATTTTTAAAATTTCCTTTTCCAGAGTATTATAGTTTTCAATGTAGAATTCTTTTACTTCCTTCATTAAGTTGATTCCTAGGTTTTCTTTCTTTTTTTTGATGTTATCGTGAAAGGTATTGTTTCCCTAATTTCTCCCTCAGGAGTTTGTTATTTATGTACAGAAATGCTGTTGATTTTTGAATGTTGACATCATATCCAGCTGTGCCACTGAATTTAGTTATTAATCTAGAAGTCTTTCAGTAGAGTTTTTGGGGTCTTCTATGTAGAGTGTCATGTCATTGACAAATAATGATAATTTAACTTCTTCCTTTCCTACCCTCATTCCTTTAATTTCTTTGTCTTATCTAATTTCTCTGGCTAATGTTTCCAGAACTATATTGAATAAGAGTGGTGATAGTGAACATTCTTGTCCCAGATTTTAGAGTGAAAATTTTCAGTTTTAGTCCATTTAGTATGATGTTGGCTGTTGCTTTGTCATAGATGGCTTTTAACAGATTGAACTAAGGACCATCTCTTCTAATTTTCTGTAGGGTTTAAAAAATAATTTATTTATAGAAACTGTCTAATGTTTTCTTTCTTTTAAGGGACTTTTTTCCCACTTTTTTTTTTTTTTTTTTTTTGGTATGGGGAATTGAACCCAGGTGGGCTTTGTGCCATGAGTTACATCCCGCCCCGAGTTACTTCTTTAATTTCATCTGTGACCCATTGGTTGTTATTTATTTACTTATTTAGTTTTTTGTGGTACTGGGAATCAAATTTGGGCCCTTGTGCTTGCAAGGCAGGCAGAGGAACCACTGAACCAAATCCCTGGCCCCTCTCCATCAATTTTGAGTTTTGTGGGGTATATCTTAGAGGTTGTTTCCTTGTAGGGCTTGAAATAATCCAATCCGAGCACTCCTTAACTTATGTGTTTATGTGGAGAAGTCTGCTGTTAGTCTGATGGATTTTCCTTTAAAAGTGATTTGTTTCTTTTCTCTAACAGCTTTTAATATTCTATTCTTGTGTTCAATTTCTGGAATTTTGATTATAATATGCCTATGTGTCGTTTTTCTTTTTAAACATGGCTAATTGGAGTTCTCTTGAACAGTTTTTTTAAAAAAACGTCATTTGCACTGTCTCCTGCTTTTTGACTGACTGCCATTCATCTTATGTTCTTTTTTTTTTTTCACCTTTAATTGAGTTTATTGGTACATTTTAGGGATACAGTACAGTTACATTCATTGTTGGGATCTTGTACCTCTACATGACAAGTCTTGATTCTCATTTTTTCCCCTTACCCCTGCCCTCCCTTCACCCCCTCCTCCCCTCCCCATCTACAAACACTTTATTTTCATCTTTTCATAATCTCACATTTTTTTCTTTTCCCTTATTACCCTTCCCCTACCCATCCCACCTTCCCTACACCTTGAGCTCCTTTCTTCCCATTTCTAAAGGTCAGTAATCTTATTAGGATCTTCTGTATTATTGCAGATTATTCACACCAGTGAAACTATTTGGTATTTACACATGTGTGACTTATTTATTTCACTTAGGAGTATATCTTCAATATTATGTTATTCTTTTTTCATCATCTAGCAGCTATTGGATTGATTTTTCATGGTCTTCCTATTTTCTTTTTCCTTGGCTCATTCTGCTTTGTTATACTTTCAGTGGAATTTTTAATCTCCTAGATATCTGTTTGAATCGGTGCCATGTATTCCATTTCTTTCCTTTGTTGGGTGTTCATGGTTTCCATCATTTTCTTAAACTCCTCTATTTTTAAAAAATCTGTTTCTGCTCTACAGTCACTGACCATGTCTTTCATTATAAGTAACTATCTCTGTAGTTAGTTGATAACATTATTTTTTCAGTGCCTTATTCATCTGCTTTGTTACTTATGCTGTTACCACTTTAGAGAGTCCAGGTGTGTGGCTTTCAAATTGTTCCACCTCATTGTCCCCTGGGTTTGCTTTTGGCAAGCTAGAATTCTGGGGTTTCATCTTGCTTATGTATCTTTTCATTTTGCATTTTTAAAAAGTTTAATTCGTGGGTTGATGCTTGTAAATTGCTTATGGCAGGTAGCTTTATTGCTAATGCTGAGAACCCTTAGAAAATGACTGCTTTTCAGAGATATCTTCCGGGTATAGCTGGCTTTTGGGTTTTGAGTCTGTTGCAAGAGCCTTCCTCTTTAATTTATTGAGGATGAGAAGTTGCTGCATGTTTGGCCTAGCCTCTGGTTCTATGGCACTGGCCTATTGTTTTTGATGGTTAGATAATCTCGGTCTTGGCATACCAGGAGGGACAACTATGTCAGGACAACAATTAGAACAATTATATCATCTTAGCTGAAATAGTATAATCAGCAACAACAATAGCATCAAACACAGCCTAGAAAATGACAAACTGTGGTTAATTTGCACCCTTTAACTATATGAATTGTATTTGTGGTTATATAACACAATCTAAAACAAACCAGAAAATTTTATACAGTACATATGTCCTCCATATTGTGATTTTACCCTCAGGGGAGAAAATTTAAAAGAGGTTAGGGGGGAAAATAGAGAAATAGATGAAGAAGCAGAGCTTAGAAGCAAGGCTGGAGGACAAAGGAAATTGTGCAAACTTTGAGAAACTAGAGGAGAAGATAGGGAAAGAGAGAAGAAGAAATAAAAACAAAAACAGAACAGAACAACAACAGAAAACTGGAAACAATGTTTACATTCATATGAATAGAAGAACAAATGATCAAGAGAGAAAAAGAAGAAGAAAAGAAAAAAGAATGTCCACTTCAGGATGTATCTCTGCTGTCCCTGATAGACAGAGTGGGCAGACAGAGCCCAGATCCATATTGATTAATCACAGCAAGTGAGTCATGGATTTATGGCAGGGTAGTGGATAATCCCAGAAAGCCTGAACCTTTAGTTTCAATGTTCAGGTTGGTTTCTGGCTGTGAGGCTGGAGCCTGATTTGTTCAGCTTGCAACAGTCCATGTGCCTCCTGTCTTCTTGAACTTGGCTCCTTGGCCTCTTCTGACTTGAACTTGGTTCTGCCTCATCCTGACAATGAGAGCAACTAGATGGAGCCAGCTTGCAGCTGCTGTGCATTCTCAGCTCAATTGGCCTCTTTTCAAGATGGCTACTGGCCAATCACCCTCTCTTGGGGGACCTGTGAACTCAAATAAGTCACCAGCCACTGCACTCCACTGCATCCCCTGCTCTGTTACACTGGTGTGTTTCTCTATGGAGGACTCATGGGTAGCCAGTAGCTACTGTGTGTCTATAGGTTCAAGACAACCTTCCCACACAGTGAGTCAGGGTTCAGGTGAAAGTGATGCGTGCCATCTCCTTCTTCTGCTCTCTTTTTGTTCTCCCCATGGGCTTCAGTTCTTACTTCAGATCCTTGCTGGGTCCCAAGGACCCATTTCTCTTCTCTTCTTTGCAGTGCCACATTACAGCACATGGACACCAAATCTTAGAAAGGCTGTTCACCACTCCACTGTCTTCCTGGAAGTTTCAAATTTAGTTCCTTTTAAAATTTTATTTTCATATTTTTTATTCCCTCTTCCCATTCATTCATTTTTCTCTTTTTTCTTTCTTTTTTACTGTCCTAGGAATTTACTTTAGGGCCTTCACAATGACCCATATCCCTAACCCTACTACCACCCCCATCTCCCTTTCTAAATTTCAGAATTTATTTTTGAATTTTTAATTTTTTTTCAGTACTGGGAATGAATTCATGACCTTGTGCTTGTGAGGCAGGCAGCAGAACTACTGAGCTAAATCCCCTGGCTCTATCTCTTTTAATAGTTATCACTGCAGAGAGGTTATCAGTCACCAATGTGCTGGTTTTCAGTGTGTTGAGCTTCTAGTATGCTCAGTTGATTACATGTGCATTATCTCTCTGGTACTTGCCCAATTGTGACTGTGATTGAAGTTCACAGCAGGCCAGTTAGATGTCTTTTATAAATATACCTGTTTTAGGGTGGATGAGATGATGCACACCTGTAATCCCAACACTCTAGATGGCTGAGGCAGTAGGATCTCAAGTTTGAGCCCAGATTAGGCAATTTAGTGATGTAGCAAGATCTTATTTCAAAATAAAAAATAAAAAAGGGCTAGGTATGTAGCTCTGTGCGAAAGCCCTGGGTTCATATTCTCTCTCTCACCACCCCTCCCCATACGCGTGCGCACACACACACACACACACACACACACACTATATTATATATGTATAATATATCACTACACATTACATATTATAACACATTATACTATATATTATATAATATTTTATATATATGTATGTTTAAATTTAAAGCAGAGAAAATAAATATCCAAGGGACTTACTGGGGATATGCAAAATCATAATGACAATAAATAACTCAGGTCAAAGTCATCTAGTATATCATCTATCTTTACACTTTTTACTTGAATTTTGCTGCTTTTCTATCAAAGAATCAGAAACATTTAGAATTGAAAGTAATTGTGTATATTGGTTAGTACAGCTGAATATCCTATATTCATAATAAAAAATGATTCCTGAGATACAAGTAAAATGATCTTTTCTTATTTTATATACATAGTTTATACAAATGCCTACTACACATATATGCACACACACACACTTGTGGTATAAATACCCATAACCTTAGATGTTGTAAAGATTTTAAAATATATTTTTAAAAACATGCATATTTTAGTTCTTAAATGCTTTGTTCTAGATTGCAGAGATTCTACGTAACATTGGTGTCAAGCTTTCGGAAGAAGAATTTGAAAATGTATGGAATCTTGCATCGAAAAAACATCACAGAGGAGAAGTTTGTGTTGAGAGCATTAGAAATGTTCTAGATGAGCTACAGCATGCAGACCAGATCAAGTGTAAAAAATCCAGATGATATTTTTGCAATTCATGAATTTAAATAAAAGAATTATTAAATATGTGTACAACTAAGGTGTTTGCACATTCTGATTTTTGGATATGTTAAAATTCAGCAGTCACTCTGATAGGACTCATACACCTGTTACACCTATATGTTGCTCCTAAATTAGATCTTGGATTGCAATATTTAAAAAATTGTTTTCTATAAGCCACCCAAGAACTTGACAAATGAAGAGTTATCCTTCAACTTTCACAAAGGCAGAGTTCAGGGTGATATCAGTTATATAGTGCTTAGGAAGCTGAAGAATTCCATATGTTTTAGTTGGTTGTCAGAAGTTCAGTCTGGTTTGTGATTTTGAGTTCATAAAATTTTGTCTTTACCATTTCATTATTAGGCTTCATTATGAAAAGACTTAAACTTAGCAGGTTTTTTTTTTAGTCTTTATTAGCATTTATTAGGATCTGAGGAAAACAAATTCAGTCACAAGGAGCAGAATTTAATTCGCAAAAACTAGACTTCCAACAATTACAAAATGACCATTAATTCTTTTTTATTTGGCACTGGGGATCGAACTTGGATCCTTGTGCTTGTGAGGCAGGTGGCAGCACCACTGAGCTAAACCCCTGGCCTGGCCTAATTCTTAATGTCTTTCTAATACCAGGAAATATGCTGTCATTGATATATCTGAAGAATAGAGCTGACCTATCATCACATGGCTGTGGAGGGTTATTAGAACAAATTGTGCTCAACCATTCCTTCCTTCATGCTTTGGTTCTTTGATATACGAATATGATGCTGAGGCCAGGATGGGGAGCAGTGCTATTACTGTAATACCAGGAGAGTATATTTCCCTGTATGGGTCAAATCCACAACGGAAGTTTTTTTTTAAAAGACACTCTATCCTTGACTTCTGCACCTTCACTTTTCTACACTTAACCTATTAGACTAGTTCTATTTTCGGCTTTCTTTTTTATTATTAGTAGTGACTCTTTTTTTTTTTTGAGGCAAGGTCTCGCTATGTGGCTCAGGCTGGCTTTGAACTCACCGTGTAGCCCAGGTTGGCCTTGACCTTTTGGCAATCCTGCTGCCTCAGCCTCTCACATGCTAGAATTACAAGTGTGCACCACCACACCCACCTTGATATTTCTCTCTCTCTCTGTATGTATGTATGTATGTATGTATATATGTGTGTATATATATATATATATATATATATATATTTTTTTTTTTTTTTTTTCGTGTTTGTCTACCATTACTGGCGATTGAACTCAGGACCTTGGGCTTGAGAGGCAGTTGCGGTGACACTGAGCTAAATTCCAGAAAGACACAAAAGGGATATGTACGGAAAAGGAAGAAGTCAAATTATCATTATTTGCAAATGATATGATGCTTTACACAGAAGACCTAAAAAAATTCCACCCAAAGACTCCTAGAATCAATAACCAAATTCAGTAGCATAGCAGGATATGAAGTTAACACACAAAACTCAATCTGCATATCAGTAATAAACTCACTGAGAAAGAAATTAGGGAAATACCTTTCACAATAGCATCAAGAAACATTAAATGCCTAGGAATTAACCTAATTAAGGAAATGAAAGCCCTCTACAACAAAAACTATGGTACTCTGGAAAGGGGGATTGAAGAGAACATCAGAAAATGAAAGATAGGGCTGGGGATTTAGCTCAGTGGCACCATGCCTGACTTGCAAGCACAAGGCCCTGAGTTTGATCCCCAGTACCGAAAAAAAAAAAAAGGAAAGATATCTACTGTTCCTGGATGTAGTCAAAATGGCCATACTTCCAAAACTGATATACAGATTTAACACAATCCTAATCAAAATACCAAAAGCATTCATCACAAAACTAGAGAAAACAACCCTAAAATTCATGTGGAACCAGATGAGAACTGCAATAGCAAAAACAATCCTGGGTAAGAAGAGCAAATCAGGAGGAGTCACAATTCCAGACTTCAAGTTATACTACAAAACTACCGTGATAAACACCAGCATGACACTGGCAAACAAACCAACTGATATGTGGATCACTGGAACAGAATAGAGGATACAGATTCCAAGCACAGAGGCTGGGGATTTGGCTCAGTGGTTCCTCTGCCTGCCTTGCAAGCTCAAGGACCCAAGTTCAATCCCTGGTACCAAGGGGGGGAAAAAAAGAAAAAAGTTCCAAGTACATTTAGCTATCTGATCTTTGACAAAGTAGCCAAAAACTTACACTGGAGGAAAGATAACCTCTTTAACAAATAGTGGTTGGTAAAACTGGCTAACTACATGTCAGATATTGAACTAGACCCAAATCTCTCACCATGCACTAAACTAAAATAAAAATGGACCAAAGATCTAAATATTAAGACAGAAACACTTAATCTGCTTAAAGATAAAGTAGATAAAACTCTTGAAGACATAGGTTAGGCAAGGACTTTCTGAGCAGAAGGCCAGCTGCACAAGAGAGGACACAGAATCGACAATGGGATCACATCAATTTAAAAAGCTTTGCACAGCAAAGGAAATAACCAACACAATCGCAACTTACATAACAGGAAAACATCTTCCAGATGTTGCTTGGACAGAGGACTAATACCTAGAATATACAAAGAACTAAAAAAATTAGACCTCCCCATAGGCAAAAGACCCAATCAAAAAATGGGCCACTGAAATGAGCAGACGCTTCTTAAAAGAAATACAAATGGCCAATAAATATGTGAAAAAATGTTCAACATCTCTGGTTATCAGAGAATGCAAATTAAGACTGCATTGAGATTTCATCTTTAGGAAAAGCAGCTACCATGAAGAAGTCAGGTAAAAAATGCTGAGGAGGCTGTGGGAGGAAAAGGAAGCCTTCTACATTGTTAGTGGGAATGTAAACTAGTACAACTGCTGTGGAAGTCAGTATGGAGTCTTCAAAAAACTAAAAATAGAAAGTCCACTTGACCCAACTACTTTCCTCCCTACATATCTTCCCCAGAGAGTTAAAGACATGATATTACAGTGCATATTTAGAGCAGCAAAATTCACAGCTGAATCTGGGACTTAGGTTTTTTTTTGTTTTTTTTTGCACTGGGGATCAAACTCCAGACCTTGTGCTTGTGAAGCAAGCAGCAGAACCACTGAGCTAAATCCCCGGCCCTGGGACTTAGTTTAAACCTCCACAAACTGAAGAATAGATAAAGAAAATGTGATATACACAACAAAGTACTACTCTGCCATAACGAAGGATAAATTTGAGTCATTTACAGGTATGTGGATGCACCTTGAAACCATAATATTGTGTGAAATAAATCAGACACCCAAGCTTAAATATGGCATAGTTTCTCTTATATGAGAAACCCATAATATAAATAAAGAGAAAAATGAAAGATACAAAATAGAAAAGAAAAAAAAAATGGAGGGAGGTGATAGGGGTATGGGAGGGAGGGTAGGGAAAAAAATGCAGCCAGAGGGAATGGAAAGGAAAGGGAAGGTAAAAGAATCAAGCTGTGTTTTGTACATGTACTGGCTTTTCAGAATGAATGTAGTGATTCTGTACTGCACACATGTACTAATACAAATTAAAAAGGGAACAGTGACCAACATTAATTTAATAATCCCAAGTAAGCAAACCATAGAACACGACATAGTACTGTAATAGTAAGTGTTTGAGCAATTTTGTGGGGGAAAAAAAGCCAAAAAACAAAAACAAAAACAAAAAACAAAAGAGAGAGAGAGAAATTAATGCCCAAGTCTTTCTTTTGGGGGGGTGGTTTTGAGACAGGGTGTTGCTATGTAGTTCAGACTGGCCTTGAATTCGCAACGTAGCCTAGACTGGCCTTGAACTTGTGGCGATCCTCCTGCCTCAGCTTCTCTAAGTGCTGGGATCACAGACGTGCAGCACTATGCCTGGCTAGAGTGGGATTTACACCCTCAGTGATGATTATGAGTTCTCCCCAATGTGCTATCAGCTGAGGTCACTGCCATCTCTAGGTGTGCCTTGTGTTTTTACTGAAAGTTACACTTAAGCTGCAGCAGGCAGTACTGAGTTCTCTGTCTATTATAAACCACCTGGCTTGGGTTTGCTGCCAGATGTCTGGATGACAATTTCATTAAGGCCTCTTGGGCCTTTATAAAAGTTGTCTGTCTTAATGTCTGATCAGATGGAAACTTTCTAGTTTACCTTTCGTTGGGCCAGCATCTCTGCTGCTTGCTTGATGTCATTTGCCTGTGCTACCTGTCACCGAAGGAACATTTGAACCCAACGAGTGAACTGTAGTCATCTTTGATGGAGGCTCGGCAAAAAGCCAAGAGCTTGATTGGGAAACCAGCCTCATTCCACCTGATAAACTCCTGAAAGGAAATGGTTATATGTGGCCGTGCATGGTATTTAGGGTACGGTGAGGAACACGATGCTAGGAATTTTCTTTTTACACAGAGTAATATGAATATCTCATGATTTGCATCGCTTGCCTTTGGCTGTATCAATAAAGCATTACAATAGAAGAATTATAACTTTAATCAGCTTCATGCCTTTGATGTTTCTAATTCATTATTTAGATTTTTCTACTACTGTATTTGCTAAAATGCCAACCCCATCCCAAATTGTGTTGCATCAGGCACATAGGGCTGATTTCTTGATTTTGACAGCAGCGAATCAGAATCCCTAGCACCACAGCCTCTCCCCTTCCTGCTTTACTTACTCTGCCTGTGAAGCCTTATGATACTTAGTAGTTTTGCCAATCAGACCCCTCCAGAGGTGCAAACTGGGAACACTGGATCCGAATAACAAATCTGTCCTTCACTGGGAGTTAGGACCTTACAGAAAAAAAACACCCAATCGTATAAATCTGTGGCTTTTGAATTCATTAAAGGGAGATATCTATAGCTACTTTATCAATTTGTAAATTTGTTTTGATGGTTATAGAGATGGAAAATCCGTAAGCACCTGGCGCAGTTTTAGGTCAGTAAATATTAATCAGAGGCCTCTGTTGGGAGTTAGCTGATCCCGGCCACTGTAGCACAGGTAGCATTGTGTTCACCGTCTATTAATGTAACCATTGTATTGACTTCTTGGTTCTCCTTTCGTCACTATGACTCTCATTTTATCGACTGGACTCCATTCTCATTGGTTTACTGTGCTAGGTAATTCAGAAATATCTATTGTAGCATGTCTGTTATTTATCTGTGTGTGTGTGTGTGTGTGTGTGTGTGTGTGTGTGTGTGTATTTCAGAATACCTATATGTAGTCTGGGCTGGCTTCAAACTCATGATCTTCCTGCTTCAGCCTCCTAAATGCTGGGATTACAGGTGTGTACCACCATGCCTGGTTTCTATTACTTGTTCTATGCTTTAAACACAGCTCTTCATTTTATTTATTTCAAAATACATATATACAGTCTGCTGGAATTTTTATTTTTATTTCATTGAATTTAAAGATCAATTATAGGAAGCTAAATTTTTGTTTTGTGAAGGTTTTTTTTGTTTTTTTTTTTTACCTGGGATCGAACTCGGGACCTTGTGCTTGTGAGGCAGGAGGCAGAAACACTGAGCTAAATCCCCAGCCTTGGAAAGTTTTGTTTGTTTGTTTGTTTTTTGAGACAGGGTCTCACTGTGTAGTTCAGGCTGGCCATGAAATCATGGTGGTCCTCCTGCCTCAGTCACTTGAGTGCTGGGATTACAGGTATGCACCACCATGCCCAGCTTTAAGAGTTCTTTATATATTCTGGATACAAGTCCTTTATCACATATTTATTTTGCAGATGTTTTCTTCTGTCCGGTCCTGTTACCACCCCTCCCCTTCCTTTCCCTTCTCTGGGTAGAACACAGGGGCCTTCTACCACTGACCTACATCCCTAGGTTTTTTCAGTGTTTTACTTCGAGTCAGGGTCTTGTTAAGTTGCTCAGTCTGGTATCAACATACAATTCTCCTGCCTCAGCCTACTAATAACTGGGATGACAGGTCCATGTCACTATTCCATGTTTGTTTTCATGTTTGATTTGATTTTATTTATTTTTAAAAAGCCTTTAAAATTGTGTCTCTCAAAGAATACAAGTTGTTGTTTCTTTCCCCCTGCAGTACTGGAGGTTGAAATCAGAGCCTTTGCAACTGAACTATATCCCCGGCTCCCGTTTTTTATTTTGAGATAGAGTCTTACTCTGTCACTAAGTGTCCCAAGATGGGCTCAAAATTGCAAACCTACTGCCTCTCATTGCCTGGAATTCCAGCACTCTGGGAGGCTGAGAGAGGAGAATAGAATTTTAAAATTTTGATGAAGCCCAATTTGTCAAAATTTTCATTTATGGCTTGTGCTTTTGGTGTCTTCTTTTTGAAAGGTTAGCGTAATTCACAATCTCAAAGATTTTTCTTTGGATTTTGAATCGTTTCAGCATTATTTTGAAAAACCTTATCCTTATGAGATAGTTCCCTTTACACCAAGGCCATACATAATTAATTTTTGTGTTGGGTTTATTGACAGTCCCTATTCTGTTTCACTGACTTGTATATTTATTCTTTCACTAACAGCACACTGTCTTGACTACTGCAGCTTTATAATAAGTCTTGGAATCAGTTAGTGTGAATCCTCTCACTTTGCTCATTATTCAGAATTCTCTCGACTGTTGTAGTTGCTTTGCTTTTCCCAATTTCAGAATTGATTTGTTGAGTTTTATAATCAGTTTGTTTGTATAAACAACGTGCTCGGATTTCAGTTGGGATGTGTCACATTTATAGACTGGTTGGGGGAACTGATACATTATCTCTTTTGGTATTAAGTTCAGCTCTGCCCTTAGAATCAAGCCACCAGTTCTGTGTTCCTGCTTTTTTCTTTAAAATCCAAACTATTTCAGTTTCTGGAAATCTGTAATCTGTCACCGCCTCTTCTTTATTGGCATTCTCTTTATAGTGCTTCACCTGGTCTTTTCTCCTTCTATTCCACTCAGTACAATCTTGCCATTGTTATCCCTAAAAAATTTCAGTACTTAGCCCATTCTGTAGTGCATAAAATGTACACTATTAGCTTAGCATTTTAGGGGCTGACAGTTTTTGTTTTGTTTTGTTTTTGGTACTGAGGATCAAACTCTGGTCCTTGTGCTTGTGAGGCAGGCAGCAGTACAACTGAGCTAAATCCCCAGCCCTTGACAAAGTTTTTGATTCTTTAGGAGCTATTTCCTTTGATCACATCTCGCCATTCCTTTTCTTTTGTCCTTTGCTTCTGCCAAAATGGAACCACATGGTGTTCCCGTGATTGCTTTGTACCATGCTCTCATATTGTTCATTCTTTCCTGGAAATCTCTCTCTCTCTCACCATGTATATTGTATATATTCCTTAAGGATCTAATTTTGCCATAATACTTTTAAATTTTTTTAAATTTATTTATATTTTGGTACTGGGGATTGAATTTGGGACCTTGTGCTTGCAAGGCAGGTGGTGGAACCACTGAACTAAATACCCAGCCCTTCCACAATACTTTTTAGTTGAAAATGTTAGATTTCCTTTGCCTTAAGATGGCTGCCACATAGAATAGCAGCCTCCATGTTAAAATATGGCTTCTCCCAACAAAGGACAGGCTTCTTCCTCCCATCATGCCCCTCTTCCCAATTCTAACCTAATACGTGCTACCTCCTAACAGCTAGTGATGTCACAGTTTCCTCCAATCTCTTAATACTACCTCACTCAACTCCACCCCAGTTTAGGCTGACCCCACCCTGCTCCTATAAGAGAAGCTCCCTGTGCTGCCATGTTGCTTTTCTCTCCTTTGTTCAAAGACACCCTGCAGATCCTTCCAATAAGAAAGGCTTGTTGTAGTCGTGATCTGGTCCTGGTTTTTTGCCTCTTTTACTTAACAGAAAATAGTCTGCCTTTCCCACAGATTTACTTAGATCTCTCCATACCTTCATAAGACAATGACCCCTTTGTCATTTGTGTGACAATTAGCTACATACTTGCCTCTTGTATTTTGTTTATAGCATAGTTTTCCTGAGGACGTAATCTAAATTTGAAAAATCTCTAGATTTCCATCATTTAGCATATAAAGGTCTCTCAATAAATCTTTAGGGAATTAATGGAGAAATATATGGACTAGATTAAACAAGGATAATAATATGCAATCAACCACAGAGTATCAGAAGAATAAATATTGGATCATATATGTCAAGTTTTGACTAAGCTATCTATCAATCTGCACAAAATTTAGATTTAAAAGCAAGCCCCAATGAAACTTTAATGGTGCTGCCAACTTTGGAAAAAGTCAACCCACTTTACTGTGTTGAGTTGGCATTGTACAGAAATGGACAGCCATATTGGTCTAGAAATGTTAATTTATTTTTATTTATTTATTTTTTTCCATGTGTACAGGGGTAACACATCATACTAAATATGTAAGGTCACGTCTACGTGGGTTTGATTATAGAAACTAATAAAGTATTCTCTAAATAATGAAAAAAAGAATAAGACTACAAGAGCAAGAAGCAATTTAAATATGTTCAGGGACCATTTTCATCTCCAGAATTAAGGATTATTTTAATGTTACATCATTGCCTTTTCTCTTTTACTTTCCTTTTTAGTTTTATTTTAGGATTCCCTATTTTTAATGTTCATACAGAGATTTCTTTAACTGAAATACCGAATAGTTTCTCTGGTGTGAAAAACTATAATAGTACACAGGATCCTAATGAGATAATTAACAATGTGAAATAGGAAGTAAAGGGCTAAAGGTGTAGGGAAAGTGGGAAGGGTGGGGGAAAGGTAATAAGGGAGAGGAAAAAAATCTGAGAAACTGAAAAAATGGAAATAAAGTGTTTGTAAATGGGGAGGGGAGGAGGGGGTGAAGGGAGGGCAGGGACAAGGGGAAAAAATGAGAATCAAGACCTATTATGTACAGGTACAGAATCCCAATGATGAATGTAACTGTATTGTATACCTAGATTGTACCAATAAACTCAATAAAAAGAAAAAAAAAAGGAAACAAAAAAAGCAAGCCGCAATTTTTCATGTGTGCATTAGGGATCCGTGATTGGTTCTGCATTCTTAATATTTTTGGGGTCACTCACTCATTCAACAGGAAGCACTTAGCCAAAGCAGTCACATTGAGAAGGATCAGCTTTTAGTGCCATTTGGGAGCCCCGACCTTTTTTTCAGCACCACCTCAGTTTTATTTTTTTGGTCCCAGGGATGGAACTCAGATCCTTGCACTTGGGAGGCAGGCAGCAGACCACTGAGCTAAGTCCCTGGCCCAGTACCACCCCATTTCTGAACTTCCTCCTTACCCATGTAATTTCCATGCTACGTCACTAGATCCATGTTCTTTATATGAACTCAGCTCCTTTGTCCCTCCTTTCCAACATCTTATTCAGCAAATAAAATGGCAGCCTTAGCTAAACCCATATCTCTGGCTATTCCAAATCCAACATCTAACATTTCATATGAAGAAAACGGACAAAAATCACAAAACCAAGCAATCAGTTCCTTTAAATTTATAACCACAAAGTCAAAGAGGAATGGCATTTGAGTGTATTTCCCCCATCAACTCACCATCTCATTCTCAGTGTTATTATTCTTTCTCATCTCCTTTCCAGCCTTCAACATGCCTTCTTGCCTCATCACGTCAGCTGGTGACCCTTTCCGTGTGTACACCCTGCCTTCTTCTCCTCTGATTCAGTGGGCAACTGGCCTGGCTAAACTTCTTTGTTTCTACCCGCCCTTTTCCCCTCTAAGAATTTTCTCCCCTGACATTTCCCCCCTCACCATGGATCCCAAATTGTCCTCAACTATACAATTCCTGCCAATATCAAATACACTGTAATATCTCCCATATTTGTAAAAGATTGCATGCCTGTAACCCCAGCACTCTGGGAGGCTGAGGCAGGAGGATCACAAGTTCTAGCCTATTCTGAGCAACTTAGTGACTTAGCAAGACCCTGTCTCAAAATTAAAAAAAAAAAAAAAAAAGGTATAGGGCTGGTGATGTAATTCATTGCAAAGGCTCCTGGCTTTAATCACCAGTACAGCAGAATTAAAGCAAAAACAAAACAAAAAAAAAAAAAAAAAAGGTATAGGGCTGGTGATGTAATTCATTGCAAAGGCTCCTGGCTTTAATCACCAGTACAGCAGAATTAAAGCAAAACCAAACCACACCAAAACGAAATTAGTAGGAGTTGATGATAGAATGCCTGCTAGTGAGATTCCAAAGATGATAGAGTTGCTGGTAATAACTTGTAGGGTGTGACAACAGCCCTGAGTATAAAGATAGAGAACAGTCATTGGGGATTTCAAGAAGTGGTAAATATGGCGGTATTTTTGTTTGATTTTTCGAGATAGGGTCCGCTATGTAGTTTAGACTGGACTTGAATTCATTGTGCAGCCTCAGGTTGGCCTTGAACTGGCATGCGCTGCCATCCCTGGATAGCTGGTGTTAGGTAGGTGTATCACTTACCTGGACGTGGAAAAAAGGCCACGCCCACACCCTCGCCCTGACAGGGGAAGGGGAGGGAGAGAGGAAGGAGAGGGAGAGGGAAACGTTTCTTTAAAATGTCGACAAAAGCCACACATGCTTCTAACTACGACATTGTAATCTTATCCATGGGCAGGTTTTCTTTTTTTCTTTTTTTTGGTGGTACCAGAGATCGAACTCAGGCCCTTGTGCTTGCAAGGCAGGCAGCAGAACCACTGAGTCAAATCGCAGGCCCTTTATATATATTTTTATCCCCTACTCATCCACCCATCCATATATGCATTTGTCTATCTATCCACCCATACATTTATGTGACTAATAACCATTGCTTAACTGTGCTTTAAGTATACTTTCAGAAGAATCCTGTTCTCTGCAGCAGCAAAAAGTGCTTTCCCATTTTGAACGGTAGGGGGCACCCTAGCATTTCTAAAGTTTCCCACGAACCTCGGCGGACTGCAGAATAGCTGCAGCCAGCTCAGTGTTACTTTCTGAAAAGAGGTTGCTAAACCGGAGGAGGAAGGAGACTATCTGTCTGGGCGAACCATGCAGTTTTCCCCCCTTACTATTCATTGGCAGGGATTAGGCTGGAAAAGAACATTTTAAATACAAAGATGGGAAGTTTGGATTATGAAGCGTCATCTCTCAGTCAAACAAGCAAAGCAGTATGAAATCCTCAGGTGTGACAAATACCCAAGTACTCTCGCCTCTGTCGTGTTTCTGTAGTGTTCAGCAATAGCCTTCTTAACAGTAAAACGTATCAAACCTACAAAACCTTTTAAAATCTACTATTTCCTAACCCAGGCAAATAATCGCTTTGTTCACACCATAGATAACAAATTGTGAAACTTGGAAATATTATTTGGGCCAGTATATGGCAACTTTATTTTATGTGGTAACTACTTATAAAAACTCACCATGGCTTTATGTGAAGAGCTAGACTAGTTAGAGGTTAACACCCCAATCATAAAGTAACAATGAGAATAGACTAGAAGGGGCATTTCTTTTATGGTGAAACATTTACAATAATAACCTTGTAAAAAATAATGATATCTATTTAAAGCTCATTTATTTCTCAGCTAAGTGGCAATTTCCCATCACTCAAAATGCTAATAAGTCCTCCTGAAACCCTGGGGATAATCCAATTCATGTGTGTTCATTAAAAAAACCTGGTTAAAATAAGCAGGTGATTCTGTTTTAATAATATCTGTCCTGCCAGCAATAAGACAGTCTCAGTTGCAAACAAATATATCAACAAACAGATTTTCTTTAAAGCACACAGGGTCTCATATCATTCCCAAATTAGACAATTAGTGTGATGCTATTGGAAGAGCTAATTAAAAAGTGCATTTAGACTCAGAAATGTTTCCTGAGAGTAATCTGGAGCTTACAGCTCTTATTCCACCTGTAATTACTCTGCGGGATTTCCCCCTCTATAGGAAGAGGTGAGCATGCTTCCACCTGGGCAGAGGGAAAGTGTTTTCTTTCTTTGTTGCAGTGAACTCGTGCACTTGTGTCAATACCGTGAGCCAATCAATGCACGTTTATCTTTTTAAAAAGCACTACTGAAAGTCAGAGGATGGTTAACTAGACATTTGAATTAAGTCTAAGAAGGCCATCTTTGTCTCAAGATCTAGCCTGACATTTGTTCCATTGAGAATATTCCCTTGATAAGAATCGTTGGTAGAAGGTAAGTGCATCAGTCTTGCAGTATATACATCTAT
Organism: Fukomys damarensis; assembly: GCF_012274545.1. Lineage (NCBI taxonomy): Eukaryota > Metazoa > Chordata > Mammalia > Rodentia > Bathyergidae > Fukomys > Fukomys damarensis. The sequence continues at coordinate 32,939,460 of NW_022900940.1, forward strand.
CTTGAGGTTTACAAATAGAAGAAATTTTCTGGGAAGAGTGGGGGTGGGAGAAGACAGGTGATAAATAGGTATTTCATATTTGATGTCCTCCAAGCTAATGTTTCTCCAGTTTTCAGGTACATATAAATTACTTGTAGATCTTGTTAAAATGCAGATTCTGTTTCAGAGAGGGGCCCCAGAATCTGCGTTTCTGAAGACTCTGGCCATCTTACTTTGCTGCTCTTTGTTTGTTTGTTTTTGTGGTACTGGGGATCGAACTCAGGAGCTTGTGCTTGTGGTGCAGGTGCGGGGCCTCTGAGCTAAGTCCCTGTCCCCTGGCCATCTTACTTTGAGGGAGGAGGCTTTAAACTCTCTGGCACCTGTGTAACTTTGCTTTGTGCAGATCAGCTCAGAGT
>NW_022900940.1:32939864-32943346 GCF_012274545.1 Fukomys damarensis
TTTTTTTTTTTTTTTTTAATGACAAGGCAGAGCCTGATTTATTAAAGCTTTACTTTGGAATATTTGAGAAAGTAAGACGTTCAGTAGGTTTTTTTTTTTTTGCCCCCCCCAGAAAAAGGCCAGGTCTCACTTATAAAGGAAACTGTACTTTCTTGATAAAAATAAAAAATGATGGGGCTGGTGCCACTGCTTGCCTCGCAAAAATCCAAGTTTGATCCCTGGTACCAAAAACAAAACAAACAAATGAAAGTAAAAAGAAGAGGCCAAAGTATCACCAAATCCATAATTGCTCCTTATGGAAACCACACACACTGAGGTTTATTTTTGGATCATAATAATATAAATTTAGCGAGGTGTGGTCACACATGCCTGTAATCCCAGCACTTGGGACACGACTGGGAACTCCTCAGCCAGCCTTGTGCCGTAGCACCAAAAAAAAGATCAGAACCTACTTCAGAGGTCTCTGACACCAGCAAAACACACTTTTAGACCATCAATGCTGTAGACAAGGGTCTCAAGTTCAGTCTCTTGAGGAAGACTATTGCCCAGAACACTTAACTGGGGTCATATGTGTTCTCCTGGACAGGCAAATTTTTGATGTCTCATCTGACCCAAACAGAGTTCTAATTTCCCTAGGGGCTTATCTCAGCTCATCTAGCTCATTGAGAGCTTTCCACCATCTTCAGCGCCAGAGGGTCTTCTGGGCCACGCCTTCCAGGGCTGTGTCATGCCAGAGGCTCTTCTCGGCCACGCCCTTCCGGGCTGCGTGAACGCCAGAGGGTCTTCTTGGCCACGCCCTTCCGGGCTGCGTCAACGTCAGAGGCTCTTCTCGGCCACGCCCTCCCTGTAGCCTTCGGCCATCTTCAGCACCAGAATCTCTTCTCAGCCGTGCCCTCCCCAGAGGACTTCCCACCATCTTCAGCCCCAGAGGGTCTTCTCGGCCACGCCCTCCCCTGCTGGCGCTGCCGGCCGCCATCTTCAGCGCTAGAAAGGTAACCGCGCGGGCACCCCCGAACCCCCCCAACCTTCCCCCTTGCGCTTTTAGACCTCGTGATTGTACCAGTCTTTGGACCTACTCTGCAGAGGCAGAGGTGGTCATAAAGAGTATCTTCTGGCACTTTCAACTTTGAACATCTTTAAAGAAGTGGTGGGGAAAACATAGTAGAACTGAGTGGAGTTCAGCCCTTCAGGAGGTCGGGGAACTCAGTCTGGGCCTTGCAGCCCGAGCTCAGTCTGCTTTGTGGGGTTCTGCCACCAGCTAGCTGAGGTCAGGGGGGGACTTGGCTCTGCACATGGCAGCACATATTGTATATTATGACAGCAGTGATATAGTCTGAAAGAGGCCCTTTAAACTCATTTTTGTTTCTTTTTTTCATCCTACTCTGCAAATTCTTGTTTTTTCTTTCTCTAACTCAGTCTTACTTCAGTAGAGTACCCCTCATCTCTCTTTTTGTTTCTGCTCTTGTCCTAATTCAGATTTCTTCTTTTATTATTTTTTTCTCTTTGCTTTATGTTCTATTCTTATGGTATTCTACCTCACTCAAGGGTTACTATATTTCTATTTCGTTTGTTCTTTTTGAATTTAACAACTTCCTGACGATTGTCTGGTCATTCTATGTCTTTGGGCTTCATATGAAACCTTCTCTAATTCTTGTACTTATCTACTCCTCCTGTCTTAACTTTGTTTTAAGCCCCCATTGTAAATGGTAAATATCCTTTTTGAAAATTTTATTTACTGTAAGCATATTTTGGATTGCTTCTTGATCTTAATTAAATTTACGTGGTTTGATGGTGATAGATTGATGACTGCTATAAGTGGTCAGTTTGCAAATTGTGCTTCATTATATTGTGGTGCTGATTATATCAGTTAGGATAAAGGATTGTGATTGATTCAATGAACTGCTTTCTTCAGTATGATGAAAATGAGAATGTCTGTTAGTCATTAGAGACCCATGGGCTGCAGCCCAACTATATCAGGAAGAGTTAAGTAATAATCTAAAGGTTAGAAACTAAGGATAACCCAACAATAATAGTAAAAATGAGAAAATGCTTAAGCAAGATACAGGGACAGACTTCCAGTTCACCAATGGCAAATAGTGGGGCAAATGAGGATGAAAAGTCTGATAGTGAATCATCAGGACACCCTGAACTCAAAGCACAGGAAGTAACAAAACTGATCAGTCAGGCTCTAGAGAAATATAAAACAGAAGTAATTTCCCATATAATCATAGAAATGACAAGCAAAATGAAAGTTATAATTCGTGACTCTAGAACAGAAACTGAGAGGAAAATGGATGAGCTCAGGACCACAATAGAAGCCATGAATTCCCAGCATAAGAAAGAATTGGAAACAATAAATCCCCAATACAAGAAAGAATGGAATCCATAGGACAGATTCAGACAGATATCTAGGAGATTAAAAACTCTATTAAGACTGTTCACAAAAGAATAAAAGAGTCTGAAGATAGAATCTCAGATATAGAAGATAAAATTGAAGTCAGTGACGGTGAAAAGAGAGGTTTCTTAAAAACAGTAGATCATGAGAAATTGATACAACAACTCTTAGACGATACTAAGAAGAATGACATAAGATTGATAGTAATTCAAGAAGTAGTAGGAGAAAATGTAAATGACTTAAAAAAGCTGTTCACAGAATTAATTATAGAAAACTTCCCAAATAGAGGGGAGGAATTTGACATACAGATAAGTGAGGCATATAGGACTCCAACTAGCCATGATAAAAAAAATCTACAGCTAGACATATAATAATCAAGATCCCAGAAACCCAACAAAAGAACAAAATACTACAAGCAGTAAGAGACAAGAAACAAATTAGATGCAAAGGAAAGCCTATCAGAATTATAGCAGAATTTTCAATACAAACCTTTAGGTTAAGGAGAGCCTGGAATGAGATATTTCAAGTACTAAAAGAAAACAACCTCCATCCTAGACTGATGTATCATGCAAAACTTTCTTTTACAATGGTTGGGGAAATAAGATATTTCTAGGATAAAGAACACTTGAGAAACGTTATGAATACCAAACCAGCACTACAATGAATTCTAAACAATATCCTAGAAAAAGACAATGAAGGTAACAACACAATGAGGCCCAACAGAGCAAATCAAATAGGCAAGCCAAGAAACTAAAAGGAGAAGGCGAAAAAAAAAAAAACCATGATAATAATAAGTTAGTATATATCTGTTATAACCATCAATATTAATGGCCTCAATTCACCAACCCAGAGAAATAGACCAGCAGAATGGATTAAGAAGCAAGATCTAATAATATGTTGTATACAAGACATGTCTAGTGTAAAATGAAGCCCATAGACTGAAAGTGAAAGGACAGAAAACTTTTTTTTTTTAATTTTAAATTGAATTTATTGGTATATTCTAGGTAGACAGTACAGTTACATTCATTACTGGGATCTTGTACCTTTACATGCCAGGTCTTGGTTCTCATTTTTTCCCCTTGTCCCC
>NW_022900940.1:32943451-32999131 GCF_012274545.1 Fukomys damarensis
TTCAAACACTTTAATTCCATTTTTACATTTTCTCATATTTTTTTTCCTTTTCCCTTATACCCTTTTCCCTATCCTTCTCACTGTCCCTACACCTTTGGTCCTTTTTTTCCTATTTCACATTGCTAATTTTCCCATTAGGATCTTGAGTACTATTTTAGTTTTTCACACCAGAGAAACTGTTCGGTATTTGCATATGTGTGACTTATTTATTTCATTTAGGAGTATATCCTCGAAATGTATCCATTTACTTATGAATGAATCTACTTTCTCATTCTTTAGGGTTGAGTAGTATTCCATTTTATAGAAAAACCACATCTTTATCCAGTTTCCAACTGATGGGCAGATGGGCTGTTTCCAAGTTTTAGCTATTACAAACTGTGCCACTATAAACATGGGTGTGCGTATATCACTGTGGTATGATTCTTTTAATTCTTTTGCAAAGATACCCAACAGAGGGATGGCTGGATCATATGGAACCTCTAATGCTAGTTCTTTGATTTGAGGTATCTCCATATTGACTTCCATAGTGGTTGCACCAGTCTGCACTCCCACCAACAATGGAGAAGGGTTCCTTTCTCCCCACAACCGTGCCAACATTTGTTGTGTGATTTCTTGATAGCAGCCATTCTTTGTGGGGTGAGGTGAAATCTCAGTGTTGTTTTCTCTGCATTTCTCAAATGACCAGTGATGTGGAGCATTTTTTCATATATTTACTTGCTGCTTTTATTTCTGTGTCTGAGAAATGTCTATTCATTTCAGATGCCCATTTTAGAATAGGGTCTTTATATTTGGCTGGTTGTTTTGAGTTCTTTATATATTTTAGATAATAGTCCTTTGTCTGAGGAGCAGCTGGTAAAATGTTTTTCCCACATTGTAGGTTGTCTCTTAGTTCTGTTGATGGTTTCTTTTGCAGTGCAGAAGCTTTTTAATAAGATGAGATCCCAGTTGTTGATTCTTTCTGTTAGTTCCCATGCTACTGAGGATTTGTTCATAAAGCCTTTTCCTATGCCAATGTCTTCCAGAGTTCTGCCTAACTTATCTTCCAGCAAGTTTAGTGTTTTTGTTTTTATATTTAGATCTTTAATCCACTTGGATTTTAATTTAGTGCATGGTGACAGATAAGGGTCTAGTTTTAATCTTTTGCAGGTTGACATCCAGTTTTTCCAACACCATTTATTAAAGAGGCTATCTTTCCTCCAAAGGGGACTGTCAGCTCCTTTGTCAAAGATGAGGTAGCTGAGTGCATCTGGAGTTGTTTTTTGTGTCTTTCAATGTGTTCCACTGATCCTCAGGTCTGTTTCTTTGCCAGTACCATGCTGTTTTTATCACAGTGGCTTTGTAGTATGCAGAAAACTTCATGTAACAGGAGCCGCCCCCCAAAAAAGCAGGGGTAGCAATCTTAATTCACAGACAAAGTAAGTTTCAAACTTAAACTGATTGAAAGAGACAAGCTCACTACATCCTTGTGAAGGGAACAATTCAAAAGGAAGAGATAACAAATAATTTATTTTTAATTTATTGAGTATGTCAGAAAGTATATATGCTTTTTTTTCCTCTTTTCTTCTTTTTTCCCTTTTTCTTTTTCTTCCTCTGATGCTGGGGATTAAACTCAGCCCATTGTTCTTGCTAGGCAGGTGTAGCACTATTGAGCTAAATCTCAGGCTGTACCTTTCATATTTTTAAAATTTATCAATACATTAATCCTTGTCTCTATATGTTGGTCTACCAAATTGAAGAGTTATTTTGGTTCTCATTTTCTTTGCTTTTCTATTTGAGAATTTATGAAATCTGTATATATGAGTGGTATGAAAAGTATTAAGGCCCATCTGCCATTTTCCTCTTTCATCTCTGCTTTCTACAAACTTCCTTTTCTGTCACTACAGCTTGTTTGGTTGGAAATTTGTTAAGATAAATGTTATGTTATCAATATATCTTTGAACCTATTTTCTACTGATGAGAAATATTAATTTTTAAGTAATTTTTATTATAACTATACTTAATCATTAATATCATTTAGTATCTGATACATATTACAAATTCTCCAACTCCTTCAAAGATGATATTTGTTTTTTCTCAAATTATGCAAATCACCAACATTCCACACATCACTGCACTATTTTATTATACCTAAGTATATATTGTATTGTAGAAAATATTCATTGTGTATATGTGTGGGGGGTATGTTTTCACATATATGTGTGCACTATTAAATGAGAAACATGGGCATGAATGTGGTAGGATTGTGCACATTTGCCATATTGATAGTTTCTCTGGCAACCTTATGATTTCTTTAAATTACATGCTTGACTTAATTCATTGTCATTCGTTTGGGAAGAATATTACATATCTATTGGTGTTAAATTCTATCATTATGCTTATAATTTATAAAAATATAATAAAAATAAGTATGGGATATAATAAAATAGAATCAGAAAAATCTGATCTTAAAAATGTGAATTTTTTTAGTTGCTTTTGGATTTCAAATATAAGTATATTTTTTTCTGTGGGAAGTTTTGTTAGAAAATGTAAGTGGTACAATCAACAAGTATATGATATTTATCAATTAATTAAACCAAGGAGTTTATAAATCATAAAATTTTGAGGATAGTTTCTCAACTATAATATGTAACTTTTTAAAATTTATAATTACATTATTTCAAAAATATAAGAAAATGAGAACATGTTTGAAGATCATATCAAACTAATGTATTTTGATTAGTCTGTGTTACATAAATTCTTGTTTATTTCATATCCTTTTTTTGCTGTCATATATATGTATTTGAAAGTTTTATTTAGTATCTTCATTTCTTATTATCTTGTATCTTTGCAATCTTTAATAAAAAAATTAAAAAAAAAATCCCAGCACTTGGGAGGCTGAGGCAGGAGGATTTCAGAGGGTTTGAGGCCAGGCTGGGCTGCATAGTGTGTTTAAGGCCAGGCTGAACCACACAGAGAGATCCTGTCTCAAAAAAGCAAAACCCAAACCCAAATCCAGACTCAAACCAAAAACGAACAAAACACCCTAGACAAATAATAATATACATTTAAAGACATACATTATTTAGGTTTTAGTGAAAAATTGAAAGGAACATCTAAAAAGTAAAAGAGGTTTCCTCTTAGAAATGAACTTCAGTTTTAGAATGAAAAGTGTCCTCAATATTTATTATCAGAATTGATGTATATATTAGTCACTTTTCTCTAGTTACTGAGACAAAATACCTGACACCCGAAGTTAAGGAAAGGCTTATTTAGCTGGCAGAGAGGTTTTAGTCCATAACTGACTGGCTCTGAGGCAGGTTGGTGTGGCAGAGGGGCACCATACAGGAGAAACTGTTCATGGCAAGCAAGCGAGAGCAAGCAAGGCAGGGCCGCAGATCTTTCTATCCCTTCTGTCTTATCCAGTTAGCTTAGGTTAGCTCTCACACCCTTCATCCTAGTGCCCTCGATCCTAGCATTGCACCACGAGTCAGTCCCAGCATCACCCACTGTAGATCCAGCCACCTCTGACCAAGCTCCACCTATGACTGCCTGAGGCTTTAAGGCGACATCTAGACACAAACCATAACTGTCACTTCTGCAAAAGTCAGGACTTATAGGTACTGTCCCTGGATAGAGTAGATAAAAATGTCAAGAGACTATATCAGAGATGTGTTTTGGCCATTTTTCTTTTTAGTTTATATTTTACTGACTTGGAAGCACTTCTGGATGAACAGATTTATGCCCTATGTGCTTAAAATTTCTATGTCTATCATTGCTTCCTTTTTGGATTTAAATTCCTCCCCATTGGAATACATCCTTCAGTAGTTCTTTCTGCAATGAGTTATGATTAACTGTGTCTATCTACAATTATCTCATGTATGCCAGGCAAATTCTTTACCACTGAGCTATATCCCCAGCCCTTTTTATTATTTATTTTGCTAACTTGTGCAGGTTGATCTGAAACTTGAGATCCTCCTACCTCAGCCTCTTCGGTATCTGGGATTACAGGTGTGTGCCACTAAGTCTAGCCTCAATAACATATTTTAACTGGATATAGAATTTTAATTGATAATTTTTGTTGCACAATAGGTTGACCATATAGACTATATTTAATTTACATTGCTACTTTTGAAATAACTGCTTCTTGCCTAACTTTCTTTGTAGGTCATCTGTCTTCTCTTTTGGCTTACTTTTGAGACTATTTGTAATACTCTGTAGATTTTAGCAAATGGGACTAAGGTTTCAGCCATCAGAAACAGAGGAGAAGCCAGTTATAATAGTGGTACATTGCTGTAATCTCAGCACTCAGGTGGCTGAGGCAGGAGGATCATTGCAGATTTGAGGCAAGCCCAGGCTACATAGTGAGTTCAAGGCCAGTCTGAACTACAGAGCTAGACCCTGTCTCAAAACCAACCAATCAGCCAAACCAAACAAAAACGGATAAATAAACAATTGAACAAACAAAATGGAGGATAAATCCAGTTTTGGATTTGTGGAATGGTTAGTGCTATTTATCCTCTCACTACCAACAACTGGCTCTTACAGATAAAATGCAAGAAGAACAACGAGACTCAGTTATCTCCCCACAAAGAGGTGAAAACCATTGGGTGCTTGAAAAAACAAAGAGGAATTTCAAAGTCAGAGAAGATACTTGCAGCATAACATAATGGCCTGACTTGTTCATGGTCTGTACTATATTACTGAATTTCTTCCCACGGTGAGTCTTGGTCTGGAACACTACTCCGCTAGTGTTCACAGTTAGGCTGGTCCACTGGGAAGGCTCCCTCCAGGAACCCAGATGCCCTATTGAGTGGAAGGAAGTCCAGGATGCTGTGCTCAGAGAGAAGCCACACAGAGAGCTCTTACACGGTTACGCAAGAGGTGGAGAGGAAACCGTGTGGAGAGACACAAAGCACTTCCGCTGAGCATCCGCTCATGGGGCTGCAAAGAAACACCAACCAAGGGGTGAGGAAACTTGTGAGGTTGGAAAAAGTAATGGAAATAACCAAGGATCGAAACATCCAGTCAAAATAGATCTTAAATAGCTTCCCAAAAACCGAGTGCCAATCATATTAATTTATTCTTTCATTTTTCCATTCAATGCAACATTTAATGAATGTCTATTATGTATCGATCAACCAAGAAATTGTAAAGGGCCTAGGGGAAAAAGCTACAAATAGCAAGAGTGTACAATCACTATTTATTTATTTATTTTTTCCTCTTTGAGTTTATTGGTACATTTTAGGTTTACAGCTCAGTTACATTCATTATTGGGATCTTGTACCTTTACATGACAGGTCTTGGTTCTCATTTTTTCCCCTTGTCCCTGGCCTCCCTGCACCCCTCCTCCCCTCACCTTTTACAAACACTTCATTTCCATTTTTTCATTTTCTCATTACAATTTAAGTGAGACTTCATTTTAGAATTGACTGTTTCAGAAGATTTAAAAATGGTCTGTGAAGAAAATGCCTTTTGACTAATCAAGAATCACAGCTAAACTTTTCAGCATTTAGAAGGAGTTAGAAGCTATGTATTAAGCCATTATCCTTTTAGGGTGTATCACAATTACCTATATTTACAGACAGGTGAATTATTTCAAAATTGAGCGGTGGGAGAGGAAGAAAAGACAACGAAGAGACCAAGATTATTCTCGAGAGCTGGGACCACGTGGGACTATGCTCTGATGAGCTAAGGGCTGCCTGGGCCCAGTGGGCTCTTTATTTATAGTGTAGGAAGGCGGCGTGACTCGTGCCACGTGGCCCGCGTGGCCTAGGCTGAACTGATTGGCTCGTGATCTGAGCATGCGCAGGAAGGCAACACGGGTACCCAAGGCAACTGTCTCCTGGGGCTGTGCGTCCTGGCTCTATGATCTACGGAGGCGAAAGGGAGTAGGGAAGAGAGAGGCCATCTTCAGGCTAGGCCGTGGCAGAGACAAGGTCCCTGTAAGCCATTAAATTGCCCAAGGGTAGGCTCTAACTTGCAGTTTTCCTGCCTCAGCTTCTCAGAGTGCTGTGATTACAAATGTACACCACTTTTTAAAAAAAATAGTAGTGCTCTTTTTTTTCCTCCTAAGAGGCAAAAACCAATGAGTTAGGCCTTTCTTAGTGTTGACTAATTTCCTTCTGTTTCACTCTGTGCTTTTGGAAATTACAGATTTTAGTAATATCTTGAACTGTAACGTATATTAAATAATTTTCATATTTTTGAGTATTGCAAGATATCAAGGGGATATCTAAAGTTGAAACATGTGACTATGCTTTGTTGGATAAAGGAATGAGGAAACGGAGAAAGAAACTGGCTCCTTCTGTCTTCAATTTTCTGAAGCTACAACAGCAAAAGCATTGAGGTGTGGAGCCACTCACAGGTTACAGCTGTCGCCAAGGAAATTGTGGATTGTGAGACAAGAGATGCTCTGGATGTCACAGAGACCCTAACCTACATAACCTTGGAACAAGGTGAGGCAGTATGAGGTTCTGGGGGAGAGACGTCCCTTCCCTCTCCTCTCTCCATTCTGTGCCTTGCACGTATTTACTGAGCACGTCTGCTTTATGGCACTGTGCTCGGGCTAGAGATACACTCTAGTAAGGAAGTTGTGTATTAAAACAGCTGATCCCAATAAACGCGATTGTCACTATGAGAGGGAAGTAAAGAGCAGCCTCCAGTTCATGATTGCCACTCCTGGGGCACTTTCCACATTGTATCAGAAGCTTCTGTCTCCCTCCCCTGACTGTCTCCTTTACTACTGTGTCCGCAGCACCCAGCTCAATGCCTGGCACATAGAAATAATACGACTTTTAAAAATTCCTGCTGGGCCTGGGGATTAAGCTCAGTGATTCCGCTGCCTGCCTCACAGGCACAAGGTCCCAAATTCGATCTCTGGTACCAAAAAAAGAGAAAATTCCTGCTAAGAATTTAGTGAATGAATCAATATTCCATTAATTTTTTAAGAGAGAGAAAGAAGAGTAAGAGCCTGCTGCATATTCTTAAATTTAAATTTATTTTATTAGTATGTTTGTAGTACATAATGACTACAATTATCATGGGGAGTTAGTACATGTACATTTGCATCTTAATTCTTTTCTCTCTCTCTTTTTTCATCCCCTATCTCTCCCTCCTTGTTCCTTCCAACTGTTGGTCTCCTTCCCATAGCAAAAGCTATTTTCATCATTTTTTTCCACCCCCTTTCCTCCCTTCCTCCCTAACCCTCCATCCGTAGTTTTCACATTCATTTGAAAAAAAGTATACTTCCTTTTTATCTGTCTTCTAATTTGCTCTTTATGTATATATATTTTGAATAAATATCCTGTTAATCTCTTTGTCATAATGTTGAACATATGACAACATCTACAAAAATAAATAACAAATAACATCTACAAAATAAATAGCCATGGCATTACAAGCCAACATTGTTGTGTAGAAAAAAAGTATGGATTTAGGATGGAAGGGGACACGGAGAGCAAGACCCACTTCTGCCCCGTACAGTGCTTGGTTACTGTAGCCAAATACAGCCCCTCCCGAGTGTGAGGGTGCCTCTTCTCTGCTTGTTTTGCAGACTGGTTTCAAGCTTCCAGTGGCAATGTAGCTCGAGTCCCCTGTACTTCTGGCAGTCTGGCACCTGCATGGAGAGGCAGGAGAAGAACTTTAGGATGAATGAGGGACTAGGCATAACTTTGCTTTGAGAAACTCCTGCAGGTGAAGTGTTGTCTAGGCCAAATGCTTCTTGCTAAAACTTTTACAGTTACAAATCATTTCTCAGCTTCCTTCTAGCTTTGTTCCCTTAACTTTTTATATTGATAAATTTCAAACCTACAAGAAAGTTTAGAAAACACTGCAAGCAATACCTTATGCTTTTATTTAGATCACCAGATTGCCATTTAGCTTTTTGCCACACTCACATGCTCTCATTTTTCCTTTTATCTGTGTGTCTTTCTGCCTGTATGTCTTTCTGTGTGCATACTTATGCAGATATATAAAAGGAAGCTCGAGGCACTGCCTCAATAAAATGATCACACACACAAAGGTGTTTTAGAGAAATCAACTAGACATTCATATCATCTAATACAGACTCCATATTCAAATTCCTCTACTAGTCACAGCATGTATGTACTTGTGGCCATTCTAGAGAGACATTTCCTCTTAGGAAAATATGTAGAATTAAAAAGTGTGGTTTACCTACGCCTCCCAGGCCAATTTCTAGGAATAAACATTGGGTAATTCTGACCAGTACAGGAGTTAGGAAAGTAGAGAAGGGAGAGAATTGGGAAAGTAGAGATCAGAGTGGGTAGTTGGCACTTGGGCAGAAAACAAAAATACTTTCTCCTAAATGAAGAGTTCTTTAAATTTTGTCAAATTTCATAAAGGAATTCATTCTGTTGGTCACCTCTACTAAAGCCCCTATCCCATGGGCCTGTCAGAGAAAAGGTAGTGCATACGTTGTATTTACAAAAATGACATACATAAGAATGGTCATAGGACCTTTATTTAAAATTGCCGACAGGCTGGGTATTCAGTGGTGCTGCCCCTGCCTTGCAAGTTCAGGGTCCTGAGTTCAACTCCTGATACAAAAAAAAAATTGCTGAAAACTTGAAACATTCTAAATGTCTGTCAGCAGGTGTATGGATAAACAAAGATAGTATATTTATATGGTGACATTCTATACAGCATAAACAAAACACATGTATGCAACAATACACATGAATCACAGACACAAAAGTGCATACTGTGAGGGGATTCCATTTATAATCCCAATAATATGATTCAAATAATATGCAAAATTAATCATTAGTATTGGAGCCGGGGATTTAGCTCAGTGGCACCGCACCAGCCTGGCAAGTACAACAACCTGAGTTCAATACCCAGTACCAAAAAAAAAAAAAAAAAAAAAAAAAAAAAAAAAGAAAAAAGAAAAAAGGAAGAGAAAGAAAGGTGATAGTGTTGGAACCACCATTACCTCTGGGAGAGACACTACAGAGTGTGAAGGAAGGAGGGCATTCTGGGAAATGTTTCCTATCATGACCTGAATGATGGTTGTATGAATGGGTTAATTTGTCATGTTTAAATGGAATCAAGTAACATGTATTCTTTGTCCATGGGAGATGTAGGTGGTGGTCACAGAGATGGTTATATATATAAAAAAATTACTGGATTGCATACTTAAGATCCATGCACTTTATGTATCTTATAATTTTGTTTTTTGAGAGGTTCCATTGTCAGATAAGATTGTGGCAGGTGCTTATCTTGAAGATAAACCATAGGCACCTAATGCTACACAGCAGTTAGACAGTTTGCATCCTGAAATTTCTTCATAGCTTATCTGAAATGTTTACTCACAGAAAATAGTGATAAGTGGATTATTACATCAGAATTTGAAAGCATAATTAATTCTTTTTCCAGTGTAGAGATCAAAACTAGTACCTCAGTCATGCTAGGCACATGTTCGTACTGAGCCACAACCCCTACCATGCAATTACTTAAAATGGGATTAGGGGGAAAACAGTGTGATTTGTAGTAAGCACTCAGGAAACATCAGGGAGTGAGAAGAAGAAACTGAGACCTCTGCAGAAGTTTCCAGTAGTGAAGCTAGAATTCTCCGATGTATCCCAGGTGAGAAGGCACTGGTGTTACAGGACCCAGTTTCCATTGGAAGTCCTGATATTGCTATTTGTTTGAAAAGTCATCCGTGATGGCCTCAGTGATGACCTCTTCCAGACATCTCATTGAGGCTTTAATCACTACCTTCAGAGAGCCTGTGGAGGCTCAGAGAGAGTAGCACTCAGTCCCTGCTCACCCAATGGTCTCCGAGAAGTAAACACTATATATATATATATGGCTGCAAAAGTCATTTTCAGTGCTTGATATTCTATTGTTATTCTGCTGTTTTCACATCTAGTGGCGATATCAGGAGGGGTTTCACTTCTTTGCGCTTTTGGATGGGCGTTTGAATGACATTTACTCGGGTCTCCACACAGCAGACCCTCCTTTTTTTTTTTTTTTTTTTTTTTTTGGTACCAGGGATTGAACTCAGGCCCTTGCATTTGTGAGGCAGGCGCCAGAACCACTGAGCTAAATCCCCAGCCAAGACCCTCCTTTACCTTAAAATGGCTTGCGAGGTGGCATCTTCTGTGCACAAGGCCAAGTGAAGCTGCAGGAACATTTCCTGAGCACTACTACAGCGTCCTGTTTGTCCAGCTCGCTATGTTGGATAAGATAAAAAAGCCTCGTTTGTGTATGTTCAAGCTAGAATTCTTCCCTTGGAGATTATGGGACTTGAATGATGACTGCAGCTTTGTCTTTGGCAATGGCTTTCCACTAGCCTGGCCACTTTATGGAGCCATTAGTGTTTATGGAGACATCTTTATTTCTTTCAAGTCACACACTTAATACTGTGACTGAACAGATAATGCATGGACATAGCTTTAGCACATCATGCTGTAAGAGTCAGTGCATCATTCATCTCTTTCCTGCTCCTCACCCCTGTGTGCCTGTTTTTTTTTTTTTCTTAGAGGCACCATGATGACTAGTTTCTTGGGCCACCTCACACAGTCAGTCATCCCTAGAACAGTCAGGCATCTGTGTAGATCTGTCCTTAGTGATGCTTATTTCTGTAATCTAAATTTATAAATGTAATGGAACTATTTACATTCAGATGGATTCAGTAAATTTAAGCCAGTATGAAAATCTGTTCCAGTACTTCTCAAATTTCCAAAGGATTGGCTTTTAAAAATCTACCCTTATTCTTCTAGTTACTTTAATAAATGTTTCTTGGTAGCAGGAAATTACCTGGAGATTCTTTGCAAGAGTTTGAATGAACCAAACTACATTTTAGACCCTACAGAGAGAATATACTCAGTATGAAACGTAGCAGTCAGTCTAGATTTCCTGAGCTTAAATACTGCTGCCATGGGTGGAGGTAGTAGTATGTGTCTGTCACCCCATACTGGGAAGGCTGAGGCAGGGGGATCTCTGTTAGTTCAAGGCCAGCCTGGGCTACAGAGTGAGTTCAACGCCTGAACTATATGGAGAGACCCTGTCCTAGGAGCTTCAGGTGGTAGCTAAGGATCAGAATGAATAGCCAAATGTAGAAAAGTGGCTCCAAGTTTTGGTCTTTTTCTAAATTTCAGAATACTGACTCTTGTTGAAAGGCTCATGTGACTGGGCAATTGTTTACTCAGTGCTCACTCTGAGCTGAGTGATCGATTTTATTTATCCAATCTGAGTAATAACTCTGCAAGGTTGTTTTTATCATCTCCAGTATACAGACAATAGATTTCACAGTAAGACAACGTTTACAGACACAGAGCTAGAGTATAATTTAGGCTGATTAGGCTCAGGATGCTAGTTGTCTTGTGTTTTCTGCTCCCTTCCCACCCACTTCATGTGTAGCTTTACCAGCTTCTAAAGCAGCTGAGGACTATCCTGTTTTATGCTGGAAGATTAAACCAGCGTCCAGGGTCAGTGGGTGATATTCTGAGTCTTAGAGGAAGAATATGCAGCATGGGAAATGTGTGAAATTGAGTGTGACTAGAGGAAGTAGGTACTTCCTTTTTGCTGTCACACTCCCATCTCACTTCTCAAAATTACAGCCGTTGCTTGGGTCAGGTTAAGGACATATTTGGGGCCCTTTGGCTCTGGGTGAAGTAATTTCTAGGTAATAAAGATCTGTGCACTTTTGGGCCAGTTTGCACAAGGTTGTTAATGGGACAAACTCAAAATGGGGAAGTATCTTTGTTGAACAACTCTGAGCCATGGTAGAAATCTGAGTCTTGTTCTTTATTTCTCCTGGAAGTAGCCTGACCTTTAAATATTTTAAAGCATTTATAGATTATACATTCAATGAATGAATGGTTTATAATTTTTTAACTTTTTATTTTCAAATACTTAAGATGTATATTGAAGAGTTACAAAAACAGTTCAGGGAGAGCAAGGTGGCAGATCAGAAGACCCCACACAGAGTCTCACACAGAAGCAATGATAAAACCAACTACCTACAGATGAGAAGCACATCAGAAGACCTCATGAGTGTAGTTAAGGGGCTGCAGTGGACCAGAGGAGTGCAGAAAATGGATATGGACACAGAAAATGAGTTAGGAAACATTCTGCTTGTTTTGTCCCATCCTCTGGCTAGCACTGTTCTGGGAAGACTCTTTGGCCATGAATATGGGAAAAGGGAGAATGGACAACCTCAGCAGCTTTTGCCACAGAGGAACAAAGCAGATCTTGCTACTGACGCAAACCCCCGTTGTGTTTGTGGATGTGGACTACGACTGCTGGACCTGCCTGGAGCCAAAGCTGTTGTCCTAGTTACTTTCTCATTGCTGAGACACAATTCCCAACATCCACAATGCTGAGGAGGAAAGTTTATTTTGGCTCACTGTTTGTAAGGGTTTTAGTCCATAGTCAGCTGGCTCCAAGGAAGTGCAGCATGGCAGAGGGACATGGCAGAGGAGAAACAGCTCAGGAAGCAGAGAAAGATCAGTGGAGGAGGGAGGGAGATGAATTCTTTCAGGCCATGTCCTCAGTGACCCACCTCTTCCAAGCAGGTTTCACCTCCCAATGTCACATTTATCTATGACTCATCAGAGTACTAATCCAATGATGAGTATCACACACCTATGATTGAATCAACTACTAGAGGCCATTTATGAGCACATGAGGCCTTTTTCTGGGCGGGAGTGCACGTAGATATAAACTATAGCAGCTATTGTGTCCTATAGAACCAGAAACTCCACTTGCTTCCCTTCCTCACCTCTTGGACTGGAGTTACCACTCTGTATCTAGCACTGGCAAGACTGTATGTCTACATTTAGAAACTGGCCTCTGCCACCAGTGTACTCCTGAGCACTGATCTCAGCACCCATGGGAGCCATTATGCATGTGCCCATGTGCTCACAGGAGCAGGATCTGCCATAGCTGTGTATATGTGGTAATAGGACACCTGTGGAATTGAGTATGTGTACGTACAGGCTCAAACACCTACCAGAGCTCTACCTGCCACCCACTAGACCAGACTCCACCCCTTCACTTCACTACAGTGTACACAACCACATATCCAATAGACTAGGCTCTTGACAAACCACATGTTTTGCATTTGCCCACCAGACCCAGCTTTTGCATGCCCTTGGAGCTGGTGTTCCTGACATGGATCAGAACCTGGGGCTTCCATACACTTTACCCATATGACACCATTATCCTTACCCATGAATGTTTTTTTCCCCATTAATAGGTATTATGGCTTATATTTAGATGTTCATCAAAGCCTCATGTTCTCATAGGCAGGGCTTTCGGGAGTGATTGGATCATGGGTGCATGATACTGGATTAGTCCACTGATTGTTTCAGCATAGTTCTGGGTGTGCATAGTAGACTTAAAGAAGAAGAAAGACCCACCCTAGGTGTAAGTGTCACCAACCATTAGGCTTGTGGCCTGGATGGAATAAAAAAACAAAAGATGAAGTCTCATTGCCTCTTGCCTGCCATGCCATGGGCTCATTCTCATCTGTCACGCCCTTCTGCCCTGGTCCTCTGCCTTGGAGCCAGTCAACTATGTGCTGAAACCTCTACAAACTGTCAGCTAAAAGAAACCTTTCCTTCTTTAATAGTAGGTGCCAGGTATTTTGTCCCAGCAACAAGAAAGTAACTTGGACAGTAGGACAGTTCTTAAAGTCTGGATGAGGTGATTCCTTCTTCAAATAAGGAGGCAACAACAAAAGACTTTAAGGAATATGAATAACCAAGGAACTCAGATATCCCTAAAGGAATATAATAACTTAGCAGTAAAAGCTGGCCATGGTGGTACACACCTGTAGTTATAGCTACTTGGGATGTTGAGGCAGGGGTGTTGATAGTTTGAGACCACCCTGGAAATCAGTATAAGTTTCTAATTGCTGGGACAAAATAACCAACACCTGCATCATAAAGGAGGACTGATTCATTATGGCTTACAGTTTCAGTGGATTTAGTCCATAGTTGGCTGGCTTCAAGGCAACAGTATAGTTGAAGGGCCTGGAAGCTAATAACCTCATGGCAACCAGTAGATAGAGAGAAGGGAGGAGCCAGAGAAAAGAATACGCTTTTCCAATTCATGCCCCCCTTCTGACTAGGTCCCAACACCCGAAAGACTCAAGCATCTCTTCATGCAAAATACATTTAGCCAATTTCTAAGGGTTGTGAAAATCCTAACAGTTCCAGCATTGCTGAAAGCTCTAAGTCCAAAGTCTCCTCTGACCTGGACATGGTGGTACATACCTGAAAGCCTAGCACTTGGGAGGCTGAGGCAGGAGAATTATGTGAGCTTGAGGCCAGCCTGTGCTATATAGATCAGGGCCAGTCCGAACTACATAGCAAGATGCTTTCTCAGAACACCAAAAGAAAAAACAAACAAAATCTTCACTGAGACTCAAGGCAAATTCTTTGCTGTAATCCCCTATAAAAATCCAAATGAAAGTTAAACACTTCCAACATACAATACACAGGGTAAACATTCCCATTCTAAAGGGGAAGAAGAGTGTAATTGAAATCAGACCAAAAGCAAGACTAAAACTCAGCAGGGCAAATATTAAATCCTGTAGCTGCATGTACAGCACCCAGGGCAGGTTGTGGTGAGCTGTGAGCTTCAGCAGTCTTGGGCAGACCTATGGACTTGCTGATTATGGCCCACATGGCCTTTCTTTTGGCACGGCTCCTGCAGCTTTCCTCACCATACTTTCCACATTCCTGGTGTCTCTGACTTCCTGCGCTCTTCACTGTACCTTTGGGTTTGCTCTCATATCTATATGTACTGCCCTTCTATTGGAAGGAACTGTGACCCTGTCACACATTTTTTCCTGGTCTCTTAGGGCTTCAGAAATAAGGATAGATGCCTGCATGACCCCGTAACTCTTGCACTCTACATGCCTGTAAAGTCAGCACCACATGCTTGGTGCCAAGGTAAGCTTCCAGCTTAAGCAGTAGCTGGATTACCTTCAACCATAGGTGCAGTGGCCTCTGACTGCCTGGACATTTAACTCAGGGATACACCTATCTACATGGTCCTGGAGCAGGTTTTTCAGAGACTTTCTTCTGATATGAAAGACAATTTGTACCTTTGAGCCTGCAATGAGGGGTGGAGGGTTTCTCAGATTTCTGAAATTTCCTCAAGGAATATTTTTCATCCCATACCAAGTACTTGGCTTCTTTTAAATGCTAATGTTTTCAGCAACAGTGCTCTGCTGTACCCCAACTTGCCAGATACTTCCCTTATGGCAAAAATGCAAACTTTTCAAATCAATCAATTCTGCTAATTTCTCCTGATTTTCATTGTAGTATTGACTATAAGCAGTCAGCAGTACCCATGCCACCACCTGAACATTGGGCTGTCTTGAAATTTTCTTCCAAAGATTAATCAGTCCACTTCCCAGTCTCTAACAGAGTCTCTGGTGAAATTGTAGACCAGTCTTCTGCCAGAAGATAACACACATGGCCTCCAGTACATCTGCCAGATGAAACCTCCTGAATCTGACCTTCATTGTCTGCATTTCTATCAACGTTCTGGCCTTTTGAAATCTGACTAGAATCACCCATGGGCTGTTCTTCTCCTTCCTCCTCTTCATCCTCCTTTTTTTCCCCCTCCCCTCATTCTTCTTTTTGATATTTGGGTACAAGGTCTTGCTGTATAGTTCAGGCTGCTTTTGAACACATTATATAGCTCAGGCTAGCCTTGAATTTAAAATGATCCTCCTTCCTCAGTCTTTGAGTGCTGGGACTATGGGTGTATACCACTGTGCCAAGTTGATCAGGCTCGTCTCTCTTTTTTTCAGATTGCTCAAAACTTTTTTTGGGGGCAGGTACTGGGGATTGAACTCAGGTCCTTGCACTTGTGAGACACGCAGTAGAACCACTGAGTTAAATCTCTGGCCTTCAAAACTTTTAATAAACTGAAAAATTGTAAAAGCAGCCATGCAAACAGACACATTATACACAGAAACAAAGATAAAGTTTATAGAACATTTCTCATTGGAAACAGTACAAGCTAGACAATGAAGTAACACTTTTAAAAATACAGAGAAAGCTCTATCAACCTCAGTTTACCTAACAAAAACTTTTTTTTTTGTAGCAGTGATTGAACTTGGATCCTTGCACTTGCGAGGCAAACGGCATCACCACTGAGCTAAATCCCCAGCCCTCAAGAACATCTTTTAAAAGGAGGGGGAAATAAAAACATTTTCAGATATATAAAAGTAAAAAAAAAAAAAATTAAACCACCAGCAGACCAGCAAGAATATTAAGGCAGTCCTAAATAAAAATGAAAATAATATCAGATAGATACCTGCATTAGGAAGGAAAAGCAGCAGAAAAGATAATGCCATGAATAAATAGAATGACTTTTTCTTATTACAGTTATGTAGCATATAATGATGTTTTTCAATAATAAGACAGTGATCCCGTAGAATTATATTGCCTATTTTAAAAAATTAAAAAAAAATTTTTGGCTGGGGATTTTGCTCAGTGGTTCTGCCACCTGCCTCGCAAGTGCAAGTCCTGAGTTCAATCCCCAGAAACAAAAAAATAAATTATTTAAATAATTATACAAGTAGATATTAATAAAGAAAATATAAAAGTCATTCTATGAAAAAATAATTTTTCATAGTAGAATTATTAGAGAATAACACTGGTAAGCACACTGTGTATCATGATCTTAAAAGAATATATTTTCATTTGCTAATCTATCTTTCAAGTCATTTCTTAATAATACTGTACTTTTTGTATAAAACATTTTAATTATTAACAAAGTATCTCACACTTGGTTTAATTTTGAGCAGTATCTTCCTATTTTACAACATCCAACATCTATTATACTTTTGCTCATTATTTACACTTTCAGTTTCTCACACCAGAGAGGCAGTGAAATATTTACACTCATGTGTTTGACTTATTTTACTTAAGAGTATGGCTTTGAGGGCCAGGGATTTAGCTCAGGGGCACCATGCCTGCCTCACAAGTGCAAGGTTCGGTATCCCAAAAAAAAAAAAGAAAAACAGTATGGCTTCAAGGTGCATTCATTTACCTAGAAACATCTCTGATTTATTCTTTATGGCTTTATAGTACTTCATTATAAAAAACCATGTTTTTATCCACTCATCAGTTGATGGGCATTTGGGTTGTTTCCAAGCTATTACAATCTATGCAGCTCTAAACATGGGTGCTTATATATCTCTGTGGTATGATTTTAATTCTTCTAGGAAGATACCCAGAAGAGGAATGGCTGGGTCAAATTGAATAACTTATCCTAGTTTTTTGAGAAATCTCCACACTGATTTCCACAGTGGTTGCTTGGTTGCACCAGTCTATACTCCCATCAACAGCAGAGAAGGGTTCCTTTTCCTCCACAGCCTCACCAATATTTATTTTTGGCTGATTTCTTGATGATAGCCATTCTTTCCAGAGTGAAATAAAAATGGATCAAAGATCTAAGTATTAAAATAGAGACATTAAATCTGCTGGAAGAGAGAGTAGGTAGAATGCTTGAGGATAAAGGAGTAGGTAAAGATTGCATGGGCAAAACCTAGATTGCATGGGAAATACTACAAAGAATCAATAACTGGGGCCTAATCTTATTAAAAAACTTTTGTCCAACAAAAGAAATCACCAACAGAGTGAAAAGACAAGCCACACAGTGGGAAAAAAAATTTTGTTCAGCAGTTCTTCAGACAAACGATAATATCTAGAATGTAGAATACGAAAAATCAGCCCCTTGAAATTAAAGACCCAATCCAAAAATGGGCATCTGAGATGAATACAAACTTCTCAGATGAAGTAGAAACACAAATGAATATATGAAAAAATGTTCAACATCAGTGGTCATTCTAGAGATGCAAATTAAAAAAAAAACTGAAATTCCAGGCTCTTCTTAAAGCAGTGTAAGGCTTCTCCAGCCAGAATCTCTAAACATGCCCATATTCCTTCCATGACAGTCCGTAGAAGTCCCTCAGGCTTCTGAGCCATGTGGTGAGTTGTACTCACAGCAACGATCCCACTCTTGGTACCAATTTTTGGTCTAAGTCACTTTGCAATTGCTGGAAAAAAATACTCAACATCTGCAAATTAAAAGAAGAGAGGCTTATTTTGATTCACAGATTTGGTAGATTCACTCTGTGGTTGGCCGGCTCTAGGGCAGAAATGGTGTGGCAGGGCAGCACCGTGGGCCTGGAAGCAAAAAGAGGGGCGGGTCTGAGCGTGAGAATGTATCCCTCCGAGTCGTGTCCTTGGGGACCTTCCAACCAGGCCCAGTCTATAAAGGTGACGCTTCTGGGGTGCATTTTATGTACAAATCATAATGCAGAGAAAGAGCAAGGGAGGGAGACAGACACAGAGAGATAGAGGGAGGGAGAGAATAGAGATTGGTAAATTGCCAAAGAATTCAAATAATCTCAGCAGATTGCAAGAGAACACAGGCAACTTGAAATTGGGATAATATATTAACAAAATGAGAAGGTCAACAAAGAGATCAAAATCATAAAAAAAATGAAACCAAAATTCTGGAGATTCATTCCTTTATTTTTGTAATAACATTTAATTTAGATATTTTCCATACTTTGGCCCAGCTAAAATAGAATATAGCATCTTTCAAATGGTAGAAACCAATAAGGACACTTTTCTCTACACCTCCCTTTTGTACTTTATGGTAAATAGCAGGGGAAAAATTCATTTATACATCATTTTCAGGAAAATTGTGTTGCTAAAAACCCACTTATTTCTACTTATATGCAGTCTCTTTATTTTTACTAGAAATGGGCATCTACCTCCCTTTTGTACTTTATGGTAAATAGCAGGGGAAAAATTCATTTATACATCATTTTCAGGAAAATTGTGTTGCTAAAAACCCACTTATTTCTACTTATATGCAGTCTCTTTATTTTTACTAGATGTGGGCATCATAGTCTCTTGAGAAAAAAGTACCAATCTGCATATATATATAGATATCTATATATCTCTCTCTATATATATTGCATTTCTGTATTTTTTCTAAAAAAATCACATAATAAACAATATTGTGATAAAAAAACAAAATCCTGGAGATGAAGAATACAAAAAAATGAATAATAAAATAACAGAACTTCAAAAGCAGACTTGATTAAGTAGAGGAAATAATATGCAAATTTGAAGAGAGATCATTTGAAATTGCTCAGGTGGAGGAGAAAGATAAAAAGAAAAAGAGAGACCACAGTTAAAGTTGTGGGAATCATTAAGCCTTAAAGAGGGAAATTCTTCTATTTGCAATAATGTGGCTGAATCTGGAACGCATTTGCTAAGTGAAATAATCCAGACTCAGAAAAATACCACGTGATTTTTCTTACACGTAGAATCTAAAAGTGTTAAATTCATACAAGCAAAGAGCACAGCAGTGTTTACTAGTGGTGAGAGTAGGGTGTCAAGTAAACCACAGAAGCGAGCGGGGGTGCTTATCAAAGGGTATAAAGTTTTAGTATGAATACGTTCTGGAAATCAAATGAATAGCAGGATGATTCTGGTTTCCCAACCTCACACTGCCCTCACCTTTCTCCACCTAAGCCTGTTGTACATTACCCAGTTCAATAAATGGTATTCGTTTAACATAAACATTTTTTTTTTTAAAGCACTGGGGATTGTACCCAGGGCTTCCACAGTGAGCTACATCTCCAGCCCTTTTCTTTTCTCTTTTCTTTCTTTCTCTTTTCCTTCCTTCCTTTCTTTTCTTTTCTTTTTCTTGAGATAGTGTTTCACTAAGTTGTTAAATTACCCAGGCTGGGCTTGAATTTGTGTTCATCCTGCCTTATCCTCCCAGATTGCAGGAATTACAGGCATGTACCACCATTCCTGGCTTCCACATAAACTTTTAAGCATCTCTTGTTTGCCAGGCATTGTGTCAGATGACTAGGGCTTTAGAGGCATATAAGTGATGCATGTCTTAGTTTGAGCTTCCTTAGCAAAATACCATAGACAACATATATTTTTTTCCTGTAGTCCTGGAGGCCTAGAATTTCCAGATCAAAGTACTAGCAAAGTATATTCCATTTTGTGGCTTCTTCTCTTGGCTTTTAGGTGGCTGCCATCTTGCTGTGTGCTCACATGACCTCTTTGTACACAGAGGACTAGGGAGAGCAAGCACTCTGACAGCACTAAGGACACTAATCCTATCCAAGGATCCCAGCCCGTGAGCATAATTGCTGTGGATTATTGTCTCCCCCAAAATGTATATGTTGAAGCCAGAGCCTTAACTGCCCCAACACCAGCCCCTCAAAAAAGTGATGATATTTGAGGGAGGGCAGGGGTAAGGAGAAAAAATGAGAACCAAGACCTGTCATGTAAAGGTACACGATCCCAATGATGAATGTAACTGTACTGTATACCTAAAATGTCCAAAAAACTCAATGAGAGAAAAAAAGATAAAGGATAGCTTATGGGCCAAAAAAAAGTGATGATACTTGAAAATGGAGCCTTTGGGAAGTAAGATAAGGTAGTAAGGCCCCTTTTAGCTTATAAAGACTTCATAGGGCAGGTAACAGTCATACCCTTAATCTTGGTACCCTTGGGCCTAGCCCCACCATGAATCAATTACACACTTTAGATTCAGTTGCCTCCAAAGTAGCGTATGACCACAGGAGGCTTGGTGGTGGTGGGCATCTAGACATAAACCATAACAGACAAAGACTTTCTTTGCCATTTAGCTCTTGATTTTTAAAGGAAAGATGTCACCAAAACTAAAGATAGTTTAAAGTCTCATAAAATAATTTAGCTGGAGGCAAATATCTGCAAACAACTTTTGCAAGAACCTAATTGTAAAGATTACAGAATTTGGATAATATTGAAATAATCACCTACAGATCACTACATAGGTTCCAGAATACTGGTCTTATTACCACTCATGTTGATGAAAAATGCTAATGGGAACTAGATATATTAAATTCCACATTTTTTTTTTGTGGTTTTTTGAGACAGGGTCTCACTATGTAGTTGAGACTGACCTGGAACTCACTATATAACTCAGGCTGGTCTTGAACTCACAGCGATTCTCCTACCTCAGCCTCCCTAGTGCTGGATTACAGGTGTGTGCCACCATGCCCGGCCTTAAATTCCACATTGTTAAGATGGATTCCCGTCATGGCTATATAGTGATCAGTTGACATGGTAGGAATAAAGAGGCAAAATGAGTTGGTGAGTGATTGTGCCTTCACAACCCAGTTTAATTTCAGGTAGCAAATGCATAGATTTTATTTTGAGGCAGGGTCTCACTAGTAGTTCAAGCCGGCCTCAAATTTGTAATTATCCTGCTTCAGTCTCCAGAGCGCTGTGAGTGCTGGGATAATAGGCGTATACCACCCTGCCCAGTGCACAGATTTTTTTTCTTATTTTTTTCCATTAAGTTTCTTTTTTTCTTTTTCCTTTTTTGTTTTTTTTGAGACAGGGTCTCTCTATGTACTTGAGACTGACGTAGCCCAGGCTGGTCTCAACTCACAGCGATCCTCCTGCCTCAGCCTCCTGACTGCTGGGATTACAGGCGTGTGCCACCACACCCGGCTCCATTAAGTCTCTTGATACATTCAAAGCAAACAATATGGTTACATTTATCGTTGGGATCTTGTACCTTTACATGATATATCTTGTTTCCTATTTTTTCCCCATACCCCTGCCCTCTTTTCACCCCCTTCACCCTTCCAGATTTTTAAAATAGTATAAACAAAATTCTAACATTGCATTATGTTAGAGTTGTGTCTGAGTGAATGAGAGGAGCATTTATTTTTTCTCTTCTGTTAGGTTTTTTGATTCTTTGATTCTATCTATGTATGTGTCTATCTGTCCATTTCTCTCTCCCCTCTGTTTATCTATATTTAAGTAATACAAATGTTTCCTTAGGAAATAGTCATACTGGGGTATGTATAGTGTTAAATACTTCCACCTTATCAAGTTTTTGCCAGATATTCCTCTGAGGACTAATAGTGATAATATAAAAAAACTAAAAATAGACCTCCAGAAGCAAAAGATCCAATCAACAAATGGACAATTGAAATGAGTAGCTGCTGTTTTTCAGAAGAAGAAGAACAAATGCCCAGTGCACACATGAAAAAGTATTCAGCAGTTTTGGCCATTAGAGAACTGTAACTCAAGACTGCACATGGAGTCTCTCAAGATGGCAGCGTCAGAAGATGGGTTACAGCTGCCTAAGCTTCCCGAGCTGTTCGAAACCAGCAAACAGCTTCTGGAGGAAGTAGAAGTAGTGAATGAAACCACCGGTTCCGGGATAATCCAAGATAAAGTGTTCAAAGGACTGGACCTGCTGGAGAAGGCTGCTGAAATGTTATCGCAGCTCGATTTGTTCAGCCAAAATGAAGATTTAGAAGAAATTGCTTCCATCGACCTGAAATACCTGATGGTGCCAGCGTTTCAAGGAGCCCTCACCATGAAACAAGTCAACCCCAGCAAGCGTCTAGATCATTTGCAGCAGGCTCGGGAACATTTTTTAAACTACTTAACTCAGTGCCGTTATTATCATGTGGGAGAGTTTCAGCTGCCCAAAACCAAGAACAACTCAGCTGAAAATAACACTGCTAATCCCTCGGTGGCCTATGCTAACCTCGTTGTGATGGCATCTCAAAGACAGGCTAAAATAGAGAGATACAGGCAGAAGAAAGAAGCGGAGCATAGGTTGTCTGCACTGAAATCTGCAGTGGAAGGTGGTCAAGCAGATGATGAGCAAGTCCGTGAATATTACCTCCTTCACCTTCGGAGGTGGATTGGAATCAGTTTAGAAGAGATTGAAAGCATTGACCAGGAAATACAGATCCTGAGAGAAAGAGACTCTTCAAGAGAGGCATCATCTTCTCACTCATCTGTTCAGGAGAGACCTCCAACGAAGTCCTTCATACTCACTCGTGACAAGGCCCAAGCCAAAGTATTTGGAGCTGGTTATCCAAGTCTGGCGACTATGACAGTGAGTGACTGGTATGAGCAGCATCGGAAATATGGAGCATTACCAGACCAGGGAAAAGCCAAGACAACATCAGTTGATTTTAAAAGAGTGGCTCAGCAACAGGAGGATGAAGAAAAGGAAAAAGAAGAAGATGAGAAGGTACTCCACAGAGCACGGGAGTGGGATGACTGGAAGGACACCCATCCACGGGGCTATGGCAACCGACAGAACATGGGTTAACCTTCCAAAATGACAGGACTCTGGGGCATGAACCTTTCCTGCCGAGGAAACTGCCACCTTGCCCTCCCAGGCTCCTGCTTCAGCGCTGTGCAACGAAGGCAAAGATGCTGACTCTTCCTTTGTGGTTAATAAAGCGTGAAACAGTTAAGTGTGTATTTGTACCCTAGATAATAACCAGTGATCTTGTCATGGCATTACTAATTCTTATCGTGGTGTATTCTGATTTCTTAAATGGACAGAAAAGTACATTGACAAATGCCTCTGTATAATCAGTGGTGTATGAATTCTCTTTAAAATGAAATAATAAAATCACTTTTATTATGAAAAAAAAAGACTGCACAGGGATTTGGTTTTGTTTTGTTTTGTTGTTTTTTTTTTCAGCTTTAATTAAGTTTATTGGTACATTTTAGGGATACAGTACAGTTACATTCACTGTTGGGATCTTGTACCTCTACATGACAAGTCTTGATTCTCATTTTTTCCCCTTGTCCCTACCCTCCCTTCACCCCCTCCTCCCCTTCCCATCTACAACCACTTTATTTCCATCTTTTCATTATCTCACATTTTTTTCTTTTCCCTTTTTACCCTTCCCCTATCCGTCCCACCTTCCCTACACCTTTAGCTCCTTTCTTCCCATTTCTCAATGTCAGTAATCTTATTAGGATGTTCTGCACAGGAATTTTATCTTACTACAGTAAGAATGGCTATCATCAAGAACTCAAAAAAGTGGGCTGGGAATTTAGCTCAGTGTTTCCGCTACTTGCCTCGCAAGTGCATGGACCTGAGTTCAATCCCTGGTACCAAAAAAACAAACAAACTCAAAAAACAGCACATGCTGGCAAGGCTATGGAGAAAAGGGAACCCTTCTGCATTACTAATGGGAATGTAAACTATACACCCACTATGGAAATCAGTGTGAAGATTTCTCAAAAAACTAAAAAATAGGAATTTTGTTAAATCTAGCTATATTCCTAGATATCTTCCCCAAAGAGTTGCTTAACTCAATCACATTATAATGATATGTGCATATCCGTGTTTATAGCCACACAATTTACAGTAGCTAACTCATGGAAATGGCCTGTATGTCCATCAACAGATGAAGGGGTAAAGAAAGCGTATTTATGTACACAATGTAGTACTACTCAGCCATAAAGGACAGTTTTGAGTCATTTGTAGAAAACTGGATTCACTTCGAGAGCATAGTACTAAGCGAAATAAATCGGACACAGCAGGTTCAATATCACAGTTTCTCTTCTATGATAAACCCAAAATATAAATAATTTAAAGAACAACATAAAAGAAATGATAGGAAACAGGGAGGCAGATGTTTTTCAGATGGGAAGGGGAGCTTGGTTATGGAAGGGGAAGGGAAGGATTGATAGTGAAATGTCTATGTACTAACTCCCCACGATGAGTATATTCGTTATGCTTCACAAGTATGTGCTAACAAAAAGGGAGGAAACTAATGAACTCTGTGATCCAGATTTATCCAGTTTTGACAGTCATCATTCATTGGTTTTGTTTAATCTATTGTTACATAGCAACCTCTTCACTTTCCTTCTTAAATTAAATACTTTAAACCAAAGCCCAGGCAGTAGGGTATTTTATCTGTAAATATTTCAGTAAAGCGATGACTGTCTTAACAAGGATATCTCTTTGTGTATATGTGAGAATAAAATATTACTGCTTACATCATTAAGTTCTAGCTAAACGCTTTCCAAAGCATTACATATTTTATGTAATCTTTTCACCATCCCACGAGTCGGCTTGGTTGTTCTCACTTTTATGATGGGGAAATTGAAACTCCAAGAGGTGTGAATTGCCAAAGTTAGGGAGTGCTGCAACAGGAACTGAAATATTTTCTTTTCCTCTCCAGAGCTCATGCCCCTAACTACTATAAAACTGCTCCATCTGTACTTGTCCTCTGAAAATAGACCCTCAGGAACACCCTGGCCTGGTAAAAGAGTTGTTTTGCATAAAATGATTTATTTTACTGCTCAGTGACCTTGAAAAAATTCCTTGTTGATTGAAAGTGCTTTGGGAAGCAAGAGCACTGGCTTTGGAGTCAGGTGACTTTAGCTTGGGCACATTGTTCTATGGGTTTCTGGCTGTAAGACTTTGGGCAAGTTGCTTAATCTTAGAGTCTTCATTTTTTTCGCATTCATAGCTGTGAAAGTTAAATGATGCACTCAAAAGCCGAAGAATCATTTATTTTATGTAGGCTTGAAGAGGAAATATGTGGCATTCTGCCTTCCCCTTCTCCTGTCTCCTCTATGTTTCACTGATTATGTTCTTCCCTCTTACCACTGATCCTCCATGCTATAGTGAAAGTATTATCTGTATTAATATACCCTGTTTCTTCATTTATTATTTTAGTTGGCTTAATTTCTACTTCTTTACCACATCCTCTACACATTTTAGTATGGCTGAGCCTGGCCATTAGCTTGTGTTACTTTTGTATAACAGACTTCATTTTTTAAATGTAAGCTGCCTTTAAGTACTTTCAGGAAGTTGGCAGGGTATAAATGATTTATCTCATTATTTAGTGCCACATTATCTGGAGGATTATGAGGTTGGATGTATTGCTTGAGCCACGGCACATTTTTGTCATCATTGTGTTGTCAATTTCAATTAAGGCTGAAAACATCTGATGAATAGATGGAGGTGGCCAGCGAAGGGCTGGGTCAGATAGACTGATGGGCGTTTTGACGGCCTGGCCTATTCTTCAAACCAATTTATTAGGCTGTTTTAATTACCTTGGCAGCTCTTCTTGAAATCCTCTCCAAGTGCCTCCCATTAAAAAGTCTTCTCATCAGCACGACCAAAATTATCAATGATTAAAATGTCATAAACCTCCCAGTTCTCTGCTGGGCTCATCATATGGATGGACTCTACAGCTTTTGTAGGCTAAGATGTCAAGCTCATTCTCTGGTTGCCATTGGAAACAGTTTAGGCCTCTTAGGACACTGAATAATCTTTTTAGGTCAATGTGGCATATTCATGTTGTGATTACTGAATGAATCCAATTGGATTAAAGAATCTTTTAAACAAAATTGGAAGGTAATTCTTGTTGGAAATTGGTACACTTTTTGTTGGCACCTATAAACTCATTTAAAGAGATTGGATATCCATGTATATGGCATCACTCAACTACTTCCAGAATTAGGTTTAATTTTGACATTGTTAAGAACCAGAAAATTATGAATAAAGATACATGCTCACAAATACAGTATACACGTGCATTTGCAGGTCTTCCTCACACTAAAAACCAGCCATACGAAAACTGTGGTTTTTAAGTTCTCTGAGGAAAGATCTAAACTGGTTATGGTAGCAGACTTAGAATTATAAGGCAAAGGTATGTTCAAAGTAAGAAATGGGAAAAATCTTAGAATTTCATCCAAAGCAAAGCAAGGTGGAAGTGTAGCAAGGAGGGAACAAGTCTGCCAGCCTATTTGGCTTCAGGGAAGTCTTTCTACCTGGATATCATTTTCTGGCTTCTCAAAAGACCCAGGTAGAATGGAATCTGGGAGGTGGTTGAGTGAGAGATAAGAGAATAAGGAAAAAGTGTGTCTGTTATTATTAGTGCTGTAGTGCAAATCTGTCTAAAAATCCAGTGCCTTAAAACAGTATCCTTGGATTGCTCACAGTTCTGTGAGTCAGGAAGTCCTGGCAGGGCTCAGCACATGTGGCTTATCTCTGCTCCACATGTTGACTGAGTCTGATCCGGATGTACCATTGATCTGAAGGCTGCGGGTCACTCACATGCTGGGCCTTGGTGCTCCCTACCCTCCAGACTTCTTCACCTGGCTTCTCTTCATGGGGTCTCTCTTCCCATCAAGACAGCCCAGAGTTCTTTATGTGGAAGCTCAGGATTGTAGGAAAGCATAAGTGGAAGCTGGCAGTCTTCTTAAAGCCCGGGACTGGCACATTGTCAGCTTTAGTAAGATCCATTGGTCACAGCCAGTCACAGCGCCAGCCCAGATTTAAGGGAGGAGCAGCAGATACCACTTCTGGATAGAACATGATGCAGGGACCACAGGTATTGTGGGTGGTCATCTTTGCAGCTAATTTTCCACCTGAGGTCACCTACATTTATGTTATAGTGAATGCCAGGTACCTTGACCTGTGGTAAGGAGGAATGATAAACTTTTCAAATCTACAGGAGTAGACGGTAAAATTTGGTCTATTTTCCTTTCATTGAAAAGGGATTGTGGGAAGAACAGTGGTTTTAACTTTAGACCTGGGTTCTGACTTTTACGTAGCCATTCATAAACTGTATGGCCTTGGGCTTACTTCATAGCTGATGAACGTTACTTTCCTCAACTCTAGCTTCTAATAAGCTTTGCCTGCTGCCTGTAATGGTGCTGGAATGTAACATAAATTAATTCTACAGTTTCTAGTTCAATGTTCAATAAAAGTGAACACTCAATAATATTAATCTTCTCTCCAAATTTACTCTGGGAAAAGCATAACTGTGTGTTCATATTGAGGAAGACCATATAATTTATTGTGTAAAATGGGATGCTTTTGAGTGTGGAAGGAGGTGCTATTAATAATTATACCAGATAAGAAGCATAAGCCAGGAGTATTCCAGGCAAGGTGGGTTACCTTGTTGATAAGGAATTGCTGGTTGGGGGAGAGGGCAGGGAGTGACTGTTGTCTTCAATGAGAACTTTGCAAGATTTTTTATATTACAGTGTTCTAAATTAAAGGCATCATAAAGTAGGAACAGTCTCACTAGAGGAACTCAGAATTAAAACAATTGTGGGGCTATAGTGTCTTCCCTTGGGCTGGGGATTTAGCTCAGTGGTTCTGCTGCCTGCCTCACAAGTGCAGGGTCCAGATTTCGATCTCCAGTACTAAAAAAAGAAAAGAAAAGCAAAAACAAAAATAGTGTTTTCCATCTACTATCCTGAATTTCTTGGTTAATGATGGTGTATCTTGTGGCAAATTTATCTCCTGTGTGAAGGTTAAAAAATCTTACGAGAGAATTAATGAAATTCATGTGAAAGCACCCTCACACCCTATCCTATTCGCCAACTCTCTTTCTCTCTCAATCTCCTTTCAATTTCTACTAAGGAATAAATCCAGGAGCATATAATTTGGAATAAGACTGGGGGAATTCATGTCATTGGTGTTTGGCTCAGAGGCAATTACATTCTATATATCTTGAATGGGAATGAAGAAGCAGTGACAAAAATTCCAACCTCTTAGAACATGGTTGACTAAAAACCAAAATACACCCCTCCCCAATGAACAAACCCCACCAGATTCCTGAAGTTAATTGGGAATTATTTTACTTTGAGAGATCTAAAGAAGTAATAGGACTTTGAGAGTCCACAATAAAGATGTGACATAGCAAAAGGATGGAACAAGTTGAAAGTGAATAAAAATGATCATTATTGTATGCAATCATAATTTCATCCCCTGATGGTTATGATGTTAAACATTAGGCTTATATCTCTCTTGACTATAATGAAAAGCAAGTTTTACTGTTGTGTGGGGCTTGTGCAAAATGCATGCCCAATCCTAGGATATTTTTGCAGCAGTATTTTCCAAATTTTAGAAAAACAGATTTAATTCCCTCAGTGATGCATGCAGCAAATGTGTATTAAGAATCTATTATTGGTTAGGCTATCTCCACTGAATCTGCAAGCATGCTAAATTATGTTTTTATTACAAAGCTTAACAATTTGTTACCCCCTTCATTAACAATATAAAATTTTAGTATGTTAAGCATCTCTAACATCCCCTTGATTGTTTTCTCCCACATTGCTTTAAAAACATAAATTACTTATTTATTTTTATTTTTTACAACTAAAACATTTTACATATAAGAATAGTTTGCTGATTTCTTTATTCCTTACTTCTGTGTTTATTTTTGTTTCTATCTGATTACATATGGCTTTCAGTATTTCTTTCGGCATTATATCTGTGAACACACTATTTTTAGGCCAGGTGTAGTGGTACACACCTGTAATCCCAACACTTGAGAGGCTGAGACAGGAGGATTTCCATGAGTTCACAGCCAGTGAGACTCTATCTCAAAAAGAACAACCAAAAAAAAAAAATTTTTTTTTGTTTTTAGTTTCAGGCTGGCAAAATTTTTTTCTCTTAGTGTGAAATGATGGTTTGGCATGTTGTTTTCCATAACTTGATAGTTATTTTCCATCGGTGTTTTTTACTAGTCCATGTTTGCAATAAATAATGTTTACATTCCTTATGTGGAGTTGGTACATGTGTATAGTGCATATTAATTCTTTTCTCATCCCTTGCCTCCCTGCTCCCTCCTTCTCTTGATCCCCTTCCCACTTACAAAAGATCTATTTCTGTACTACCTATTATTTGTCTTTTATTTGGCTATTGGTGCTTTGGAGTTTTTAAAATTGTCTCCAGCATTTATTCAGTGATGTGCTAATAAACATTTTCTGGAGGCCAGGGAACAATCCTGATTTGAAGCATTTATCAATTTCTATGGTATAAGTGCTCCTGACACAGTCAGAGACCATTACAGGGACAAAGGACAAGCAAACTCCTGGGCCCTTCATCTATTGCACATGAACACAATTTGTATTTGCTTCTGAGACAATCAGGGGCTTAAAAGTGTTTTTTACTAAAATCTGTGACTCTTTACTTAAACTTGCAAATGCTCAGTAGGTAACTAAAAGCAGCACAAAGCTTGGCTTTCATTTTGTATCCTTTATCTTAAAACTTTGAATATACAGTGGACCCTCAAGTTACGACTGGCTCACATACAAGCAACTTAGGTTATGATAAGGATTTTAGTTTAACTTAGGACCAAAGTCTTGAGTTATGACAAGAGCATTGGTCTTTCTGTGTGGGGTTAATTGTGAAATCCTGGGCCAGTGTCTCTCTAAGGACACTGAGATCTACCTGGGAGAAGGTATGACCTAAAATTATACAGAACAGAGACTTTGAAGGCCGTGTAGAGAAGCACACTGTCCCTGTAGCGGTCTACAGGGCTGCAGGTAGACAGTGGTGATGTTGAGGAACTGGTGGAGGAACACTCAGGGGACTCTAGCAACTTCTGCTGAGCAACAGAGAATGGCAGCTGGGGAGCTTTCTGCATGAGGAGGGGGCGTATCACCATCAGTGCAGCCAAGTTCTTCTGAAATAAAGGAAATCCTGAAACAATGGACAGAGCTACAAACATTTGTAGAGAAGACCCATCCAGACAGAGAAAAAGCCAATTGCTGCATTCACTTTCTTAATGTCACGTCATACTACAGAGCAGTGTTAAAGAAAAGGCAGAGAGAAACAACTGTAGACCAGTTTTTAGTTCTAAAAAGTTTGAGATCTAGTGAGCCAGAAGCAGGTCCTAGTGGGCCAGATTCTCCCAAGGAGAGAAGGGACACCAGAGAGCCAGGCTCCTGATGTTCTTATGGGAGGGACATAATAACCACCTTCCATTTCATCCTCCCTTCCTGCAAAGATGTCAACTTGAATGGTGAGTACAGGATGGAATTGTTGTTTCGGGTAAACTAGGTACATTTTATAACTTTTTGGTGCACACAGTAGGAAAATTATTGGTGTTTCTGGTGAATTATGCACATTATACAATCCTTTTTAATCATGAAAAGGTTAGTCAAGAGGTGCTTTGGGAGGTTCAGAATGCACTATAGGTATTTCCATGATTTATTATGGGAAAAACAGTCTTACAACCAACTTGAGTTATGACCAGCCCTCACAAACAAATTTAGTGTGTAAGTCAAGGGTCCATGGAGGTGTGCTATTTGTGTAATTATTATGTATTGCAAACATATACTAACAATTTTTAAAAAGTCCACAGAAAAAAGTTGACAAGCCCCGAAGTTTTCATACCCTGAATGCCCATTGCAGAGTCTGCACATAGAAGATGTTTGTTAAATATTTGCTGACAGACTAAAATGAATTAACTGGTTCAAGATATAGACCTTAAAAAGTATCATACTTAATTTTAATCATAGCCAAACTTTTCAACTTTCAAAAGAGCTTTTCATCATTCCACTAAGCTTACATCAATCCCATAATTTTAGAGAAAATCCATCATATTGCAATAGTAATTTATCTCATTTTTAAACAAAGGTGTATAAATCTCAACCAGTACTTCCAATTGGCTCCAGATAAACAGTGTTAGCTTTATAAATTCATAATAGCGGTAAAAATTAAGGACCCATCATGTTTTTCTTTCTTTCTTTTTTCTCCCATTAAGTTTATTGGTACATTTAAAGCAAACAATACAGTTACATTTATCATTGGGATTTTGTACCTTTATATGATACGTCTTGGTCCTTATTTTTATCCTATAACCCTGCCCTCCTTCACCCTTCCCTATTTACAAAGACTTTGTTTCCATTTTTTCACATTTTTTTCTTTTCCCTTATTTCCTTTCCCCTTCCCTTCCCACTTCCCCTTTAGCCACTTTCTTCCTATTTCACACTATCAGTTATACCATTTGAATCTTATTTACACTTTTAGTTTTTCACACCAGAGAAACTATTTGGTATTTACTCATGTGTCCTATTTATTTCACTTTAGAGTGTAGCCTCAGTGTGCATCCATTTAGCTATAAATGTCTCTAGTTTCTCATTCTTTATGGCTGAGTAGTACTCCATTCTATATTAAAAAAACCCCAAATCTTCTTTATCCAGTCTCCAGTTGATGGACATTTGGGTTGTTTCCAAGTTTTAGCTATTACAGATTGTGCTGCTATAAACATGGGTGCACATATATCACTGTGGTATGATTCTTTTAATTCTTTTGGAAAGATACCCAGCAGAGGGATGTCTGGGTCAAATGGAACCTCTAGTCCCAGCTCTTTGAGGTATCTCCATATTGATTTCCATAGTGGTTGCACTAGTCTGCCCTCCCACCAACAATGGAGAAGGTTCCTTATGTTTTTTAAAATAAATTTTATTTTATCCTATTCCTTCCACAATCCCCCTCCCCTCCCTATTTACAGAAGCTTTGTTTCCATTTTTTCCTTCTATTTTCACTTTGTTGTCTCTTCCTTCCTTTCTCCCTTGTTCCCCTTCCCATTTGAACACTTTCTTCCCATTTCCTAACACTCATTGTACACCTCAGTCCTTATTTCCACTTTTGAATTCTTTTTATTTTTTATTTATTTTTTTGGTATTGGGAATTGAACTTGGGACCTTGCACTTGCCAGGCAGGTGGTGGAACCACTGAGCCAAATCCCTGGCCCTTCACTTTTGGATTATCATACTAGAGAAATAATGTGGTATTTAAACGTGTGTCCAGTTTATTTCACCTAGAAGTATGGTTGTAAGGACAATCCATTTAGCTAGAAATGTCTGAAGCTCACCCTTCTTTATGGTAGAGTAGTACAAGGAGCCATTATGTTGTGATGAACCCCTACTATCAAATTACCATCCGAATTCCTCTAGGCTTTCTGAAATATTGAAAATAACTCAGGACTGCCCACCAAGCTCCTTCTCTGGGCTCATTTTAATCCTTTTCCCTCCCATATCTGCTACAATGTTCAAAATTGTACTCAATCCTATTTATATAAAAATTTCTCCTCATATTTCACAAGTACAGTGAAAAATTACATTCTACTGCTTTCAGAGCAGAGCCTTGTATCAATAATGTTGGCCAAAGAAAAAGAGATGAGAAGAAAGGAAAGGAAATATTATTGCATAGTGTTATAGTTTCTATCTGCAAGTCCCCCAAAGCTTCATGGACTCATAGGTGGGGATTTGAGGAGGTGTTGGATCGTGGAGTTGTGATACTCACTGGTGGATTAGTTCACTGATGAGTTCGTAGCTAAATGTAATGTTGGGAGGTGAAGTCTGGGCAGAGGAGGTCCCTGGGGTC
This sequence comes from Fukomys damarensis, assembly GCF_012274545.1. Taxonomy (NCBI): domain Eukaryota; kingdom Metazoa; phylum Chordata; class Mammalia; order Rodentia; family Bathyergidae; genus Fukomys; species Fukomys damarensis. The sequence continues at coordinate 32,976,428 of NW_022900940.1, forward strand.
ATGGAGTGGAAGGGTGTATCTCTTTCCCTGCTCACTCCGTCTCTCTGTTTTCTGCCACTGCACCATGAGCTGCCTCCTCTGCCCTGCCAGCTGACTGTGGAGTGAAACCTCAACAAACTGTGAGCCAAAATAAACCTTTCTTTCTTTCTTTTTTTTTAAAAGTTGTAGTTTTGCGCGTTGTGTCCCAGTGATGAGAAAGTTGCTAAGACACAGGCATGGTGGAGCGCATCTGTGGTCCTAGCTCCTCAGGCAGCTGGTTTAGGAAGATTGCAGGAACCAGAGTTCAAGATCAACCTGGGAAATACTATGAGACCTCATCTAAAAGCAAGAAAGACTGTAGCCTTTCACAATGTAAAACTATCCCCAAACTTTAATTTTTAAAAGTGTTCTGGAAACATTAAACTTCATTAACTTTGCTACACACCTACTGGCACTGAATTAGATTTTTCTCATAACATCTTTGGCAGAGAGACACTAGGATATTTACCTTTTCTGAATTCTTCTCAACCCCGAAGTTAGTTTATTAACAAAGTAATAAAGTAAATGAGATGCTTTCCCAAGGAAGCAGCTTGAAAGACAAGGAAAGAACATGATCTCTCTTTGGTTAAAAAAAAAAAAACCCTCTCTGTTTTAAAATGCAACTGTTAAGGCTTCTATTTATTAAGAACAGCTCTATACATGAACACCAAGAGTCATTTATTTTTTAAAATATTTTTCTTATTGGTACATTTTAGATACACAATATTGTTATATGCATCATTGGGATCTTGTACCTTTACATGACATACCTTGGTTCTTATTTTTTCTCAATTCCCCTAGCCACCCTTCCCCCCTCCCTCCTCCCCCCTTCCCTATTTACAAAGACTTTTTTTTTTGTCTGTAGATGTTTATTGGTACATTTTAGGTATACAGTACAGTTACATTTATTATTGGGATCTTGTACCTTTACATGATAGGTCTTGGTTCTCATTTTTACCCCATACCCCTGCCCTCCCTTTACCTCCTCCTCCTCTATTTACAAAGACTTTGTTTCCATTTTTTCCTTTTCTCATATTTTTCCTTTCCCTTATTTCCTTTCCCCAACCCTTCCTACTTCCCCTACACCTTTAGCCCATTTCTTCTTATTTCACATTGTCAGTTACACCATTTGGATCTTATTTATGCTTTTAGTTTTTCACACCAGAGAAACCGGTATTTCACACGTGTGTCTTTATTTCACATAAGAGTATGGCCTCAATATGCATCCATTTTCCTATGAATGGCTCTAGTTTCTCATTCTTTGTGTGTGAGTAGTACTCCATTTTATAGAAAAACCACGTCTTTATCCAGTCTCCAACTGATGGGCAATTGAGCTTTTTCCAAGTTACAATGACTTTGTTTCCATTTTTTTCCTTTTCTCTTCCCTTTTTACCTTTCCCCTTCCTCTCCCATTTGCCCAATTCCTTTAGAACTTTTCTTCCTGTTACAAACTATCATATATACATTTTGACCCTTATTTATACTTTTAGTTTATCACATCACATAAACTATATGGTATTTACACATTTGTCTTAATTAATTTCACTTGAGTATGTCCTCAATGTGCATCCACTTAGCTATAAATGTTTCTAGATTCTCATTCTTTATGGCTGAGTACTCCATTTTATTAAAAAAACAAACCACATCTTTAGCCAATCTCCAGCTGATGGACAATTGGGCTATTTCCAAGTTTTAGCTATTACATACTGTGCCGCTGTAAACATGGGTGAGCATATATCACTGTGGTATGATTCTTTTAATTCTTTTGGGAAGATACCCAGCAGGGGAATAGCTGGGTCAAATAGGACTTCTGATCCTAGTTGTTTACGATATCTCCACATTGATTTTCCCTGCTTGCACCAGTCTGCACTCCCACCAACAGTGGAGAAGGGCTCCTTTCTCCCCACACCCCTGGCCAGCATTTGTTATTAGTTGATGTCTTACTAGCAGCCATTCTTTCTGGGGTGAGGTGGAATCTCAGTGTTCTCATCTGCATCTCTTGAATGACCAATGATGTTGAACATTTTTTCATATATTTAATTTGCTGCTTTTACTTGTTTGAGAAATGTTTGTTCATTTCAGATGCCCATTTTAAAATTGGGTCTTTGTATTTTGGGGGCCTGATCATTTTGAGTTCTTTATTATTTTTTTAAATTTTTTTATTTTTTGGTACGGGGATCAAACGCTGGTCCTTGCATTTGCAAGGCAGGTGGCAGAACTGCTGAGCTAAATACCCGTCCCTATTTTGAGTTCTTTATATATATTCTAGATAGTAGACCTTTGTCTGAGGAACAGCTAGTAAAGATTTTTTTCAACATTGTGGTTTTCTCAGCTCTGTTGGAGGTTTCTTTTGCAGTGATTCCCAAACCAGGGAAAGACACAACTGAAAAAGAGAACTACAGGCCAATCTCCTTAATGAATGCAGTGAAGAAGCTTTTAAAAAAGATGAGATCCTAGTTGTTAATTCTTTGTGCTAATTCCTGTGCTACTGAGGATTTGTTCATAAAGTCTTTTCCTATGCCAGTGTCTTCAAGAGTTATACCCAGCTTATATTCCAGAAAGTTTAGTGTTTCTGTTTTAATATTTAGATCATTAATCCACTTTGATTTTAGTTTATTGCATGGTGAAAGATAGGGGTCTAGTTGTAATCTTTGGCAAATTGAAATTCAGCTTTTCCAACAGCATTTATTAAAGAGGATATCTTTACTCCACTGAGGATAGTTGGCTCCTTTGTCAAAGATGCAGTAGCTGAGTATATCTGGAGTTATTTCTGCATCTTATGATCTATACCATTGATCCTCAGGTCTGTTTCTTTGCCAGTACCATGCTGTTTTTAACATGGTGGCTTAGTAGTATAGTTTCAAGTTGGGAATTGTGATACCCCCTGCCATGTGTAGAATGGCTTTTGCTGTTATAGATCTCTTCTGGTTCTAAATGAATTTTTGGATTGTTTTCTCATCTGTGAAATACACTGTTGGGATTTCAATAGGGATTGCATTGAATCTGTATAACAATTTTGGAAGTATGGCCATTTTCACTATATTGGTTCTTCCTATCCAGGAACAAGTGATATCTTTCCATTTTCTTATGTCCTCTTAAATCTCTTTATTCAGAGTGTTGTAGTTCTAAATGTAGAGGTATTTTGCTTCCTTTGTTAGATTGATTCTTAGATACTTCATTTTTTGGATGCTATTGTGAAAGGGATTGTTTCCCTCATTTCTCTCTCAGTAAGTCTGTTTGTGTTCAAGAAAGCTATTGATTTTTCAGTGTTGACCTTGTATCCGACTACTCTACTGAATTTGTCAATTTAGTCTAGACATCTTTTCATTGAGTTTTTTGTGTCTTTTATGTAGAGTATCATATTGTCAGCAAATAATGACAGTTTAACTTCTTCCTTTCCTATATTTATTCCTTTATTTCTTTCTCTTGTCCAATTGCTATGGCTCACATTTCCAGAACTATATTGAGTGGTGATAGTGGATATCCTTGTCTTGTTCCTGATTTTACCATGAAGGTTTTCAGTTTCTGACCATTTAGTATGATGTTGGCTGTGGGTTTTTCATAGATAACCTTTATTAAGTTGAGATAAAGACCATCTATTCCAATTTTCTGCAGGTTTTTAAAAAAATCTTTAATGGGTGCTGAATTTTGTTGAATGCTTTTTCTGAATCTATTGAGAGGATAATATAGTTGTTGTCCTTGACTCTGTTAATATAGTGTATTACATTTATTGACTTATTTTGAACCATCCTTGCATCCCTGGAATAAATCCAACTTGGTCAGGATGTATGGTCTTCTTGATGACCCTCTGTATTCTGTTTGCCAGTGTCTTATTGAGGATTTTTGTATCTGTGTTCATTAGGCAGATTGCCCTGTAGTTCTCTTCTTTGGTTGGGTCTTTCACTGGTTTTGGAATTAAGGTAACACTTGCTTCCAGGAATGAATTTGAAAGTGTGGCTTCCCTTTCAATTTCACTGAAAAGTTTAAAGAATAGTGGCAGTAATTCTTTTCTAAATGTCTTGTAGAATTCAGCAGTGAATCAGTCAGGACCTGAGCTTTTCTTTGTTGGTAAATTTTTAATTACATTTTCATTTTCAGTTTCAGTTTATTGTAATTGGGGTGTTTTGAATTCTTATATCTTCTTCGTTCAACTTTGCTAATTCATATGTATCTAGAAATCTGTCCATTTTTTCTGTGTTTTCCATTTTATTAGAGTACAGGTTCTCGAAGTTGGTATTGCTGATCCTCTGGATTTCTGGTGGATCTGGGGTGACTTCACCTTTTTCATTCCTAACCACATAGATTTGAGCCTTTTCTTTCCTTTTTTGGATAAGGTTGGCTAAGGGTTTATCAATTTTATTTATTCTTTTGAAAAACCCACTCTTCTATTCATTGATTTTTTTTTTTTTGGTATCATTCTCTTAGTATCCATTGCATTGATTTCTGCTCTGATCTTTATAATTTCCTCCCTTGTATGCGCTTTGTGTTTGTCTTGCTCTGCTTTTTCTAAAACCTTAAGAGTCAGCATTAGGTTGTTTATCTGAGCTCACTTTTTTCCTAATGTGGGCATTCATTGCTATAAATTTCCCTTGTAGAACTGCTTTTATTGTGTCTCGTAGATTCCTGCATGTTGTATTGGCATTATCATTTATTTGTAAAAACTGTCTAGTTTCTTCTTTAATTTCCTCTGTGACCCATTTGTTGTTCAATAGAGTGTTATTCAATTTCCATGTGTTTGTGAAGTTCTTGCAGTTTCTTTTGTTATTGATCTCCAGTTTAATTGCACTATGGTCTGATAATATACATGGGATAACTTCAACTCCTTAACATTTACTTAAACATGTTCTGTGAGCTAGTATGTGGTCTGTTTTGGAGAATGACCCGTGTGCAGCTGAAAAGAAGGTATATTCTGACTTTGTGGGATGGAACACTCTGTAGTCATCTGTTAAGTCCATTTGTTGAAATGCTTGTTTCAGTTCTAGTATTTTGTTGTTTATTTTTTGTCTATATGATCTGTCTATTTGTGACAGTGGGGTATTGAGGCCCCCCCATTACAATTGTATTAGTGCTTATTTGGTTTTTCATGTCCCTTAATATTTGTTTTGTGTAGTTGGGGCATTAGTATTTGTGCATATATATATTTATGATTGTCATCTCTTCCTCTTGTATTGCTCCCTTTACAAGAATGTAGTGACCTTCTTTGTGTCTCTTAATTATTTTTGGTTTGAAATTTACTTTGTCTGCAAATAAGATAGCTTCCCCTGCTTTTTTCTGGTTTCCTATCACATGGAGAACCATTTTCCATCCTTTTACTTTCAATCTAAGAGTTTATTTTTGAATTAGGTGTGTTTCTTGTATACAGCATATTGTTGGATTTTGCTTCTTAATCCATTCTGCCAGGTGATTTCTTTTGATTGGTGAATTGAGGTCATTAACATTGATAGTTACAAATGATATGTATTGAATTATCATCATCGTGCTATTATCCTGCCATTGTCTCTTTTTAATTTTTTCCCCCCTTTCCCTTTAATTTTTTACGTTGTCTGCTGGATTTGCTCTCTTGGGCCTCATGGAGTTGTGATCGTCATTGTCTTTTTTTTTTGGATATTATTTAGGACTGTTTGGAGTACTGGTTTGGTATTCATAAAGTTTCTCAGGTGTCCTTTGTTGTGGAAGTATCTTATTTTCCCATCAATTTTGAAAGATAGTTTTGCAGGATACATTGGTCTAGGTTGGAGGTTGTTTTCTTTTAGGGCTTGAAATACCTTTCTCCGGGCTCTCCTTTACTTGAGGGTTTGGGTTGAAAAGTCTGCTGTGAGTCTCATGGGCTTTGCATGTGATTTGTTTCTTTTCTCTATCTGATTGTAGTATTTTGCTCTTTTCTCTTCTGTTGGATTTCTGGGATCTTGATTATTATATGTCTATGTTTAGATTTTATTGTTGTTGTTGTTGTTCATGGCTAGTTGGAATCCTATATGCCTCGTGTATCTGTATGTCAAATTCTTTTGCTCTGTTTGGGAAATTTTCTGTCATTCTGTGAACAGGTTTTTTATGTCATTTGTACTTTCTCTTGCTTTTTCCTGGACTCCTGTCAGTCTTATATCATTCTTCTTTGTATCATCTAGGAGCTGTTGGATTGATTTCTCATGTTCTGTTACTATTTTTAAGAGATCCTTCTTTTCATGATCTCTGATCCTGTCTTCTATATCTGATATCCTGTTCAGATTGGCTCAGTCTCTTATGTAAACTTTCAACAGAGTTTTTATATCCTGGATATCAGTTTGAATCTATTCAATGGAGTCCATTTCTTTCCTATGTTGGGCATTCATGGTTCCCATTTCTTTCCTATGCTGGGCTTTTATGCTTCTTTCATGATCCTGAGCTCATGTATTTTTTAAAATCTGTTTCTGTTTCACAGTCTCTAATCATGTCATTCACTCTGCTCACCACCTCTGTAGTTTCTGGGAAATTATTTGTTTCGAATTTTTCTAGAGCCTCATTCATCTGTTTTGTTACTTCCAAGAGTCATTTATTTCTAATTTGTGTGTGTGTTTGACTTTTGAGAAGAACCAAATTCTTAGGAAGCAATATCTCCTTTCTCTGGATTCTTCACTTCCATCCTCTATGTGCCTCCTAGAGCTTCCCATCCATAGAGCACCAATTTCCTATTCTACATGAACTTACTCCTCACTGGGATTTCTGGAAGTGTAGTAAAGATCTCCCAGAGCCTGTCCCCAGACTGACAGCACACTGGAATCTAACTCTTACATTCATCACATGAACCCCAATTCTGAGGTAAGTTTTTACTCTTACATGTCAGTGGTCTTGGTGTGATACCTGGTTGCATATGACTAAATTAAAGCTACACTTTTCCAGAAGGTTACAGAGAGATTCATGACATAAAACTTCCATTGATATTCTAGCCTCTTGTTCTTCGAAGAGTCATCCTGGAACCCAAAGCATGGCATCATTTGCAGACTGTTAGGAGCTCACAATTCTCAGACTCCATCCCAGTCCTATTGATCATAAGCTGCAATGAAGCAATAGTGCAGATAATTCCTGTTTGCATGGAATTTTGAGAAACAGTCCTAGCCTTAATCTATTGGATCCAACAGCATACAAAGCCATTTAATAAACATGCCACCAACCACCATTAGCATCTTAAAGAAAACAATGTGTCCTTTGCACATTCTTAAGATGTTGTTTTTGCCAATTGAATATTGTTTTGCCATTATGAATATTCATAATGAACTTGGATGGGTAAATTTAACACTATGATGATAGTTCAGAAATTGATTTTTTCACAAGCTAACGTTTCTTTCATTTAAAGTGGTACTCTTTTGTTTTTGTTTTTTTGAGACAGGGTCTTACTATGTAGGTGAGACTGACGTGGAACTCACTATGTAGCCCAGGCTGGTCTCGAACTCATAGCGATCCTCCTGCCTCACCCTGCCGAGTGCAGGATTACAGGCATGTGCCACCATGCCCAGAGAAAGTGGTACTCTTTTTTTTTTAATTTTTTATTGAGTTTATTGGTACAATCTAGGTATAAAATACAATTACATTCATTATTGGGATCTTGTACCTTTACATGATAGGTCTTGATTCTCATTTTTCCCTCTTGTCCCTGCCCTCCCTTCACCCCCTCCTCCCTGCCCCATTTACAAACACTTTATTTCCATTTTTTCATTTATTTTTTTCCTCTCCCTTATTACCTTTCCCCCACCCTTTCCACTTTCCCTACACCTTTAGCCCTTTACTTCCTATTTCACATTATTAATTATCTCATTAGGATCTTGTGTACTATTATAGTTTTTCACACCAGAGAAACTATTCTTCCTATTTCACATTGTCAGTTATCTCATTGAGCTCTTGTGTACTATTATAGTTTTTCACACCAGAGAAACTATTCGGTATTTCAGTTAAAGAAATCTCTATATGAACATTAAAAATAGGGAATCCTAAAATAAAACTAAAACGAAAAGTAAAGAGAAAGGGCAATGATGTAAAATTAAAATAATCCTTAATTCTGAAGATGAGAGTGGTCCTTGAACATATTTAAGTTGCTTCTTGCTCTTGTAGTCTTATGTTATTTTCTTTTTTCATTATTTAGAGAATACTTTATTAGTTTCTGTAATCAAACCCACGTAGATATGACCTTACATATTTAATACAGTGCATTACCCCTGTAGAAATGGAAAAAAATTAACATTTCTAGACTAATATGGCTGTTAATTTCTGTACAATGCCAACTCATCACAGTAAATTGGGATAACTTTTTCCAAAGTTGACAGCACAGTTAAAGTTTTCAAAAATTCAAATTAGATATATATGTATATATATTTATATTTATATAAAAAGACCAATAATAGCAGTATGTTATGCATCAATAGCAACAACAGCTTTTCCAGGTTCTGCAGTCATCTGAACAAAATTATAGACATTCAGCATGCTCCATTAAAAAAACAAAAACAAAAAAATGAAGAGAAGAATAATACCCAGAAAACAGCAAAGTTCTGTTGCTGTTGTGGTACCTGGCACCATTTTTTTTTTATTAGCATTTTAATCATCATCTGGAGAGAGAACATTCTAGAGTAACATCATTAAGAATAGCTCTGATAAAGCACGGTCGGAAAGTGGTACTCTTAATAACAGGTGAGTATATAAATCTCCCTGGAGTTCATTTTTATCATCACCAAAAACAGATTAGCAATAGATATTTTAGTGTGTTATTCTGAGCATTAAATAAAGGTACTATAAATGAATTGCTTTTTTATAAATTTTCAAAATTTCTTCTTTATAAATCACTAACATTTTCCCAGGCACTCTTTTCTTAAATACATTTTTATTTCAGACACATAGTAATTGTACATATTTAGAGGGTACCATGTGACGCTTCAGTACATGTGTATGATATGAAATGAGATCGGGATGATTGGTATATCTGTCATCTCAGACATACAACATACTTTTGTGTTGGGAACATACAAAATGCTTTTCAGTTAAGAGTAGCTGTTTTGAAACGTGTGATTAATTGTTGTCAACAATAGTTATCCTATATGGTACTACAGGCCACTAGAAGTCATTCTTTCTGTCTAGCTGTAGTTCTTCTGCACCATTATCCACCCCTCTCTGTCCCTTCCTCTCCACACCTTTTCTACACTCAGGTAACCCCTGTTATCTACTTCTGTGAGATCAACTTTATGTATTTCACATATGTGAACATGTGCACTATTTGTCTTCCTATAAGGTTTCTCTTTTCTTGGCACCCTGGTCCCTTTTCTCCTATTTGAGATGGTTCTCTTCATCCTCCAGCAGTTAATAGTTGCTAGTATAGGTATGAAGAAACATATCCCACCCCCATTCCCAGAAAAAGGCTGATTAATTCTGAACTGGAGATTGTTCATCTTTTTTTTCTTTTTTGTACCAGGGATCGAACTTGGAACCTTGCTCTTGCAAGGCAGGTACAGCACCCCTGAGCTAAATCCTCAGCCCTGAACTGGAGATTTTTAATGTGTTCCAAATTTCCAGGTCACATTCCTAAACACAAAGTAGAACTAGGGGTAGAAGTAGAAGAAAGAGTCCTCCCAAACCGAATTACTTGACTGAAAGATGAGATGAGACTGTTTTTGCAAAATTATATTGATATATAATCAACAGCACATGTACCTAGCCTCTTCCGGGATTCAGTACATGGAACTGTGTACTTGAAAAGGGAGGAATCATTAGAAGCATCAGTAGATGCAGTGATGCCTAGAGGGTACCCCACAGAGCAGGGTTGTTAATATGTGGTGGTGACCATGGAAGGACAATGAAGATCTTTAAATGTGGAAGCAACTCATTGATGTATAACATATTGGTCTCTCCGTGCTGTATGTGGAATGGAGCAGTGATTTTCAACTTTTGCTACACATATTTATCACTTGTGGAAATTATTTAAATTCCTTATATCCGGGCCACAGTTCAGACAAGTTTAATCATAATCTCTTGGATTGAGAGTCATTCATCAGGGATGTGTATGTTTTTCAGGTGAATCCAATGTATAATCAAGGTTAAGGCCCACTTACTGCTAAGAGATGGGTAGGCAAGAGTGGTTTAGGGACACAAATTTAGGACACTATTAGAGACCAGCTTGGAAAATGCTGCTGGCTGTGGAAATGGGTAGATTCCAGGTATATGTTAGCAAGAATGTATTAGAATTGCTAATAAATTGGTAGAGAGCAAAGATGTAGCATGGGAAGAGAATCAGGGGTGATGTATTTATATATAAAAAGAACCGGACTAGAGACATATATTTGGGTATCATCTGAATATAGATAATGTCTTCAGCTATGAGAATGGATGAAATGTAGAGAACTCAACCCGAGGAAATGCATATCCTGTAGAGCAGATAATTTAACTGCATGTTCTCACATTGACTTTGGTAATGAACCAGGTTGGAAAGCGTGGCTTTACAGTGTGTTTTCTAATAACATCTCTGGTAAAGATTTTTCTCCTGTGCTTTGAGTAATCCCAAGAATATTGGGAAGGAGAATAAACTTCTCAAAATACTTAGCAAAGACAATTAGTAGCAGAATTTGGGAGGAGTAATCATAAATAATATGGTGCATATTATATCCATGTTTCTCAGAGAAGCAAAGAGGACTAACTGGATCTACAGCAATATTCTGAATGTCCTCACTTCTTATTCCAGCCATTTCAGACCAGATAATTAAATGCTTTCAAGAAGTGTATCTATTTTTTCTAGACACTGATAGCAAACTTTGTAGATCCTGTTAGTGACAGAAGAAATCATGAAAGGGGCAGAAGAAGCTCTAAAATGGAACTGTAATTACAGTAAAAGAACATAACTATTACTTATAATTACATGACTCTCAAGAGTTCTTTCCTTCTAGTTCTAGAGGTTTGACCTCTTCTGATCTAAAGTAATTATAAATAGTAGGGAAGGAGGACAGATTTAAAGAAAGGTTATCTGTCAGGAATGGGGGATACATTTCATAAGTTTTTGCATCTTCATGAAAGGAGATTTTTAAAAACATTGTGAATGTCACCTTAAGGCATAGGTTTTAAAAATCAGAATGACTATAAATAATTTATTTAAATGCTAAATTTCAGGAGAATACCTATAAATTCTAATGGATAATAAAGTGGAATAAAAAGTAGTTTCATTTAAAATAATCTGTTGGTAGAGATTTCTTTAACTGAAATACCAAATAGTTTCTTTGGTGTGAAAAACTATAATAGTACACAGGATCCTAATGAGATAATTAATAATGTGAAATAGAAAGTAAAGGGCTAAAGGTATAGGGAAAGTGGGAAGGGTGGGGGAAAGGTAATAAGGGAGAGGAAAAAAATATGAGAAACTGAAAAAATGGAAATAAAGTGTTTGTAAATGGGGCAGGGAGGAGGGGGTGAAGGGAGGGCAGGGACAAGGGGAAAAATGAGAATCAAGACCTATTATGTAAAGGTACAGAATCCCAATGATGAATGTAACTGTATTGTATACCTAGATTGTACCAATAAACTCAATAAAAAATAAAATAAAATAATCTATTGGAGTTAAGAGACATTCATAGAAAATATTTACAGCAAAAATGAACATCTGGACATCTCCATTTTATAGGAAGTATTTTTTCCATTTCAGCCTTTATCAAGTGAGGGTTGCTCCATCTGAAGCATTCTGATGTCTGTAATATCATCTTCCTTGATGAGTTCATTTTGTCACAACACTCACATTACTGTAGGTAACTCCTGAAACTGAATTTCTTTTGCAGTCTCTAACTTAAGATTTTCAAAGACCTGTGGACACTTGCCTAGACAATCTGAAATTTACTCTGTTCAGAACTGATTACATCGTCTTGTGAGAACCTAGCCCTTCTCTTGTGTTATCATTTTCTATTTATAAACTCATTATCCCCTTTGTCACTGACAGACTGTAAGTTGCCAAACCTTGCACTTTTACCACTGTAGAGCCTGGCATTTGTCCCTTCTTCCCAATTCCCACTGGTATCTTTCTATAAGTCTTGGTAATCACTTGCCAAGACACTGGTTGTAGCCATCCCACATAATATCACCCATGGAGTGGCTTTTCTCCTGGCGGCTAGTGAAATTTGGATTATAGGAACTAATACTTGCATAGGCCCTTTCCAAGTTCATGTGCCTAATGTCACATTTATAATATTGTATTTTTTTTCTAGAAGGGAGTCCCCTAGTGTAGGCTTCAGGCCTTCCAGACCACCAGACTTCTTAATGCGTGAGCAAAGTATGGCCCCATGTGCCAAATTCAGCACAACACCTGTTTATGAATAAAACTTTATTAGAACATAGCCATGCCCATTTGTTTACACATTACCCTTGGCTGTTTTTGCACTTCAACGGTAGAGTTGAATAGTTGCAGCACAGCTCATATGTTTGGCAAAGTATTAAATATTTAATATTTGGCTCTTCTCAGAAGTTTTCCAGCCCTTGTCCTAGGTTACTTATGTGTACATTTCACTTCCCTTATAAACAACAGCATAAGCTGGATGAAAAAAGAATCATTGTCTCATTTTCACTGATACGATTGTTGTGACTTGTCAGCTTAAATAAGAACTACCTGGCACTAAGGTTCTGAGTGTCTATGGATGACTGACAGGCCAGTTAACTGAGGAAAAAGTCTTCCCTGGAGGTGAGTGGCACCAACTAATAAGCTTATATTCCAAGTGGAATAAAAAGGAAAAGAAAAAGCGTTCTCTTTCATTTGGAGTAGCACTAGTCTTGTCTTGCCTTTGGACATTGATGCACAGTTTCTGCAGCCTTCCAGTAAAGACCTAGGTAACTCTTTAGTGGGCTTCCGGGCCTGCACCCTCCCACTGGACTGGACGCTCAAGCTCTTCAGCATGCAGTGGCCATGTTGGATTCTTCTGCCTCTTGTCCCATGGACAGCCATTGGTACTCTTCTGCCTCTGATCCTATAAGTCTAATAAACACTGTTGTGTAATTACACATGTATTTATACTGATTCTGTTCCGCTAGAGAACCTTAAGTAATAAAATTGTTATCCCCCCATGAGATCAAACATGTTTACTGAAAAATATCTAGTAAATATTTGAAGAGAGAAGAATGAACGAATCTCATATACTTCCATAAGGATCTTTACTGTTGAAATTTTTAATAAGATATTTCAGGTTTTCCAATTTTTATCATCCCAGTAAGTATTAGGAATTAGACTATTACACACACACACACACACACACACACACACACGTTTAAAACTACTCATTTTATAATTTTCATTCAAAATATATTTTTAGATCTGTCTTCCTAAAAATAAAGAAGGTTTTCATTAGTCAATAGTTAAGTGCACTGGCTTATTGTATGAATTTTTTTTCACATTCTTATTTCTTACATCCCCAGTTGAAGGGAGTACCATGTGCAAAAGTAGCAAGAATGCCAGGAACAAGGAGTAGAGACGTTATATGTGTGATGGGGTCCAAAGGGAGGCACTGACTGACATATATATTAAGAGAATCACTCTTGGGCTGGGGTTGTGGTTCAGTGAATGCATGAGGTCCTGGGTTTGAGCTCTAGCACTGTTAAAAGGAAGGGAAAAAGAAAGTCACTCTTGATTTAAGGGTTTGTGGGTAAAGACATCCTGTATCAGAATGTCTTAGTAGACAGTTAAATGTCCATTGCTCCACTGTGGGGAGTACTGTTAATTGATACCCTTGCAAACACAATGTGCATTCAAATTTCTAGACAAAAAATAGCATTTCAGTGAAGTTTTAATATGTATTTTTCCTTACCATGAATGAGATCAAACATCTTTTTATATGTTCGTGATTTCATTTCTAAGTATAAGGTATCTGTTCATGTTCTTTGACTTTCTTCTAATGAGTTGTTAGCCTTTTCAAAAAAACATTTCTTTTTTTTTTTTGTATCGGGGATCGAACTCAGGATCTTGTGCTTTCAAGGCAGGTGGTGGCTGCACCACTGAGCTAAATCCCTGGCCTTTTTCAGGATTGATTTGTAGAAATTCTTTACACGTCTAAGTGATGAGCAAGATAGAAAGCTTTCTATCTGAGACTCCATTCGGGAGTCTTACATCTGAGAGTCTTTGTACACAGGGCAGAGATTCCTGATCTGAGAGATAAAGCATGTCCTGGTATGTGACAATTCAGACAAAGTACAGTTGAAGTTTGTGCCTGGCCACTCCTGTCTATGCAACCACATTGCCTGTAGCTCTGATGAATATCTTTATTGTATTATTTATTTATTATTTTGATTTTTTGAGACAGGGTCTCACTGTGTAGTTGAGACTGACCTGGAACTCACTATGTAGCCCAGGCCGGTCTTGAACTCACAGCGATTCTCCTGCCTCAGCCTCCTGCATGCTGGGATTATAGGCATGAGCCACCATGCCTGGCTTGAATGTCTTTATTTTAATACTGTTGCTATATCATTTTCCTAGCAAGGTGGAGGTGGTGGTGGATATTTGAAAGCATTGTCATTCTGGGTCCTGTAAGTCTTCTTTAGCAATCAGTCTTCCTAATGCCACTATCAGTGCACTGGCTGTTGTAATGTAAATTTTCTTTCATCCTAATATATAGTCAAAATTATCATTTTACTTTGTAGGTTTAGAATTTATTGTACTTAAAAATATCTTGACTAATTTTTTATGTGATAGTTGATTTATTATAGGAAGATTTTTAGCTTAAAATTTCTTCATTTGTTCGAGAATTTTGAATCTCAGACTCCCTGAGTTAAGTTTTGTGCCTTTCTCCCTGCCTGCCCTAGGCCCCAAAGTGTATTGCAAAAGTTGAGGAAATACAGCAAAATCAATTGACTTCCTGATCCTAGAGGTGGGGTGGGGTGGTGGTGCTTGTTCTGTTCCTATTGCCGAGGACAAATTCCAGTTTCCTGTACACATAGATTACTACTAGTCAAAGGACCCCAATAGCCTCTTTGTATTTGATTTCCTGAGCAGGAAACATTAAACAGTTCATTAAACAGAGCTTCCTACAATCTCTATCTGCATGTTCATCCAAAATCCAGCAAGTCTACATCTTGAACTCATACCAAACCTTTGACTTTTCCACCCACAGAGATGTTCCTCTAGATTGTGGGCCCACCTATTTATTTTATATTTCCCTTGTGTATACTGAAAGAAGGAAAATCTCATAGACTTCACACAACTTTTATTACCTGTAGTTATGCTTCACAGAACTCTTCTAAACTATGACCAGGAGAAGAAACTGCAGCCTTCAGAAGAATTTGATAAATATCATCTAATAAAAAAAGTTATCTCATCCCTCTCAATCAGAATTCCAGCCAGAATTTCTGCCACTGCTGTAATAATTGCAGTTACTCACAAGACAATCTTTCCATGGAACAGATCACTGATGTATCATTTTCACTAAAATTCTGAGTGTGATATTTTGATTACAAACTAAATTGCTAAACATTGCACAATAAAAATCAAACTGAAATGTTTAAATAGCCGAAGCATCTGGAAGAACAGCCTCTGATCTCATCTTTTACTGTTGCAGGCAAGAGGATTAAAGTTGAAAGAGTACTAGAAATGTGATGCTTAAAAGAACACGTCCATGAAGCTCAGGAAGAGACTGTGATCCAGCCCAGCGCCAGTTTAAGAGAACTAGAATGCAAAGTCATTAGCAACCAGAGAAGGCCCTGAGCTGTAGCTAAATCTCTAGAGAA
The DNA here is from genome assembly GCF_012274545.1 of Fukomys damarensis. NCBI lineage: Eukaryota > Metazoa > Chordata > Mammalia > Rodentia > Bathyergidae > Fukomys > Fukomys damarensis. The sequence goes on from NW_022900940.1 coordinate 32,992,142, forward strand.
AACTACTGTCCTTCCATAATAATGAAATGGAAAATCGTGGCCATCAGAATTCTCCTTCAGGGGTAGCATTACTTTGGAAACAGTTTCTTCATACAGCAGCCTTGACTTGATGCTAAAGCAGAAACAGGGTTTATGGAACTGGCTCAGGTAAAGTTTTGGGTTGTGTCAGATGGTGAAGGAAGAAAGGAGGAGAAACAAAGGGGCATTGCAAGCAAGAGAACAAGAATGTGCAATGTTTTCTGTGACCCTTTAAGTACCTCTATTATAACTCAGTAAACTCCTCAAAAACCGATACATATTTTAAGGGTAATATTTATTTTTATTTTTGGCTTTTTTTTGAGATAAAATCTCTCTATGCAGTTCAGGCTGGCCTTGAACTCACTGTGTAGCCCAGGTTGACCTCAAACTCTTGACAATCCTCCTGTTTCAATCTCCCTAGTGCTAGGATCTCAGGCATGCATCACTACACCAGGCAATATTATTATTATTTTATTTTATTTTAATTTTATTTTATTTATTTTTTTGTTTTTGAGGCAGGGTCTCACTATGTAGTTGAGACTGACCTGGAACTCACTATGTAGCCCATGCTGGTCTCGAACTCACAGCAATCCTCCTGCCTCAGCCTCCCGAGTGCTGAGATTACAGGCATGCGCCACCACGCCCGGCTTAATATTATTATTTTAGTGGAAACAATAAATAGAGGCCAACCTTGTCTCTATTTTTCTCTTATACTGTACATGGTAGGCACTCAATGAACATTGAATAAATGAATGTATTATTAGAATACAGAAGAAGATAATGAAACAATAGAAAAGCTGTAAATGATTGGGTTTGGGAGTTGGATTATAGAAATGTTAATTTTCACGCTTTTTTGGGGTCATGTTTTAGATCTGGTATAATAAATACTATACATACTCATATAAATGGCTAGATGGAAATTCAGCAGAAAAGTAGTTGTCTTTCAGTCATAGACTTTTAAGTAAAATTTTGTTTTCCACATAAAATACAACACAGTTTTTAGTTTTTGAAATTAAAAAAAGAAAAAAACCTAAAATTATTTGTGGGAATCAGAACTTTGTCACTTTATAAAGAAAACATAAAAAGAATAAAGGCTCCCCTTTACATTCATTTTTTAAATACTCAATCATATGAACCTTCATCAAAACAATCAGAAGTCCACACGTTATGGGCCAACTATATTTTGCTTATTAGAGATAATGTGTACATTGATACTTTTATATTGAATGGGTTTAAATAATGTAGACAGAAGGGAAAGCAGGATTTTATTGGAATTCTGGGAATTTGTGCTGTCTTCTTACTTTGACACTTGAAAAATATTTTTTGTTTTGGTTTTTGAGACAGGATCTTGCTATGTAGTTCAGGCTGGCCTTGAACTTGCAGTGATTCAGCCTCCCAAGTGCTGCTATTACAGGTGTGTGCTACCATGCCTGCTTGTTATATACATCCTTTAGAACACCAAGTTTCTCAAAAAGGATTGGAAATAAATCCTTGAGTTTTAACTTCAGGTGTCCTCTTTAGCAATCAGTTTTTTTTAAAAAAAGTTCCCCTGATAATAAAGCGAGAAACCACAAAAGAAGGGGCATCACAACACAAAGCTAGAAACCTTAAACTGTCTAGGGTTCATTTTGAGATATATAATTAATAGCGCTTCTGCTTAAAATTTCATGAGGAATGTTGTCCTCTATCAGGACTGTTTCAAGTTGGGTGGATTTAGCTATGCACGTTGCATACCAATTTAGATTAAAAAAATGAAGAAAGAACATTGATGGCTGTTACTAACTTGGCAGTGGTTCTAACACATGCATTATGTACAAAGTATAGAAACCTTAAAGCTGTTTTCACTGGGTGACTAGAAAAAAATCATTATATCTTTTGCCTCTTTAGGAACAATCTCTTTAAATCACTTATATATACTATGAATATTTTTTATCAGGTTGCTTTAGTAATCAGTGAGCTAAAAAGAAATTTAAGGAGTTTAAAAAAGGTGCCTTCTGAGCTGGGCGTGGTGGTGCACGCCTGTAATCACAGCACACAGAAGGCAGAGGCAGGAGGATCATTGAGAGTTTGAGCCCAGCCTGGGCTTCCTAGAGAGTTCAAGGCCAGCCTGCACTACAAAGCAAGACCCTATCTCAAAAAGGAAACAAACCAGCAAGCAAGCAAACAAACAAACAGGCCTTTTCTATGGTATAGTTGCTATTGTCAATCTGGAGGAAACGATACAAAATGTGCTACTGAGTGTTGGTATATCATGTGGTATGGATATGTAAGGAAGGCAGTGTTTTTAGAGCTTAAGTACTGAGAAATTATAGCCAAGAACTCAGTTCTTTCCAAGGATAACTTGAAATAGCTGAATGTGGAAGTCCTAATGTATTGCAAAATCAGTGTACATTTTTGTCATTTAAAGTTTAAATTATTTTCCTTCCTTTAAAGAGACTCAGTCTCATGGAGAGGGATTTTTGAGTCTGTCATCCACAGTGCTTCTCCAGCTTGCGTGGCGTAGGGTAGACTGTGATTCAGGAGGTCTGTGGGGAGCCTGTGTTCCCAATGAGCTCTCAGGCAATGGCACTGTATCCCCCCCACCCCACTTGTCACCTGTCCTGCCTCCTCCTGAATGACCCCAGGCCCATTAGAATACAAGCTGTTCTTTTTTTTTAATCCATTAATCTTATTGGTACATTTTAGGTATGTAATGCTTTTACATTCAAAATATCAACAGTCAATTGGCAATATGCAAGTCATTTTATGTAATGTATTTTTCTATTTCAAAGTGTACAAAGTAAATAAGTCTGAAGGAGATGCTAATAAGAGAGGTATGCACATTGATCAGATTTTTCAATTTTCTTTTGGCCAAAACTTCCAAACCTGTAGAAATTTTGCTCCTCTGGTTCATAACCACCCAATACAGTAGAATAATGAAAGAAAATTTACGTTTTTCCCTGTGCCTGTTATATTCTAAACCTTAAACTAGATGCTTCATGTACATTCCTTTAATCGTTACAGCCTCCCTTCATCGTGGATATTTCTCTACTATCTTACTGATGAAGAAACAGGCTCGAGAGCTGATATTACACACTTGAGATATCACAGGCAGGCAATGAGTAGGTCAGGATTTACACCAGGGTGAGTCTCATACATTTCCCATTCTATCACTTTTATAGACCGGAAAAAGAAAGTTAGAAAACACAATTTGAGAACTGTTACCTTTGCTGAAAGTCATCCCAAACTATGCTGAGGGCAGCTGGTATGTGTAAGCTCTCCTTGGGCCTACAAGCAGTTGCTGTTAGTTGAATGTTGCAATGTGGAAGAGCTGTACAAGCAGCCCTGAGTGTGTAGAAAAATAAGAAAACATCCCTTTTGTCAACAGCTTGTATTCTCTCTGGTGTGAGAAACTGAAAGCCTGAATAAGGATCAAAATGTATAATAAATAATGTGAAGTAGGAAGAAAATGTCCAAGGGGCAAGGGGAAGTGGAAGCGGTAGGGGAAAAGAAAGAAAGGAATAAATATGAGAAAAGGAAAAAATGGAAACAAAGTCTTTGTAAATATGGAGGGGTGGAGGGGTTGAAGGGAGGGCAGGGGAATGGGAACAAATAAGAACCAACATGGATTATGTAAAGTACAAGTTCCCAATAATGAATGTTTGAAAGTAAGATGAGTATTAGCATATCAGAAAAAGGAAGCCAAAATGTATTTTTTTATACATTTAGTTTATGGGTACATTTCAGGTATACATGGTGATTACATTCATCATTGGGAATTTGTACCTGTACATGCTGTAACTTGGTTTTTTTTTTTTTTTCTCATTGAATTTATTGGTACATTTTAGGTATACAGTACAATTACATTCATTATTGGGATCTTGTACCTTTACATGACAGGTCTTAGTTCTTATTTTTTCCCTTTATCCCTGCCCTCCCTTCACCCCCTCCTCCCTTCCCTATTTACAAACACTTTATTTCCATTTTTTCATTTTCTCGTATTTTTTCTTTTCCCTTATTTCCTTTCCCTTACCCTTCCCACCTCCCCTACACCTTTAGCCCTTTTCTTCCTATTTCACATTGTCAATTATACCTGTTTTTTCCTTCTCCTTTCCTGCCTTCCACCTCTCCACCCTTCTACCCATCCCTATTTACAAAAACTTTGTTTCTGTTTTCTCTTTTTTTGTTTGTTTGTTTGCTTCCCTTTTTCCTTTCCCCACCCCATCTCCCTGCTCCCTACTTCTCCTTCCCCTTTGGACATTTTCTTCCAGTTTCACATAATCTATTACACATTTTGGTCCTCATTTACACTTTGAGTTTCTCACACCAGAGAAACTATTTGGTATTTTTACACGTGTGTCCTATTTATTTCACTTAAGATATGGCCTCAGTGTGCACCCATTGAGCTATAAATGTCTCTAGTTTATCATTCTTTATGGCTGAGTAGTAGTACTCCATTTTATAAAAAACAAAACAAAACACATCTTCTTTATCCAGTCATGATGAGTTGATGGGCATTTGGGCTGTTTCCAAGTTTAAGCTATTACAAACTCGGGTGTGCATGTATTGCTGTGGTATGATTCTTTTAATTCTTCTGGGAAGAGACCCAGGAAAGGAAGAGCTGGGTCAAATGGGACCTCTAATCCTACTTTTTGAGGAATCTCCATACTGATTTGTACAGTGGTTGCACCAGTCTACACTCCAACCAACAGTGGAGAAGGGTTCTCCACAGCCCTACCAGCATTTGTTATTGGTTGATTTCTTGATAGCAGCCATTCTTTCTGGAGTGAGGTGGAATCTCAGTGTTGTTTTCATTTGTATCTCTCCAAGATCAATGATGTTGAACATTTTTTCCCTTATGTTTATTTGCTGTTTCTACTTCTTTGAGAAATATCTGTGCATTTCAGATGCCATGTTTGGATTGGGTTTTTAAATTTGGGAGGTCCGATTTTTAAAAACTATATGTTCTAAATAGTAGCCCTTTGTCTGAGGAACTGTAGCAGACACCTCTGCCTAGCAGTAGCAGGCACAGGCCACTATAGTGGCACAAGTTTCTTGCCCCTCCACAGTTTAGCTGTGTTATATTGGAAGTAGTCCCGTCAGCTAAGTTCACTTCCAGCCAAGGTCAACTCTGCTTCAGCTAAATTCCTCCCTTCTGAATTAACCATTTGTTCTCTTCAGCAAAGATATGCTTGTACCCTCATTCTGCAGTCCTTCCTACTTGATACTGTTATTAGTGGGTGTCCCAAGGCCTGCCCAGCTTCTCCCTTTCCCACACTTGTGATGAAGAAACACTGGACATCCTGGGAATCCTTTGTCTTTGCTTCCCAGAGCAGCTTAGATCAGTCCAAGACTCAGTTTCTCTCGTCTTTGTCTCTGTGTTTCTTTTAATTCCCACTTTCCTATCTTGCAGACATCATGCTGGCTTGTAGGAGGCCAGGGCCACTGCAGGGATCTCTGGCAACTCCAATTACCCTTTCCCTATAAGGAAGAGATGGTAAAAATTTTTTTCCCACACAGTGGGTTGTCTCTTCATGCTGTTGGTGGTTTCTCTTGCTGTGCAGAAGATTTTTAATAAGATGAGATCCCACCTGTTGATTGGTTATGCTAGTTCATGGGCAACTGAGCTTTTGTTCATAAAGCCTTTTCCTATGCCAACGCCTTCAAGAGTTTCTACCTAACCTATCTTCTATCAGGTTTAATGTTTCTGTTTTAACATTTATATCTTTGATCTACTTTGATTTTAGTTTAGTGCATGGTGAGAGATATGGGTCTAATCTTAACCTTTGGCAAGTTGAAACCCAGTTTTTCCAGCACCATTTATTAAAGAGGCTATCTTGCCTCCAGTGAGGATGTTTGGCTGCTTTGTCAAAGATGAGGTGGCTGAGTATGTCTGGAGTTGTTTCTGCATCTTCTAGTCTGTTCCACTGATCCTCAGGTCTGTTTCTTTGCCAGTACCATGTTGCTTTTATCACAGTAGTTTTGTAATATAGTTTCAAGTTGGGGATTGTGATACCGCCTGCCTTTTTTTTTTTTGGTACTGGGGATTGAACTCAGGCCCTTGTGCTTGCAAGGAAGGTGGCAAAACCACTGAGCTAAATCCCCAGGCCCCCTGTTTTGTCTTTGTTGCCTAGGATTAGTTTTGCTGTTCTAGGTCTCTTCAGGTTCCAAATGAATTTTTGGTTTGCCTTTTCTATTTCTGTGAAATATGACATTGGAGTTTCATTTTGAGGTTGTGTTGAATCTATATAGCAGTTTTGGAAGCATGGCCATGTTCACTATATTGGGTTTTCCTACCCAAGAACAAGAATGTCTGTCCATTTTCTGATGTCTTCTTCAATATCATTTTCAAAGTGCTGTCATTTTCAGAGTAGAATTCTTTTATTTCTTTTGCCAGATTCCTAGGTATTTCAGTTTTTGGGATGCTATTATGAAAGGAATTGTTTCTCCAATTCCTCTCTCAGTGAATCTGTTATTAGTGTACAGGAAGGCTACTGATTTTTTTTTGAGTTTATTGGTACAATCTAGGTATACAGTACAGTTACATTCATCATTGGGATTCTGTACCTGTACATAATAGGTCTTGATTCTCATTTTTTTCCCCTTGTCCCTGTCCTCCCTTCACCACCTCCTCCCCTCCCGGGAGCATTTACAAACACTTTATTTCCATTTTTTCAGTTTCTCAGATTTTTTTCCTCTCCCTTATTACCTTTCCCCCACCCTTTCCACTTTCCCTACACCTTTAGCCCTTTACTTCTTATTTCACATTATTAATTATCTCATTAGGATCCTGTGTACTATTATAGTTTTTCATACCAAAGAAACTATTCGGCATTTCAGTTAAAAAAATCTCTGTATGAACATTAAAAATAGGGAACCCTAAAATAAAACTAAAAAGGAAAGTAAAAGAGAAAAGGCAATTATGTGACATTAAAATAATCCTTAATTCTGGAGATGAAAATGGTCCCCAAACATATTTAAATTGCTTCTTGC
>NW_022900940.1:32999746-33000899 GCF_012274545.1 Fukomys damarensis
TCTGCAAATAAGATTGCTACCCCTGTTTTTTTCTGGGCTCCTGTCACATGGAGAATTGTTTTCTATCTTTTCACTTTCAATCTCTGGGCTTCTTTTTGCACTAGGTGTGTTTCTTGTATACAACATATTGTTGGATTTTGCTTCTTATTCCATTTTGCCAGTCTATTTCTCTTGATTGGTGAGTTGAGGCCATTGACATTGCTGGTTATAACTGATATGTACTGACTTATTATTGACATGTTATTGGCCTTTTGTTGACTCTTTTTACTTTTTCACCTTCTCCTTTTAATTTCTTGCCTTGCCTATTTGATTTGCTCTGTTGGGCCTCATGGTGTTGTTGGGAAGGCTATAGATTTTTTATTGTTGACCTTGTATCCTGCTACTTTACTGAATTTTGTTATTAAGTCTATAAGTCTTTTGGTGGAGTTTTTGGGGTCTTCTATTTAGAGTGTAATGGCATCTACAAATAATGACAATTTGACTTTTTCCTTTCCTTCTTTTTCCTTTTCCATTTCTTTCTCTTGTCTAATTGCTGTGGCTAATGTTTCCAGAACCATATTGAACAGGATGGCGATAGTGGACATCCTTGTGTTGTTCCTGATTGTAGTGTGAAGGGTTTCAGTTTTTGACCATTTAGTATGATATTGGCTGTTGATTTTTCATAGATGGCTTTTATCAGGTTGAGATAAAGACCATCTCTGCCAATTTTCTGTAGGGTATTTATTATGAATGTGTGTTGGATATTGTTGAATGCTTTTTTTCTACATCTATTGAGATGATCATATGGTTTTTGTCCTTGGCTCTATTAATATAGTGTATTACATTTATTGATTTGCATACCATCCCTGCATCCCTGGGATGAATCCAAGTTGGTCAGGATGTGTGATTTTCTTGATGATTTGTTGCATTTTCTTTTTCTTTTTTTTTTTTTTATTGAGTTTATTGGTACATTTAGGGATACAGTACAGTTACATTCATTGTTGGGATCATGTACCTTTACATGGCAAGTCTTGATTCTCATTTTTTTCCCCTTACCTCTGCCCTCCCTTCACCCCCTCCTCCCCTCCCCATCTACAAACACTTTATTTTCATCTTTTCATTCTCTCACATTTTTTTCTTTTCCCTTTTTGTTCTTCCCCTACGTATCACACCT
>NW_022900940.1:33001489-33008184 GCF_012274545.1 Fukomys damarensis
GATCTCATCTTACTAAAAAGCTTCTGTACTTCAAAAGAAACCATTAGCAGAACTAAGAGACAATCTACAATGTGGGAAAAAATTTTTACCAGCTGTACCTCAGACAAAGGACTATTATCAAGGATATATAAAGAACTCAAAACAATCAGTCCCCCCAAATATAAAGACCCGATCCAAAAATGGGCATCCGAAATGAACAGACATTTCTCATACAAAGAAGTGAAAGCAGCAAGAAAATATATGAAAAAATGTTCCACATCACTGGTCATTCGAGAGATGCAGATGAAAACAACACTAAGATTCCACCTCACCCCACAAAGAATGGCTGCTATCAAGAAATCACACAATAACAAGCGTTTTCTTTTTCTAGCATCTTATTGAGGATATTTTAGATGTGTTCCTTAGAGAGATTGGCCTATAGTCCTCTTTTTTTGGTTGAGTCTTTCTCTGCTTTTGGAATCAAGGTGATACTTGCTTCTAGGAATGAATTTGGGAGTGTTGCTTTCCCTTCAGTTTCCTCAGGAGTTTGAGGAGTAGTGACATTAACTCTTCAAATTTCTTGTAGAATTCAGCAGTGAAGCCATCAAGGACCTGGGCTTTTCTTTGTTGGAAAATTTTTAATGACCTTTTCAATTTCATTGATTGACATTAGGTTGTTTAGAATTTTTATATCTTCTTGGTTTAACTTTGGTAATTTATATGTATTTAGGAATCTTCATTTTCTCTGTGTTTTCCATCTTATTGGAGTTGGAGTATGGGTTCTTAAAGTAGGTACTGATGATCTTCTGGATTTGTGCTGGATCTGATGTAGTTTTATCCTTTTCATTCCTAATTGAATGGGCTTAAGGCTTTTCTTTCTTCTTTTCATAAGGTTGGCTAAGGGTTTGTCAATTTTATTTATTATTTCAAAGAAATATTTCTTCAATTCATTGTTTTTTTGTATCAATCTCTTAGTTTCCATTGCATTGATTTCTACACTGATTATTATAATTTCCTCTCTTGTATTAGCTTTAGGTTTGCCTTGGTCTTCTTTTTCTAGAAGTTTGAGATTCAGCATTAAGTTGTTTATTTGAACTCGCTTTGTTTTCCTAATGTAGAAATTCACTACTTTGAATTTCCCTTATAGAACTTCTTTCATTGTGTCCCATAAATTCTGACATGTTTTCTCGGCATTGTTTAATTGTAGAAACTGTCTAACTTCTTCTTTAATTTTCACTGGGACCTATTGGTTGTTCAGGAGGGTGTTAATCAATTTCTATGTGTTAATGAAGTTCTTGTGGTTCCTTTTGCTATTGATCTCCAATTTCACTGTGCTATGGTCTGACAGAATAACAATTCCTTTGCATTTACTTAAGCATGTTATATGAACTAGCATGTGGTCTGTTATTGAGATGATCTCTGTGCAGCTGAAAAGAATATGTATTTTGGTTTTGTAGGATGAAATACTCTATACATATATTAAGTGTAGTTGTTCAGAAGTTTGGTTCTAGTATTTCATTGTGTATTTTTTGTCTAGTGGATCTATTAGTGATAGTGAGGTATTGAGGTCCCACCCAATACTATTGTATTAGTATTTATTTGATTTTTCATGTCCATTAATATTTGTTTTATATAGTTAGGTGCACTTGTATTTGGTGCATATATATTTATGATTGTCATTTCTTCCTTTTGGATTGTAGTGACCTTCTTAGTCTCTCTTAATTAGTTTTGGTTTGAAATCCACTTTGTCTACAAAGAGGAATGCTATCCCTACTTTTTTCTAGGTTCCTGTTGTATGGAGTATTTTTTCCATCCTTTGACTTTTAGTCTATGAATTTCTTTTTGAATTAAGTGTGTTTCTTATATGCAGTATATTGTTGGATTTTGGCTCTTGATCCATTCTGACAGTCTGTTTTTTTTTGATTAGTGAATTGAGGTCATTAACATCGATGGTTATAACTGATGTGTATTGACAACATTGTCACAATATGATATTTTCCTGTTGGTGGCTCTTTTATTTTTTTGTTTTTCTTTTTTCCATTTAATTTCTTGCCTTGCCAGATGGCTTCATTCTGTTGGGGTTCATGGAATTGTAATCTTCATTGTCTTTTTCTGGTATATTTAGAATTTTAGTATTCATGGAGTTATTCAGGTGTTTGTTGTCATGAAAGTCTCTTATTTCTCCATTGATTTTGAAAGGCAGTTTCACAGGGTACATCAATCTGGGTTAGAGTTTTTTTTTTTTATTATTGGTGTTTCTAATATTTCACTCCAGGGTCTTCTTGACTTTAGCTTTTGTGTTGAGAGGTCTGCTGTGATTCTGATGGGCTTTCCTTTGTATGTGATTTGTTTCTTTTCTCTAACTGCTTTTAATATTTTGTTCTTCTGTTGGATTTCTGAGATCTTGACTACTATATGCCTGTGTGTGTGTGTGTGTGTGTGTATGTGTATGTGTGTGTGTATATATATATTTATTTATTTTTAATTAATTAATTTTTTTGGCTTTTTGAGACAGGGTCTCACTATGTAGTTGAGACCGACCTGGAACTCACTATGTAGCCCAGGCTGGTTTTGAACTAACAGCAATCCTCTTGCCTCAGCCTCCCGAGTGCTGGGATTACAGGCATGTGCCACCACGCCCAGCTAGATTTTTTTTCTTTTGATCGTGGCTAGTTGGAGTCCTATATGCTTCACTTATCTGTATGTCAATCCCCCCCTGTGAAGTTTTCTGACAATTCTGCAATTTCTGTAAATTATTCAAATTTTCCTGCTCTACCCTTTACCCCTGATTTTCACAGTAATCTGCTTAGAAGCAGAGAGCAATGCCCATGCCCCAGCCTCAATTTTGGGCTGCACTGAATTTTCATCTCCAGATAAATTGGTCCACCATCCTCAATCTCAATCTCTCACAGGGTCTCTGGCTTGGGAAAATAGCGACAAATTTTCTGAAAGAGCATAACACTCATGGCCTCTAGTCTAACTGCTGATGAAGTCCTTATTCCATCCAAATCACCAGAACCTGAACTTTACTCTGTATTCCAGTCATCATCCCAGTCTTCTCAGTTCTGACCAAAATCATCTATCAGGCTCCCTTATAGCCTTCTCCAGCTTGTTTTTCTGAAACCTTTACAAACTCCTCCCATAAGCCAATTTCAAAGACTTCTAAACCATACAAACATAGCAACACCCTACTCTTGGGGTTTTCTATAGTAGTCTCTTTTTCTCCTGAGACATGATACCCACTACCTACAACTTAAAGGAAGAGAGGCTTAATTTGCTCATGGTTTCAGGACATTATTGGCTGTCTGTAGGCCAGAGACATCATGATGGCATGGCAGAGCAGTGCTATTTAGTTCATCATGTTTGGGAAGCAGAATAGGGAAAGAATACTAGAGCAGAAGATGCAAGGGAGTAGACATCAACCCCAAGGCACCCAAACATTAGACGTGTGTTGTGCCAATCCCCAAAGTAAGTGCCAAAGCCAATAAAGATGAAACTCCACCATGACACATATGGATTGACAGTAATCCCATTTCCTAGTTATCCTCAAGGGACACCTACACATTTGTAACATAACGCATATATAAAGGTATTTGTTCAGTTCTATTCATAATGGAAAAAGGTCAAGGAGGCACAAAACCACTGAGTTCCTTCAGTAGAATTCTGTAGAGATTTAAAGTGATAAAGGAAGCTATGTCATGGTACGGAATGATCTAAGACGCATTCCTCAAAATTGTTACTTTATTAGTGCATGTGATATGTTTTTGGTAAAAAAAATTAAGGAACAGAGCTGTGCACGTATTGCAGTGCTATTTATGCAAAAAGAAAAAAGACAAGTCCATTGCTCTCACATCTACAAGAAAAACTGGGGCTTAGGGGCTCATGTGTGGATGCACACCTTTTTGTGCCATTTCAATTTTGAATGACAATTCACTTCCCATTCAAAATTTAAGTTAAAGACACAAAGAATTGTGGGTGTTGCCTTTGCTTTCTCGTCTTCTATTTATTCCTCAGCATAGTGAAGCTGACCTCCCAGCGTGTTGCCACAGTTGCCTGTGGTCACTGAAGACTTCCACGTTGCTTTCTTCCAGTGATCATCTTGAAAAGGTTTCATTGTTCATTGCACCAAACTTCTGAGTCGCCTTAGCCCCAGATGACTAATTTTTCTCCTTGCAATGTTCTCTCTCCTGTGTTCCAGGACAGCACCCTCTTTTGGCTTCCTTCTTGCCTTTTGTAAATGTCATAATCCTCTAGCCTTGGTGCCCAGTGTTCTCTCCTATCCACATTCCCTGCCTCCGTGAACTTCTCTGTCTTCATTGTTTAAGTAGTGCCTGTGTGTGGTCTTGTTTTCACTGGACAAATTTGATTCTCCTCTAGTAATTCCTATCTTACTAAAAATTCCCACCTCTTTGCTGTTTGAGCCAGAACCTGGGAAGTCATCACCGTTTCTTTCAGACACTCCGCTCCATACTACACATCTAACCTACTAACAAGTTCTCTTATTACTACTTCCAAAAGGCATCAGTCCACGTTCCCCTTCTGCGTTACTGGTATCATGATCCAACCACCTGTATTCTGAGCTGTTGCACAGTTCCTCCCATGTGTCTTTTCATTTTGGTTCATGAGAACCCACACTCTAAATAGCCATTTTCTACGTTAACAGCCAAAGTAGTTTTTTCTTTCAAAGTCTAGATCAGACTGTGTCACAACCCTGTTCATTGACTGCTTCTGCACATCACAGCATATCTTAGTGAAGCCTGTAACATGTACTAACCAGGTCTTCCCAAGTCTCCAACCCATTTTGTGTACTTTTGCCCCAGTTGGTCACATTGGCTTACTTTAAATTCCTGGAAAATAGCAACCTGCTACCTCAGGACATTTTTATGTGCTGTTTCTTCCATGTGGGGAACTCTTTGCTTTCCCATCTCATGTCCACTTCTTTATGTAACACATCTTATCTCATATCTCTCTTCCTTGGAGAGGGCCATTGTGGCAAGCTCATATAGAAATGGCCTTTTCAAGGTATTTGCTATCATAATTTTTTTTGTTTTGTTTTCTGGAACAGTGTCTCACTATGTAGTTGAAACTGACCAGGAACTCACTATGTAGCCCAGGCTGGTCTTGAACCCACAGCGATCCTCCTGCCTCAGCCTCCTGAATGCTGGGATTACAGGTGTGCGCCACCATACCCAACTGCTATCATAATATTTATAATATCCCATCTAAGCCTTCTGTTTTTGGGTCTTTCTGAGGTTCTGAAGCATGTTTCAAAGGTTAAAAGTGATGGCTATTTGACTAGAACAGGAGAGAAGACAGAATAATATCTGCCTTGTTGCCAGCAAAGGATAAGAAAGCGTACATCATTTTGAAACTATATGTGCAATAAAAGAAGTAAGAATAAACTCAGAAGAGGACTAATGATTATTATGCTGGCCCAAGGGAATGACAGATGGGGGAATAATATCCTTTGAGAGAAACAGACATCCATTTACCATCTTGTAATCCCCAAAGATACCTAATTACCTCCAGCAGCAGTAGCATTCATTACAGTTTAAATATGGCATATTGGATTTTGGGGACCGTTAGGGACTGAAAGATCTTTGGAATATATCCAGTGTATCTTTCCTTTTTCTAATAAGCAAAGCAAGAACTGGAAAGGTTAAATGATACACCCAAAGCCATTCTATCACTGGATAAACTTGCTACAATTTAGAATCCAGAGAGCTTGCTCCCTGCTCCAGGGAGATTTCCACTACAACCTGCTAATGCCTCAGCTTTGCATTCCTGAAGGCAAAGGTGCTTGAGAGCTGTATGGTCCTAATGAAATCTTTAAAAAGTATTTTGTCCAGCAACATCACAGATATTTTTTACTCTTTTGTAACATGTAAAATTTTAATTTCCTTTCTTAGTAAATGAAGTGATCTTTACAAATGTAAGTAATACCATGCCATCACTTAAAAACAGAAAGTAAAGACCAGTGAAAATGATACAGGTAAAAATCATCCTCACACTTATCCCTTAACCCACGATAAAAGCATTTGAGTGTCGTGGTTTTTGTTTGTAAAGACAGCTCAGAAGAAGATAGTTTTCTTTATTTTTATTTCCCAGCACTGGAAATTGAACCAAGGGCCTTTGCACTGAGCTACATTCCCAATCTTTTTATTTTCTTTTCATTTTGAGAGAGAATCTAAGTTGTCCAGGGTAGGTAAGCTTGAATTTGAGATCCTCCTGACTCAGCCTCTCTGAGTGCTGGGATTATGGGCATTAGCCACCACAGCCAGAGTGAATTGCCTTGTAATATTGAATCTAATCACTGTAACTGAGAAATGTCAAAAAAAGGGACATGCATTTCTTACTGCTATTCATTCTTCAGGCAGTTAAGCTAAGTTATGACAACAAAGTACGTGTTTGGGGGTGGGGGAATTACATACTTTTTCATTTGTTTTAAGGCGTTCTCTTTGGGAACCTAGAAGTTTTCATTATAATGAGTAAAGTAGGTGAAAACCATTTTTCAGAAAAAACTCCAAGTGTGAATATGCAAAGCGTGTTTTCATTTGATTTTAGCCTCCTGAAACAGATGTGTGGGAAGGCTGCTGTGGGTTTTTTCCTTTTGTTGTTGCAGTTGTTATTTTTTCCCCAAGCACAAACGCATTTGCTTCGCCTGGGACCCAAGTTAGCAGCGTGGAGGGGAGGGCCTGGTGGAGACGATGCTGACA
>NW_022900940.1:33008243-33026455 GCF_012274545.1 Fukomys damarensis
CGCCCCGGGGGGGTGGGGTGCGGAGGGGGTTGGTGAATTAGACATCCAAAGAAGGGAGGATGACAAAAAATAATTTCAGCTTCGTTTCAGCAAGCGAAAGATGCCAACATGTCTTGTTATTTAAGCTCCGGGGAATAAATTAAAATCATATTCCTTCTCTAATACACTTCAGAACCGAAAAAAACGAAAAAATAGCGACTGTGGTGTCTTAGCGTTGGCGTCACCCCTCCCCCATCATTGTCACAGCTTCAGACACTGAATTCAGAGTAGGTGCTCCTTTCTCCCTGTGGTCAAGTGAAAGCTCTTTTAACTCAGTAACCAGCCAGATCCTGTTATGAACGATCTCATTTTTGGGCAAACTCCCTACCTACCTACTTGAGCCCTAGTTTTTTCTTATAGTGTTCTTACGAAAGTAGTGAGACAATTAGGCAAACGGTTTTGCACAGGGTTCGCGGTTCAACAGTCATCTCCTACTTAATTTGTGACCGATGAGAGGGAAAGGGCCCAAAGGAGAGGTCAGGAAGGAGAAAAAGGAAGGTGGAAGGTGGGCTGTGACCTAATCTCAGGGTGCTCCTCCGCTACTGGGAGTGTAAGGGGTTTTGACCACGAAAATCCCTTCATTATATCAAGTGATGTTCTTCCTCGTGACTGCCTGCCGCTCCTATTGTTGAATTTCCGAATGAAAACGTGTAATGCTTAGCTATGTTGTGTGTAAGGGCAGCAAACGTAAACATAGGCCTGGTGTTGTAAAAGCTGTAAATCTAACACCTAGGAGAACAGAACGTGTCAGTATCATCTTATCGTGTCAACACTTGTCCTCTGCAGTGACCTTGGAGCTTGTGGTGTTTTTTTTCCCACCTTCCCTCCCCTTCCCTCCCCCATGAGTCTCTATGCTTAATCAGGACTGAAGCTGAACTTTTCTGCCACCCACTGCTCCTCAGTGTATATGGATGGCTTTCTTTGAGTTGTGCCCAAAATAACATCTGATCTGAAAGCAACACTAGGAAATTCAATCATCTATGAAAAGAAGAGTGAAAAATAAAAGCAAAGTCAAACCCCTTGAAAGTTCAGGTTCAGCTCTGGAAAATATACAAAAGGGGGTTAGGGTGAATCTATTTCTGGAAATCCAATTGCTCTACACAATGTGCTGAACAGTGGGGGGATCCTTTTGTGGTAATGTGCACTTAGAGATCCCTGCTCCTCGTATCGGCCTTTTAACCTGCTGGAGAGCAGAGCGTCTCAGCTTCCTGTCTCGCACTGGGTTAATTCTTCATCTGAGAGTTTTCCCTAGTGTTATATGTGATAGCACCGACTCGGATTTTCTAGATCTGCTGCATCTTGGCAGAGAGGCACGTCGAATCCAAGGTAATGCATTCTAACTGCTTCAGGAGTGCGTTTTGTAATGCTTGGTTTATTTCTTCCCCTCACTCATCTAATGAATGCACTTTTCCTTCAGGGACATTCCCTTGAATTGGGGCAGCCCTGTACATATTTCCCACACTCTAATGAGATTTTTCTTGGCTGCGGTGAAATAGGACAAGGAAGGACAGAGCAGCCTGCCAGTGCCCACACAAGCAAACATGAGCGGCCGCGTGTACGGTAGCTGCTGCTGCTGGGCACTCACCCTCCCTCTCCACACCTCAACTTGTGCGCTCTTGCACTTGGTTGGCAGCCAGGTATGAAGCATCCCATGAGGAAAAAAATCCTGGATTTTATATATTCCCCAAGTCTTCTGGATTTGTGTGTATGCTGTTCTTTTTCAGCCCTCTTTTGGGGGCCTTGGTTTCTTTCCTCAGGGGTTGAGGGTTCCACCAGACTCATCTCCGGAAGAATCCAGCTCCTAATACGTCTGTGTGCACTGCTCTTCTTACAGTTACACTGGAGTGTATTGAGAAAATAAACTCTAGTAATTGTCAGCTCTACTCAACAGAAAACATCAACTGAAAAAAACCCAAAAGACAGCTTTCAATTGGAATGATCTGGCTCTTTCCCAGTGAAAGATTTCCAGTTGTCTTGGCCATCAGAAGAATTGCCCCATTTTTCCACTTTGATGTGTCAGTGCCATAAATGATTCTCTGAGCTTTACACCCTTGGTCTGGCCTCTTGATCCAGTGATTTCTGCTTCAAATGTCTTGCTCCCCTTGTTCCCCCTTTCTCTATTACCTGTAACCAGGAAAACTGATATATACTAAAAGCTTTCTGGTAAATGCTCCTCTGTCATTGTTGCCTTCATTGGGGGCTGTTTTTTCTCTCCTTCCTCTTCACTGGATTTTTTAGGAAATGACACTTCTTTGAAGGGGAAAGGTTCCAGATAAGCCCTGGATGAAGACACACTTTGTAGATGTTGGTAGCTCATAAAGTTTCCCTGCTATTATGTTGCAGGGAAACACTCTTATTTTGAGTCTGATTTATACCTTGAAATGGATAAAGTGGAGTAGTGGCACGAAAATAAACTTAATGTGCCCCCTGAGCTTGGGTGATTGATGCCTCTGAGAGTAATAGAAAAAATTGTGCCTGATTTTCCCCAGGCTCTTGGGGAGTGTGCATCCACAAGCCACTCTCTGCTACTTAAATCCGGATAGATTCCCAGTGAATACATTGTAAGTTCAGTTCTTCAGCCATTGTTGGCCACATCTGAAGGGCACAATGGCCACAGGTGGCTGGGAGCTCACACACTGGGCAGCACAGGCGGAGGGCATTTCCACTGCGGCCCGACACCCTACTGACAGCTTGGGTGTGGCCATCGCTTCCCTCAAGCTGCTCCCTGCCGAGCAGCGCCAGCTTCCCGTATTGCCACATCTGCCAGAGCTACCAGTCTCCTGCAGCCTGGCTCTCTCTCCCGTGTCACGCCTCACAGACTGCTCCACACTGCATTTCCCAGTGTTTAAATGTCTTCGCAGCATTTGTAGATGTCAGAATGCAACAATATGGTGCCAGTATCTTAATTTATCATTTCACGTGTTAGTCTTAGGTTTTTAGCGATATTAAAATAGCTATTCAAGGACATGAAAAACGTCTTATATTCTTCCAGCTTCTCAGTGCTCTACATAACACAGGGACTATATTATTATTGTCAATTTTCTTGCAAACATCCTCTAGGATCAAATTTAGGGATTTTGTATGTGTCCTTGTCTGGATTTGTGGGCTCTTATAAAGCAGCATTCGTAGGTTTTTATTGTTGTATTCTTAAGTGTTTCACACACAGTGCTCAATACACCTAAAAAAGCAGAAGAAATCATTTTATTTGATTTTAGAATGAGAATGTGGATTAAATATTACCTTCCTATTTACAATTCAGAAGTTGTATCAGAAAAGTTTAGTAATTTGATGCTTCACAGAGATGTTAAGTATTGGATTTTTGTTTTTTGAGATAGGGTCTCACTATGTAAATTTAGGCTGTCTTTGAACTTGATATGTAGCCCAGGATGGCCTTGAACTCTCAGTGATCCTCTTGCCTCAGCCTCCTGAGTGCTAGGATTGCAGATGTGCGGCACCACATTCAGCAGTATCAGATATTTTGCACGTCAGTACTAGTGCATGGACTCTTTCCATTCTATATCTCATTCTTGACCCGTCAGATGATGGTGAAGTCAAAATATCTCAGACCTCTCCCTCCCCGAGACAGCCTTGAGTGGCAGGTAAGGAATCTAGGTTACCTAGCCAGGTGGAGATGGCGTAAGTTCCACCTCTGCTTGCAGTGCCGGATGTAAACCTTAGAGGGTGAGAGATTGCAGGGGACATCTTTTAAAGACAAGCTACCAGATGGAATCATTATCTCTATAGGATATGAGTTTCCTGGTTTTATGGCTCTTTTTAACTATAATTATTCCAACCTAGAACATCCTTCCAAGAGATCAGTCAAAGCTCCCATTATCAGAAGACTCCCATTAAAAGAAGTGACCTGGTTTTGATTTTTGGAAATAACCATCTGAAAAGTCTAGGATGGCTTCTTATTCCGAAAGGAGGAAAATATGGCTGTCAGCACTATGCACAAGGAATTTGTGCTTGTGTCCTACATGGGTGCTCATGATTCCCAACAAGAGGTGTTTGAATTAGTGCTAGTACCTCTGGATTTGGACAAGTTGGATTCTTGCCTGTAAGCTAAAGCCCCTCAAACCATAAAGCTTTTGCATTTTCCTTCCAGAGTGAAAATAAGCAAGCTTAAGAAAACAAAGGCAAGGCATTTTCTCTTCAAGGGCTCTTTTGGCACCCCTTTGTAACTCATTCAGCAAATTCAGACTTGTACAATCAAATAATGTCTTTTTAGCACATGATACTCTTTTATGGTGAGCTGGGCCTTTAAAATTGTGTGAATTACTCACATTGGAAATAAGAAATAATACTAACAAAAATCTTCTGAATTTACTAGGGTAATATTCTGAGCAATTCCTTTGAAAGAGGGAAATGTATTGGGGAGGCTCATGGTTGTTTTAATTTTTCTTGTTGCAGTCAGAAAAGAAAGTTATAGGAGTGCTGCTTTAGGGCCCCCAAAGGAACAGTCAACTTAAGAAAATGGAAGACAATAGAAGATTTGAATTCAGTTCAGCTGTGTCAGCTGAATTGTATTTTGGGGAGCAATTAATTATTCAGCACAATGGGTGTTTTTAACAGCCTCCTTACTGTGTGTGTGTGTGTGTGTGTGTGTGTGTGTTTCTAAGTTTTACTGGTTAAAAAAATTACAAAAGCAGCTGAGCAAAGCACACTGTCAGGAAACCCAAAATGAAGTCAAAGGGACTAAATCTGGCTTGTTAAAGTCTGGCTATGCCAATTCCTCAGAGAAGCAGTGAGCCTGCCTAGCTTTGCTCCTGAGTAGCAAGGAAGATGTTATGGTCTTGATTGAAAAAATAGAGATCTCAAGAAAGGCAGAGCCCCAAGTAGGAAAGCCCTAATTCTGAATTATGCATTGTTTTGAAAGCAAATCGGTTCTCTCAACCTCAAACTAGTAGACCGTGATTTAGATGCTAGTGTCTGCTTAGCCTTGCTATGATATGATTCACTTTGCAGCGGAATTTAGAACCAAGTCTCTAGATCCCTATTGGTGGAGGTCTCAGAATGATTTGGTTAAACCCTGATTCCTTTTACCCCCAAGTAGCAAACCATTCCGAACTTAAGTGGCATGAATGAACAACAGTTTTACTAAGAATTATTTTGCCTGCGATTCAATAAGGGCATGGAGGTAGTTTTCTGTGCCTCGTTATAGCTGGAACTTAAGCTGGGAAAACTCAGATTTCTGGAAGCAAGAGACTGTTTCTGAAACAGGCTTGTGTGGATATTGGTGTTGCATTTGGTTGGCTCCTTGGCTGTGTGTGTCAACTGGAACTTTAATATGTGGGCCTCCCAGGGGCCTTGACTTCTTCCTAAGCATGGAAGCCTTACGGTAGTTGGACTTTTTATGGGGCAGTTCAGAAATTTAAATGCGTGTATCATCTTTTATGTCTTGGACCTAGGAAGTCTCAGTGTAGAAGTTACAGTGTAGAAAAGCATGAATAATAGGAGATATTAGAGTGCTTATTTTGGAAATACAATTTTCTACATCTCTCTCTTAGAACAGATCTTGGGAATGCGTGTTACCAATTTGCCTGAAGACTAATATCCACCAGCCACTCAGATTCATCTCTGTACAAGATAGTAGACAAAGAGCTCATATCTCATGAAGTGGGGAGAACTTATATCTCTTCTCTTCCCATAATTTAGATACAAGAACATAAGCCTTTGGCCTTTGGACTTATACGCTGTGACTGGCTGATACAGGATAGAAAACCATGAACATCGCTCGGCTTTATTTTCATGTTTACAGCAAAGAATGAGTAGAATATATAACTTTTAAGTAATATTACTTAAGTATTTTTAATACTTGTGTATATGTATACTAAAAAAATCTCAAAGTAAATCTAAAGATACACAACATCTTTTTCAAGAGTATCAAGAACACCAACATTTGTTGAAAGATAATACAGAAGTCCTTTTAGTGAGGAGATAAACATTGTGATTGCATCAACATATTGGCTTTCCTCAAAGTGGTCTCTAAGTTCAATGTATGCTGATCAAAATCCCAACAGAGCCTTTTATTTCTTTGTATGACTTTTTTTAATATCATTTTTTTTGCTTTGGTAATCTAATCCCTCTTTGCTTAAGTTAGTAATTGAATTTCTGTTATTTGCCATTGAAGAGCTCCAACTTTTCAAACAGATTACTTTATAATTCACTTACCATTCTTTGATTTTGCTCTGTGGAAGCAATGGCATTTTGAAATAAGCACAAGTCCCTTGTGGGAAGGAAACAGAGGTGATTTCCCACCATTCCACTAGACAAGAAATGACTAAGTGCAAAAGCGGGGGTTCAGGGTCTCCGCTCATCAGTTTGTCTAAGGGTGCTAACAAAGTAATTGAAGTTTTCAAAATGACTTTTTTTCCAGTTCACAGTTACTCATCACTCATTTTTTCTTATTCTCTAGTTAATTATTGACCACCAGCTGTGAAAGGGGTGCTGTTGATGTCTTAGGTATAAAATGGGAAACATTAGAAACAAAGACAGGATTTCTGTCTCCATGAAAGTAACATTCTAAGTAGAGAAAGACAAATAAATAGTTAACTAGGCACAACATTGTTTTTAATTGGCAAATAAAATTATATATATTTATCACATTGCTTTGAAATATGTAAACATTGCGGAATGGTTAAGGTAATTTATATATGCACTGCCTCAAATACTTTTTTCTTTTTTGCAGTAGGAACACATAAGTTCCACTCAGCAATTTTAAGAATAGACTATATTATTATTAACTATTGTTACCATCTTATACAGCACATTTCTTGAACTTATTCTTGTCTAACTCAAAATTTTTACCCTTTAACTAACATCTCCACATTCTTTCTACTTAACCGCAGCCCATGGTGATAAAGAATTTTAGATTGTGTCAGTAGTTGGTATGATGAGGAGAAAATTAATGCTGTTTAATCTTAATGGATGCAACCACATGGGCAAGATGATGGAAAATTGAACAGTAAGTTTTTGTACTCTGCATTCTCTTCTTTCTTAAATTAAATTGAATTTATTGGTACATTCTAGGTAAATGGTACAGTTACATTCATTACTGGGATCTTGTACCTTTGCATGCCAGGTCTTGGTTCTCCTGCCCCCCCTTCACCCCCTCCACCTCTCCCCCCTTCAGACATTTTAATTCCATTTTTACATTTTCTCATTTTTTTTCCCTTTTCCCTTGTTCCCCCTTTTTTTCCCTTCTCACTGTCCCTATACCTTTGGTCCTTTTCTTCCTATTTCACATTACTAAATGTCCCATTAGGATCTTGAGTACTATTTTAGTTTTTCACACCAGAGACACTGTTTGGTATTTGCATATGTGTGACTTATTTATTTCACTTAGGAGTACATCCTCAAAATGTACCCATTCACCTATGAATGAATCTACTTTTTCATTCTTTATGGATGAGTAGTATTCCATTTTATAGAAAAACCACATCTTCTTTATCCAGTTTCCAACTGATGGGCAGATGGGCTGTTTCTAAGTTTTAGCTATTACAAACTGTGCTGCTATAAACATGGGTGCGCATATATCACTGTGCTATGATTCTTTTAATTCTTTTGGAAAGATACCCAGCAGAGGATGGCTGGGTCAAATGGAACCTCTAATGCTAGTTCTTTGAGGTATCTCCATATTGACTTCCATAGTGGTTGCACCAGTCTGCACTCCCACCAACAATGGAGAAGGGTTCCTTTCTCCCCACAACCGTGCCAACATTTGTTATTGATTGATTTCTTGATAGCAGCCATTCTTTGTGGGGTGAGGTGAAATCTCAGTGTTGTTATCTCTGCATCTCTCGAATGACCAGTGATGTGGAACATTTTTTCATATATTTACTTCTGCTTTTATTTCTTTGAGAAATGTCCATTTCATATGTTCATTTTAGAATTGGGTCTTTATATTTGAGGGGGCTGGTTGTTTTGAGTTCTTTATGTATTCTGGATAATAGTCCTTTGTCTGAGGAGCAGCTGATAAAAATTTTTTCCCACATTGTAGGTTGTCTCTTAGTTCTGTTGATGGTTTCTTTTGCAGTGCAGAAGCTTTTTAATAAGATGAGATCCCAGTTGTTGATTCTTTCTGCTAGTTTCCGTGCTACTGGGGATTTGCTCCTAAAGTCTTTTCCTATGCCAGTGTCTTCCAGAGTTCTGCCTAACTTATCTTCCAGCAAGTTTAATGTTTTTGTTTTTATATTTAGATCTTTAATCCACTTGGATTTTAATTTAGTGCATGGTGACAGATAAGGGTCTAGTTTTAATCTTTGGCAGGTTGAGATCCAGTTTTTCCAACACCATTTACTAAAGAGGCTATCTTTCCTCCAATGGGGACAGTCAGCTCCTTTGTCAAAGATGAGGTAGCTGAGTGCATCTGGAGTTGTTTTTGTGTCTTCCAATGTGTTCCACTGATCCTCAGGTCTGTTTCTTTGCCAGTACCATGCTGATTTTATCACAGTGGCTTTGTAGTATAGTTTCAAATTGGGAATTGTTATTCCCGCTGCCATGTGTCTGTTGCCTAGGATGGCTTTTGCCATTCTAGGTCTCTTATGGTTCCAAATGAATTTTTGGATTCTTCTTTCTAGTTCTGTGATGTATAGTGTTGGGATTTCAGTTGGTATTGCATTGAATCTGTATAGCAGTTTTGGTATTATGGCTATTTTCACTATGTTTATTCTTCCTACCCAGGAGCAGGGGACATCTTTCCATTTTCTTATATCCTCCTCTATCTCTTTTTTCAGAGTGCTGTAGTTTTCAGTGTAGAGGTCTTTTCCTTCTTTTGTTAAATTGACTCCCAGATACTTCATTTTTTGGGTGCTATTGTGAAAGGAATTGTTTCCCTAATTTCTCATTCAGTGATCTGTTATTTGTGTACAAGAAGGCTATTGATTTTTCGGTGTTGACCTTGTATCCAGCTACTCTGCTAAAATTGTCTATTAAGTCGAGAAGTCTTTTGGTGGATTTTTTTGAGTCTTCAGTGTAGAGTATCATATCATCAGCAAATAATGACAGTTTGACTTCTTCCTTTCCTATCTTTATTGCTTTAATTTCTTTCTCTTGTCTAATTGCTATGGCTTGTGTTTCAGAGCTATATCCAAGGGGAGTGGTGATAGTGGGCATCCTTGTCTTGTTCCTGATTTCAGCATGAAGGTTTTCAGTTTTTGGCCATTTAATATGATGTTGACTGTTGGTTTTTCATAGATAGCCTTTATTAAGTTGAGATATAGACCATCTATTCCAATTTTTTTGCAGAGTTTTTATCATGAACGGGTGTTGAATTTTGTCAAATGCCTTTTTGGCATCTATCGAGAGGATCATGTGGTTCTTGTCCTTGACTTTGTTAATATAGTGTATTATATTTATTGATTTATGTATGTTGAACCATCCTTGCATCCCTGGAATAAATCCGACTTGGTCAGGATGTATGATCTTCTTGATGATCCTCTGTATTCTGTTTGCTAGTATCTTATTGAGGATTTTTGCATCTATATTCATTAAGGAGATAGGCCTGTAGTTCTCTTTTTTAGTTACATCTTTCCCAGGTTTGGGAATCAAAGTGATATTTGCTTCCAGGAATGAATTTGGAAGTATTGCTTCCCTTTTAATTTCATTGAAAAGTCTGAAGAGTAATGGCAGTAGATCTTCTCTAAATGTCTTGTAAAATTCAGCAGTGAATCCATCAGGACCTGGGCTTTTCTTTGTTGGTAAGTTTTTAATTACATTTTCAATTTCACTGATTGTAATTGGGGTGTTTAAAATGTTTTTATCTTCGTTCAACTTTGGTAATTCATAAGTATCTAGAAATCTGTCCATTTCTTCTGAGTTTTTCATTTTATTAGAGTACAGGTTCTCATAGTATGTATTAATGATCCTCTGGATTTCTGTGGGATCTGTTGTGACTTTGCCTTTTTCATTCCTGATTGCATGAATCTCAGCCTTTTCTTTCCTTTTTTTGATAAGGTTTGCTAAGAGTTTATCAATTTTATTTATTCTTTCAAAAAACCAACTCTTCAATTTATTTATTTTTTGTATCTTTTTCTTAGTTTCATTGCATTGATTTCTGCTCTAATCTTTATAATTGTCTCTCTTGTTCGAGCTTTGGGTTTTTCTGCTCTTGTTTTTCTAGTAGTCTAAGAATCATAGATAAGTTGTTTATTTGAGCTTCCTCTGTTTTCCTAATGTGGGCATTCAGTGCTATGAATTTTCCACATAGAACTGCTTTCATTGTGTCCCATAGATTCCTGTATGTTGTATTGGCATTTTCGTTTATTTGTAAAAACTGTCTGAGTTCTTCTTTGATTTCCTTTGTTATCCATTGATTGTTCCAGAGAGTGTTGTTCAATTTCCATGTGTTTGTGAAGTTTCTACAGTTTCTTATGCTATTGATCTCCAGTTTTATTGCACTGTGATCTGATAATATACAGGGAATAACTTCAATTCTTTTGCATTTATTTAAACCTGTTTTGTGAGCTAGTATGTGATCTATCTTGGAGAATGACCCATGTGCAGCTGAAAAGAATGTATATTCTGATTTTGTGGGGTGGAACACTCTATAGACGTCTAATAAGTCCATACGTTCAAAAGCTTGGTTCAGTTCTAGTATTTTGTTGTTGATTTTTTGCCTAGATGATCTGTCTATTGTGATAGTAGTGTGTTTATATCCCCCACTACTAGTGTATTAGTGCTTATTTGGTTTTTCATGTTACTTAATATTTGTTTTATATAGTTGGGGGCATTTGTATTTGGTGCATATATGTTTATGATTATCATCTCTTCATCTTGAATTGTACCCTTTACAAGGATATAGTGGCCTTCTTTGTCTCTCTTAATCAGTTTTGGTTTGAAATTTGCTTTGTCTGCGAATAAGATTGCTACCCCTGCTTTTTTCTGGGGTCCTGTCGTGTCGTGTGGAGAGTTGTTTTCCATCCTTTCACTTTCAGTCTATGGGCTTCTTTTTTTTTACTAGGTGTGTTTCTTGTATACAACATATTGTTGGATTTTGCTTCTTAATCCATTCTGCCAGTCTATTTCTCTTGATTGAGAATTGAGGCCATTGACATTGATAGTTATAACTGATATGTACTGACTTCTTGTTGTCATGTTATTGTCTTTTTGTTGACTCTTTTTATTTTTTGTCCTCTCCTTTTAGTTTCTTGCCCTGGCTACTTGATTTGCCCTGTTGGGTCTCCTGTTGTTTTGATCTTTGTTGTCTTTTTGTAGGATATTGTTTAACATTCTTAGTAGTGCTGGTTTAGTATTCATGAAGTTTCTCAAGTGTTCTTTGTCATGGAAGTATCTTATTTCTCTATCCATTTTGAAAGAGAGTTTTGCAGCATACATCAGTCTTGGTTGTAGGTTGTTTCTTTTAGGACTTGAAATACCTCACTCCAGGCTCTCCTTGTCCTGAGGGTTTATGTTGAAAAGTCTGCTGTGATTCTGATGAGCTTTCCTTTGCATGTGATTTGTTTCTTTTCTCTTACTGCTTGTAGTATTTTGTTCTTCTGGTGGGTTTCTGGGATCTTGATTATTATATGTCTAGGTGTAGATTTTTTTTGATCGTGGCTAGTTGGGGTCCTGTATGTGCTGCCGAAGTGAGCACTGTACTGTACATTCTTAAAAAAATGTAGTTATTTTGCAAACATTTCTCCCCCAAAAGGTTCGTAGTATTTGGAATTGTACTGTTGTGTATTAGTTTCTGTTACTAGATAGCACAATAAAACTTTACTTACATTCATGTATCAAATTCCATATCTTCCCCTTATTAATAGAATTAATTTCTCTTATTAAACGACAAGTAAGAACATATCTAAGTCTAAAATATTGAAAAGATAACCCAGCCTTTGCAAGCTCATTAGGTTAGAGGCAATGGTTTAGAAAAGATGAATTTAATGACAATGGAAAATGGAGCAAAAATTTAAAAGTTATATGGTTTGTAAATAAATACCATTGCTAATTTAAATGAACTTTCAGAGCTATCTGCACTGGGGCAAGAAGGACTGGGCCTTTAAACATCTGCTTTGATGCTGACAACCCTAGTGGGAGGCACAACTGGGTAAGGTGGATTTTTTTGTTTTCAGATTTCTATAGTCCCCAAAACTGCTAGCAGAGGAGGGTTCTCTGCATGAGCTTTCCAGAAACTGCAGCATTAACCCCTTTATCTTTGAAAGGAAATCTGGGTGGCACATTATCTCATCCACCACAAATGACAGCCAGAGAATTATGTGTCTCATGCGACACACAGGAGTAAACATTTAATTCTATCGGCATCGTTCACACTGTGAGAGACTTGCAGGAGGACTTGGCACCCTTTGCCACACTGCTGTACCTGCATCTTTCCGAAGGCCTGGAGAAGCTGAAGGAGATTTGGTGTGGGATGGAGAAGGAGCTGGTTTAGGTTCTTTAGGTGGGCCAAGGTCTGCGATGATGTGTGTGAGCTCCTGCACTTACCTTCAAAGTATAGGGGCTGCTACTTCACTCCCACCCTACAAATTTTGTGTGAATGTGTTTACAGCTAATATTAACCTAGGACCTTTTTGGGAAGTGTGATTCTAGCTCCATTGGATGGACATGGTGCAAAAGCCACTGCATACTCTTGTTTTCCCTCTCCCTCTCCCTCTTCCTCCCTCCGTCCCTCCCTCCCTCCCTGTCCCTCTCTCTCTCTCTCTCTCTCTGTATATATATGTATGTGTGTTGTGTGTGTGTGTGTATGTGTATATATATTCTATACGTGTATACATAGTTTAATTATTTTACACCCTGAAGATTGTTGCCTTCATTTTACAGATAGAAAATTGAGGGGAGTGTTGAATGACTTGCCTAAGAAACAAAACTAACAGTGATACTTCGTTGGTCTAAGTCTCAACCTACACATTTACCCACTGTACTAAAAAGCCTTCTCTTCCAAGTACTGTAGAAAGGGCAGGCAGATTATTTCTTTATAAACACTTTTGCCAATGTAGCATATTTTCATACATCTAGCCCCAGAATGAAAGGCGAAAATGCACCCTGATGTTTGCCAGTGATCCTTAATGCTTGCTGCCAAGATCTCTCTTTGTGCTCTGATAATTGTCTGGCAACTCATCCATCACTGCCATCAGAGAGGAACTGTAGCTTAACTGGTCCAAGCCGTGAAAATCCAGGCTTAGGACAGACACACTTGTGTCTATTACTATCAGGCGTATCCTGGAGTCCTTTGATGATTGTGGCTTAAAGAGGAGACCTGTCCTGATTTGTTTTTCCAGGTGTTAATATCTTATCACCTCCGAGAGAGGTCATTTGTATGATGGGTGGAAAAAGAATCTGGGGAAAGAAGAGAGGTGTCTCATCTTGCGCCTTTATCTTTTCAGTGTGCTTCTGTCACTTGCAGCAGCTGGTTTCTGTCTCTCCTTGTCTCTCTAAAAGCCGGGAAAGACCCCTGCCTATAGCACGGCAGGTCTGGAGTAGCAGGGAAATAACTACCCAGGAGCAGCGCTCAGCCAGTGCCTGCTGAGAGGGAGTGTATAAACCCTCTAGCTCCCTCACTTCCAGCTAGAGCAGAGGCAAGGCATGCGGTTTTATGTTTTCTCATGATTTTCCAGGAGTGTGTCATGGGATTAGGCTCCGTTACTCTTAGTGTTCTCTTGCTTGGTGTCCCCTCCACTGACTGACTGCCTTCCTTCCCTGGAGCCCCTTCCATGTTCCTCCTCAGCTTTCTAACTGAAGTGTGCTTCTTGAATCTTTCATTTGGCTCCTGCTTACGTGAAGTCCCAGACTAAGGCAAGAGAGAAAGACATGGAAGGAAGATGCAAAAAGCAGACACAGGGCAGTTAATACAGGGAGAGAATGACGAGAGAGGTTGGGTGGAAGAAGAAAACTGGATGGACTGAGAAACTCCTGAGATTCCAAGGGACAAGGAAGAGGGCGTACTCTCATCTGAAAATAAAAGTGTTGGATGGGCATCTCACGCAGACCTGTATATAGGTCATATCCTTGATTTAATCATGTTTTTCTTCTGTGGCTCACGATCCAGACATACCTTAGAATCACTGAAGGCTACCAGTCCATTTTATTTTTAACTTTCTAATTAATTATAATTAATTTTGAGACAAGGTTCTTGTTTTTTTCATTAAGTTTATTGGTACATTTTAGGTATATAATATAATGACATTTATCTTTGGAAATTTGTACCTTTACATAATCTATCTTGGTTCTTATTTTTTCCCCATTCCCCTGCCCTCCCTTCACCCACTCCACCCCTCCCTATTTACAAAGACTTTGTTTCCATTTTTTCACTTTCTCATATTAATTCCATTCCCTCCTTTCCTTTCTCCAATCCATCCCACTTTCCCTTCCCCTTTGGACCCTTTCTTCCTATTTCACGTTATCAATTATATATTTTGATCTTTATTTATAGTTTTAGCTTTTCATACCAGAGAAACTATTCAGTATTTATAAATGTTTGTCCTATTTATTTCACTTAAGAGTATGACCTCAGTATACATCCATTTAGCTATAAATGTCTCTAGTTTCTCATTTTTTATGGCTGAGTAGTGCTCCATTTTAGAAAAAAATTTTTTTTTCTTTATCTAGTCTCCAGTTGATGGGCACTTGGGCTGTTTCTAAGTTTTAGCTATTACAAACTATGCCACTATAAGCATGGGTTGTGCACATATATCACTGTGGTATGATTCTTTTAATTCTTTTGGGAAGATGCCCAGCAGGGGAATAGCTGGGTCAAATGGGACTTCTAATCCTAGTTCTTTGAAGTATCTCTGTACTGATTTCCACAGTGTTTTCACTAGTCTGCACTCCCACCAACAATGAAGAAGGGTTCCTTTCTCCCCACAATGCCACCAGCATGTGTTATTGGTTGATTTCTTAATAGCAGCCTTTCTTTGTGGGGTGAGGTGAAATCTCAGTGTTGTTTTCATCTTCATCTCTCCAATGACCAGTGATGTTGAACATAATTTATTTGCTGCTTTTCCTTCTTTGAGAAATGTCTGTTCATTTCAGATGTCCATTTTTTAATTGGGTCTTTATATTTTGGGGGGGTCTGATTTGTTTGAGTTCTTTATATATTCTAGGTAGTAGACATTGAGACAAGGTCTTGCTGTGTAGTTCAGGCTGGACTTGGTCTGTATGGCCCAGGCTGGTCCCAAACTTGTAAATACGCTCATGCCTCAGCCTCCTGAGTACTGGAATTACAGGTGTGCCCCACCTCCCTGGCTCTCAGTCCATTTAAAGCCAAGCTTAAATGGTGCAAGAGAGCTTTGATGAGAAAAGTATAATTTCATGAATGTATCACCTATATGTTCCTTCCAAGGTCTGAAATTTTCTTCTTTTCCTCTTTCCATTTGCACATTTAGAGATAAGAAGGGATTTTTTCTCACTTTTTGGCCTGTTGTTTCTCTTTTGGATTAAAAAAAAAAGTCAAAACAAGAGCCATATTTATAATATTCTCGTAATATGAGATGACATTTTTCAAAGTGAACTAAAAATTCAGGTTCAACACACTGAAAGCCAATTTTGTATTAAAATTTTAATTGAGTGGCTCAGAGAATAATTACTAAACATCTGAAGTATAATTTTGTGAGTGAATAAATCTGGAGTTTAATACAATAACTATTCCTGCTGGAGGTCCCCCCTGAGAACATATCTGGGCTTTGTTTAGCTTCTGCTATTCTGACGGTGGACCCCTAATGGTTTCCTCACCTGGCACTATGTTCTTCTGGTTTGTTTGTTCTCTTGTTTCCTTTTTGGGTTAGATTTGCCCACTGCAGAAGCACTGTGTTGTTATAGTCACAATGGGTGACTGTATTAAAGAGAAGCCACCTACCTGGAATATCTCAGAAGACAATTCAATGCCAAAGAACTCAATCCTCCTGGGAAATAATATTGCTACCTATCCAGTAATTACTTTTCAGACAACTTGTCTGGATATCTTTTTCTCTGTATATTTTTGCAAACTATCTGGGCAGGTTGAAACACTGCTATTGTGTGGATAACAATAGCAAGGTGGAAGAATGGCAGGCTTTAGAATTAGTCTTTACCTGTAGGGAAAACTGAACCACCCACTGTCAGATTCCTGTTGTTTATAATCATATTTTAACAAAAGGACTAAAAGTCCAACTATACATGAAATGAGTATAAATGAAGATTGGTCACCAGTCTGCCTTCCAGAAAACAACAAATATTATCTTTCTTAATGAGTTTTTTTACATAGGTAAGGTACAACCTATTTTAAACTTGGATTAAATTAGTGGGCATTGAATAGAGACTAAGCTGTTGCTTTGGTCCATTTCTTAAAATCATTTTTATTATCACACCTATGGTTCCTCTATTTGGTGTAGCTGCAATTCAATACTGATAGACTCAATACTGATAGACTATTTCCACCTTTATGATTTGCATACTCTCTGTACTTACGTGTGCTTAATATTAGTAAGATCACATTTAAAGCTCATTATATTTGTTTGGAAGAAATTGAAACACTATCATAAGTAGAAAGTTTTGCTCTTGAAAATTTAAAAAAGTTTGTGCATAAACATTAAGTGTCAGTTTGGCATCTCATAAGATGTGTTATAAAAATATTAGCATAGGGAAATGTTTCCAGCGATCCTATTTTTAAGCTATAAGCAATGCTATAGAATTGGGCAGTGTGGTAATATAGTGGTTATCTATGTCCAACATTCTCTAACAGATTTCCTTCATACCAAGTCTTCTGACCATAATGAAATAAAAGTAAAAATCAATAAGAGGAAAGCTAGCAGATTCACAAATGTGCAGAAATTAACATACTATTGAAAAACTAATGAATCAAAGAATAAAACAAAAGGAAATTGAAAAAATTTCTTGGGACAAATGAAAAAGGAGGAAAACACCACATATTCTAACTATGGAAAGCAGCACTTAGAGGGAATTTCAGAGCAAAAGATAAATACACTGAAAAAGTCAGATTAAAAAAACAACTTTATACGTCAAGAAACTAGAAAAAGAACCAAGCTCAAAGTTAGCCAAAGGAAGAACAGAATCAAGATTAAGGCGGAAGTAAATGAAATGGCAAATAAAAAATATAGAGAAAAATCAATGGAACTGATAGGCTTTTTTCCTTCTTCTTTTATTTTCTTGAGACAACATCCTGCTTTGTAGCCCAAACTGGCCTCAAACCAATGATCATCCAGCCTCAGCCTCTCACATGCTGGGATCACAGTTATGTACCACCAAACCTGGCTAGAGACATGATGTTTTGAATAGATGAAATCAGTGCAGTATTATCTAAGGAAAGAGAGAGAGAGAGAGAGAGGGAGAGAGAAAGATCAAATAAATAAAAATACAAGAGCAAACTGGTACTGCAGTATATAATTATAAGAGGACTGCTAGGAACAATTATATACAAACAACCTGATTACCTAGAGGAAATGGGTAAATTTCTAGAAATATACTGTATTAAGATTCTTCTGAGAAACAGAACCAATAGGATCTGTCTGTCTCTGTCATCTTTTTATTTAATATACAGATAAAGAAGAGGAAACATATTAGAATAATTGGCTCACAAGATTATGGAGGCTGAGAAATCTCACAACAGACCATTTGCAAACTGCAGACTGAATTTCAGCAGCAGTGGAACAAGTCTGAAAGCCCCAAAACTAGAGAAGATTAGTGGTGGTATAATAGACCTAGAACAAGGGCCTGAGAACCTGGGGACAGTCCCAGAGTAAGTCCCAGAATCCAATGTCAGAAAGCCTCAAATTCTTTTTTTTTTCTTTTATTGAGTTTACTGGTACATTTTAGGTATACAGTACAATTACGTTCATTATTGGGGTCTTATATCTTTACATGACGGTCTTGGTTCTCATTTTTTCCCCTTGTCCGTGCCCTCCCTTCACCCCTCCTCCCCTCTCCATTTACAAACACTTTATTTCCGTTTTTTCATTTTCTCATATTTTTTTCTTTTCCCTTATTGCCTTTCCCCTACCTTTCCCATTTTCCCTACACCTTTAGCCCTTCCTATTTCACAAGGTCATTTATCTCATTAGGATCTTATGTACTATTATAGCTTTTCACACCAGAGAAACTATTTAGTATTTACACATGTGTGACTTATTTATTTCACTTCGGAGTATATCCTCAATATGTATCCATTTTCTTACAAATGAATCTAATTTCTCATTCTTTATGGCTGAGTAGTATTCCATCTTATA
>NW_022900940.1:33026918-33044367 GCF_012274545.1 Fukomys damarensis
GTTTCCAAGATTTAGCTATTACAAACTGTGCCGCTATAAACATGGGTGTGCATATATCACTGCGGTATGATTCCTTTAATTCTTTTGGAAAGATACCCAGCAGAGGGATGCCTGGGTCAAATGGAACCTCTAGTCCAAGCTCTTTGAGGTATCTCCATATTGATTTCCATAGTGGTTGCGCCAGTCTGCACTCCCACCAACAATGGAGAAGGGCTCCTTTCTCCCCGCAAGCCCGCCAACATTTGTTATTGATTGATTTCTTGATAGCAGCCATTCTTTGTGGGGTGACGTGGAATCTCAGTGTTGTTTTCATCTGCATCTCTCGAATGACCAGTGATGTGGAACATTTTTTCATATATTTACTTGCTGCTTTTACTTGTTTGTCTGAGAAATGTCTGTTCATTTCAGATGCCTATTTTTGAATTGAGTCTTTATATTTGTGGGGGGCTGGTTGTTTTGAGTTCTTTATATATTTTCTATTCTTTTTTTTTTCTTTTATTGAGTTTACTGGTACATTTTAGGTATACAGTACAATTACGTTCATTATTGGGGTCTTATATCTTTACATGACGGTCTTGGTTCTCATTTTTTCCCCTTGTCCGTGCCCTCCCTTCACCCCTCCTCCCCTCTCCATTTACAAACACTTTATTTCCGTTTTTTCATTTTCTCATATTTTTTTCTTTTCCCTTTTTCTTTTATTGAGTTTACTGGTACATTTTAGGTATACAGTACAATTACGTTCATTATTGGGGTCTTATATCTTTACATGACGGTCTTGGTTCTCATTTTTTCCCCTTGTCCGTGCCCTCCCTTCACCCCTCCTCCCCTCTCCATTTACAAACACTTTATTTCCGTTTTTTCATTTTCTCATATTTTTTTCTTTTCCCTTATTGCCTTTCCCCTACCTTTCCCATTTTCCCTACACCTTTAGCCCTTCCTATTTCACAAGGTCATTTATCTCATTAGGATCTTATGTACTATTATAGCTTTTCACACCAGAGAAACTATTTAGTATTTACACATGTGTGACTTATTTATTTCACTTCGGAGTATATCCTCAATATGTATCCATTTTCTTACAAATGAATCTAATTTCTCATTCTTTATGGCTGAGTAGTATTCCATCTTATAGAAAAACCACATGTTCTTCATCCAGTTTCCAACTGATGGGCAAATGTGCTGTTTCCAAGTTTTAGCTATTACAAACTGTGCCGCTATAAACATGGGTGTGCATATATCACTGCGGTATGATTCCTTTAATTCTTTTGGAAAGATACCCAGCAGAGGGATGCCTGGGTCAAATGGAACCTCTAGTACCAGCTCTTTGAGGTATCTCCATATTGATTTCCATAGTGGTTGCGCCAGTCTGCACTCCCACCAACAATGGAGAAGGGCTCCTTTCTCCCCGCAAGCCCGCCAACATTTGTTATTGATTGATTTCTTGATAGCAGCCATTCTTTGTGGGGTGACGTGGAATCTCAGTGGTTTTGATCTTAATGTCTGTTCATTTCAGATGCCTATTTTTGAATTGAGTCTTTATATTTGTGGGGGGCTGGTTGTTTTGAGTTCTTTATATATTTTCGATAATAGTCCTTTGTCTGAGGAGCAGCTGGTAAAATTTTTTCCCACATTGTAGGTTGTCTCTTAGTTCTGTTTATGGTCTCTTTTGCAGTGCAGAAGCTTTTTAATAAGATGAGATCCCAGTTGTTGATTCTTTCTGCTAGTTCCTGTGCTACTGAGGATTTGTTCATAAAGTCTTTTCCTATGCCAGTGTCTTCCAGAGTTCTGCCTAACTTATCTTCCAGCAAGTTTAATGTTTCTGTTTTTATATTTAGATCTTTAATCCACTTGGATTTTAATTTAGTGCATGGTGAAAGATACGGGCCCAGTTTTAATCTTTGGCAGGTTGAGATCCAGTTTTTCCAACACCATTTATTAAAGAGGCTATATTTCCTCCAGTGGGGGCAGTCAGCTTCTTTGTCAAAGATGAGGTAGCTGAGTACATCTGGAGTTGTTTTTGTGTCTTCCAGGCTGTTCCACTGATCCTCAGGTCTGTATCTTTTCCAGTACCATGCTATTTTTATCACAGTGGAGAAAACCTCAAATTCTGATATCCAAAGGAAGAAGAAACATGTCTGTCCTACTTTCCTGGTTTCATGGGGGAGAGAGAGAAGTTGTCTCTCCTCTGCCTTTTTGGTCTTCTTTGGACTGTCTGATTAGATGGGGCCCAGCCAGTACCGTCTGAATGAGAATCTTGCCCACATACTCCAACAGCCCATATGCCAATCTCCTTGGTAAGCACACTCACAGATACACACAGACATAATGTTTTATCAGTTTTCTAGGTATTTCCTAATCCAATCAGTTTGACACTTAAAATTAACTAACACAAGTATAGCCTTCCAAGATTAAATCATGAAGAAATAGGATGTCTGAAAAAAGCTATAACTAGAAAGGAGATTAAATCAGTAATCAGAAAACTCCCTATGAAGAAAAGATCAGGAACAGATGGTATCACTGGTAAATTCTACCAAACATTTAGAAAAGAATTACCACTCAATCCTGCTTACACTATTCCAAAAAATTGGTAGAAAAGAGAACATGTCCAAAATTATGAGGCTAGCATTACTCTGATACCAAAGTCAAAAAAATATATCACAAGAAAAAAATTACAAGCAACATCTTGGATGAATATAGATGCCAAAATGCTTAATAAAATACTAGAAAACCAAATTAGACAATGCATTAGGAAGATCTTACATCATAGGCAAATGGGTTTATTCCTGGAACATAAAGTTATTTTAAGATATGAAGAGCAATCAATGTAATATACCATATAATGGAATAAAGGATAAAATCCCCATGAATGCAGGTGCAGAGAAAATATTTGATAAGATCCATTAGACTTTCATAATAAAAACTCTCAACCAAGTAGGTACAGAAGGAAATTACTCAGTGTAATTAGGGCCATATATGAATACTTTGCCTTTAATGTCATAGTAAATGACAAAAAGCTTCTTCTAAGATTAGGAATGTAGCAGGGATGCTTTCTTCTATGCTTCTTTTTCTGAAAGACACCAGCATACCCTAGCTTCAGACAGAGATGTCTGTCTAGTGAATACTTGAGTCTCACAAGGGACGCTTTGTGGGCACAAATTGAGCCTCTTCCTTCT
Source organism: Fukomys damarensis (assembly GCF_012274545.1). Taxonomy (NCBI): domain Eukaryota; kingdom Metazoa; phylum Chordata; class Mammalia; order Rodentia; family Bathyergidae; genus Fukomys; species Fukomys damarensis. Next base: position 33,030,092 of record NW_022900940.1, read on the forward strand.
GCATGGGATGCCATTTTAAGGACTTGAGATCTAGTTGTCTCTCTCTATAGGCCCCAACATGAGCCATGGGAAACTTCATGAACTGTGCCCCATGATTTCCACCGGCTTTGCCAATAGGCTGTACTTTTGATCTGTGGAAAAGGTTTGATTCTGCCAATTTTAAAAAAGGAAGAGCTTATCTACTATTGTAATGTGGTTTGGGTTCAGTACGAACTAGGAAATGGCAGAGATGGGTATGGGATGACAGTTTAAATTATGAGACCATTTTCAGATAAACATAAAAGGTGGAGTGAAATCCCTTATATTCAGGCATTTGGGACCCTTTATCTCGGGAAAAGCCCAGAAAGTCTTCTTCCTCTATATAACAAAACAGAAAGAAATTGCTTTGGGTGTCTTCACCCAAAGGCTAGGACAAGAAATCTTGCCAGTGGCATACTTTGCAAAATGTTAGATGGAGTGGCTGCTGGATGGCCACCCTGCTATCTTTGCATTGGCTCATTCTGCTGCTTAAACTTTCAGTGGAGTTTTTAATCTCCTGGAAATCTGTTTGCATCTGCTTTATGGATTCCATTTGTTTCCTGTGTTGGGATTCCATCGTGTTCCTCAGCTCCTCTATTTTTCTATTTGTGCCCACTCTAGATTTATTAATCATATCTTGCACTATGGCCATAAGCCTGCTGTTATCTCAGAAATTATTTGTGACTTCATTTTTTCCAGATCCTCTTTTGTTGCCAGTTCAGGGAATCTAGGTGGTTAAGTATCAGATTGTTCCATCTTGTTTCCCCTTGGGGTTGTCTTAGGTGATCTAGAAGTCTGGTTTTGGGTGTTGTTCTTGTGTCTTCTCATTTCAGCAAATGCAGCCTGGTGTGCCTTTATTGAGATAACGTTTTGCTCACTCAGGGGCTTTCAGTTCTCACCAAGCCACCAAGATGCCTTTTCTCTGCTGCTCACCAGTACACCAGTTCCTGAGTTTGAACCACCATTTCTATGGGGGCAGGCCTCTGACTGAGGCTTGTGAACCCGTGTAGCTCCTTCCTAGGTGGGCCTTGGCTGGGTGGGTTTGCCCCAGCCTCTGGGGTCCCAGCCAGAGATCTGCCTGCAGCTGTACTGGCCTGGACCACACCATTGTTCCCAGGGATCTGTGCACGCTCACTGATGCTATGGGGCAGGCCTCTGCAGGTTTTTCCTCGGTGGGCCTAGGCTGCGTGGGCTTGCCCAAGCCTCTGGGGCTGGGGCAGATCCCTGGCTGGGATCTGCCTGCAGCTGCTCTGGTCTGGACCGCACTGCTGCTCCCCAGGATCTGCACACACTCACCAGTGCTATGGGTTTGACCTCTGACTCGATGATCCCATTTTTAATTAGATCCATTGTGTGGTAATCTTGCTAAGACTGTGGCTCTTAGGCTCTTGATAATTTATCTAGTCTCCCTCTTTGCCATACTGTATCCTCTATAAGAAATGTAGAAATATGACCTGTATGTCATACTTGGGTTCTACACCCCCAACATAATAGTAAAGTTCACTGATTTTTTTCTCATTGTCTTCTAACTTTTTTTTTTCCTCTTTAACCCATCCACTGAGCCACTATACCTCAAGGTGGTTGGAGAGCACATAATCCCCAGTAGGTAGGGTTTATAGGCCCTTCTAGCCAGAAAAGCTATAGAAGACAGAGAACTTCACTCCCTCAGCACCCCATAAAGTGATATAGGATATGTATCTCTCAGGGAAAAATGAGGCAAAATGTAGGATATGACTAAAACTGGCTGGGAAATGAGGCATGCCAAAATTCCAGGACACATGCCCAGAACAGTTCCCAGAGCCCTCCATGTGAACTTATCATGAGAACTTGATCAGGGTTTTGATAGAATGGCATAGAGCTGACATCACCCTGAAGAGTGGGTGATACAAAAAGGACTGTCCACATTAATATTTGGCCATTGTGTTCTCTCTTACATGGTGGCCCACCTTCACTGTAGGATGTACTTATTTTCCTACCTTTTCTTGGCCCAATATCACTCTGTGTAACCTGTTTCTTTTCCTAACTTTAATAAAACTTCACTGCTGTTTGCTTTTCTTGACCAATTCTTTTCTTAGGACAGAAAGAGCCTAGAAATTACCTCCAAGAGACTCCAGCACTCCAAAACTCAATTACAGTTTCACATGGAAACAAGGACTCCTTTGGCTGTTGGACTAGAGGGGATATATTACACTCTGTGTATCACATTGTATTTATGTCCTGAGACTTTGCAGAATAGTGAGATAAATGGCAGTGAACAAATTAATCTAGTCTATGTGATTTCAAAAGAGCCACAATTCAGGCCAGGTACTACTAGCTACATTTAGCAAGGTTTCTAGAGAGACTCAGAGCCAAAACACAGAGGAGAAAAACTGGAAAACTTAAATTTTGCTGAAGAATATATAAATAATGTAGAGGCCAAAGGAGAAGTAGTGTTTAAAAGACATTAGCACCATTAAAAAGAAATCAAGTACTTTGTACAGGGGTGAAAAGAAAGATGCCCTAGGAGCACCTCTGGAATCAAGATCCCATCCACTGCAGGCTCAGGGATATAAAGTAGTCAGCATTTCATATCAGAAGGTCTTCTAAGGGATTGGTTTCCTGGGATTCATTTCATAGTACTCAGCCACCCAGGTACTCAGAAGGCCCTGCTGATATGATGCAAGGGGGCTTGGCTACTACTTCCACTGATAGTAGACTTTGGCATCATCCATGTTATGCTACTTTTATTGGCATGCAGAGTGCTAAAGTTATGGGGTGAGGGAGGCTTCCATTAGGATTTTAAAGAAAGGCCTGGGAGGTCAGGCAATAAGCCCTTGAGAGAGCAGTGGATGATGCTGTGGGAATGAAGCCAAAAGTACAGTGGAGACCTCAGGAATTTGGAGAAACCAGAAAGGCGAAAAGTCTACTGAGGAGAGCTTCATGCCGTGAATAGAGGCAGACCAAGAAAGAGGACTTGTGGGTTGAAACCAGAAAGGCCAGAGGGGTGGGGCCACCCATGCCCTTTGGAACTCACATTTTGCCACAATGTGCTCCAGATGCTAAACACAGAGTTACAGGATGTAATGTTTACCCTTCTGATTTTTGCGGTTGCTTTGGTCGAATTCTTTTTTATCCTGCCACTCTTCCCTTTTGCAATAGTACTATATTCCCTAAGCCATTGCACCTTGGGATTATGTAATTCATTTTTGATTTTCATGGAAGATCACAGCTAAGAGTTTTCCCTGAGTTTTGGAATAGACTCCCAGCAGAAATCCAGAGGATCATCAATACCTAGACAGACAAACATCACAGAGGAGAAACAGTTCATGGCAGGCAGAAGGTAGCATAGCAAGCAAGGGACCACCAGAGGTCTTTCTATCCTTTAACTCTTATCCAGAATACGTGCAGTGGGTAGCACTCACACCCTTAATCCTAGTGACCTCGATCCTAGCATTGCACCATGAATCAGTTCCAGTATCATACAGCGTAGATCCTGCCACCTCTGAAAAATCCCTACTTATGACCACATGACACTTTGGGAGGACATATAGACACAGACCATAACAGTTATTCTGCCTTAAAAATGAAGGAAATTGTGACATATGAAATGACATGGATGAACCTTGAGGGCATTATACGACACGAAATAAGCCTGTCACAGAAAGACAAATACTGTCTTGCTTGAATTTATTTATGGGACGTATCAAAATAGTCAAACCATTGAAACAGAGAGTAAAAAGGTTGCCAAGGATTAGAAGTGGGGGTAATGAAGAGTTACTAATCAGTGGGCATAAAATTTCAGTCAAACAAGATGACAGTTCTAGAGATTCACTGTACAACATTGTATAGGCAACTGTACTCTATTGTACACTTAAAAATTTGTTAAGAGTGTAGATGTCATGTTAATTATTCTTATTGTAACACAAAAAGAAAAAGAAAAAGGAAAAGAAAAAAGGACAAGGAAAAGAAAAAAATCCTTAATTAAAAGAAAAGAATAGATTGTCTTGGATAGAGGCCTGAGCAATGCTTTGCTGTCACCATGTCCAAGCCTAACCATGTACTCTGAACTAGAATAGTCTGTAGGGCCAAGGGAAAGAAGGCCATCCTCTCTGGTATGAAGAGGGAGAAAGGATTCTTAGAAGTAGAGATACTTTAAAATTGGAAATGAGGAGTCATTTCCAGATGTTTTGGTCAGGAAATTTTGAAGAGTCAAGACCAGCCAGTGTTCAAAATGCATGGAGAGTGTGGTGGAGGCATTCGTTTCTTTGTGGACTCTAGAAGGACTATTGCTATATATAAGGACTGGGAGAGTATGTGAGACAGGAGGTGGAGAGTAGAGGAGCCTCATGGAATATATGGGGTGGGAGGCGCAGACATATTCTGTAGGCAAGATCAAGCCATTGTAGGGCATTAACCAAGGGAGTAGTGTCACCAGATGAGGTCCAAAGAGGTCCCCCAAAGAGGAGATGGGAGCCTCACCCCATAGAATAGATTTTCTTTTCTTTGTCTGGTACCCTGGGTCAAACTCAGGTCCTTGCTCTTGTGAGGCAGGCAGCAGTGCCACTGAGCTAAATCCCCAGCCCAGAATAGTCTTTCATAACAAAAGGGTTTCAGGATGCTCTAGTGAGAAAAATAGGAAGATTTATTGGGCAGAATTAGAAAGTAAGAGAGAATAAGAAGGTCCAATTTGAGCACCTGGAGGGGCTCATTCTGATGTACAGGTTCAGATCTGTCTGTTCACAAAATATGAGGTCACCTTTCATTGGTTAGCTGAGGTGGCCAGGTTTCCAGTTATCAGTGTCTCAGTCCTGCTTTTGCAGCTCCAGAGGAATCCTTGTAGCCTGAAGGGCAATGCGATTCCCAGGAGATGATCATTCTTTCTTGGGAGAAGGGCTGCTTCAATTCTGGTCACGGAGTAATTGCTCCTGCTTGGGGAGGCAACCTTGGTGTTGTAGTCTTGGAGACTCTGCTTTTCCTGGACCCCAAGGTGAATGTAGGTTTGGAGACTTCTAGGTGTCACTTAAAGGGGTCTGGAACTGGATGTTATAAAAAGTTGCAATTGGTCTCCCTAAAAATCTTGAAAATTACTTTAGTCACTCATATCCTGGTATCCTCAGTCTTGACAGAAGATGAGATAGGATAGGTAAATGTAGGGATAATAAACTTTGTAATACAGATACTTACATGATTAATATACCTATGTGCAGAGCTGAGCAGAGAGATCTGGCCCAATTATAAGGTAATAAAGGAGACACAAAGTAAAGTAGAGAAGCCAAGCTGAGAATTACAGTTTCCTCATCTCCTTTCTACGTATCTTTATTTCTTCTATCCTACTTCAGTAGGACCCCATATGTTATTTCAGAAATATTGCTTTAATTACAATTTGAGGACATCTTTTAGAGGCAACATTTGAAATGTATTGTGTGAGAGAGAAAGAAATTAGTCAAGGCCAAATCAGTAGGGATAGAGAAATGGCAAGATTCTGGTGACTAGGAAAGGAAGGGTGTTGAGGCCAAGTTACCAAGTACATGTTGGAGAGGAGAGGATAAGGATAATCCAACTTTTTTGCACAGTTGCCGATAAGTTTGGGGAGGTGGGGAGGGAGTTCTAAGGGCCTTGAGAGTCTGGTCTCTTGTGAGGGACATGCCTTTCCACTCCGAGTAATCCTGAGAATGAAAGCATAGATTTTGTGTCAAACCACATACATCTTTAGCTGATGCCAATGGTGTAGTGTGGCAGAAGCCAGATCACAGTGCTATAAGAGCATCCTGACAAAAGAGCATGTGATTTGAAACATTCCTTGATTTAGTTTTCTAAATCTGTAGAGGGACCATTATGAGCCAGGCTATGTGCTGGAGATGCAATGGCAAATTTGGTAGCAATCAAGACAGATAAACATGTAGTTTTTAAAAATTTAATAAAATAGGGTCAATGGTGAGGATGTCTTAGGTTGGATTTCCCCTTGAGATGAGGATTTGAGTAGTGTGAGCACTTTTTGCTTTTGGTGAGGTGATTCCAAACAGCACCAATGTGGAGTAGGATGCGAGATAGGAAGGGAATGAACCCCTTAGAGTGTGAAATAGTGAGGAGCGACCGCCATCAGCACCTGGGACCGAATCCTGCTTTATTCCTCCTAGAGGCTGTGTAGAGTAAGATCAGAGCTGTCCCATTAGGCGAGGGGCTTGTCTTACACAAGCCTCATCACTGGGACACAATGTCCAACCCCCACCATACAGAGGAGGAGAGGTTTACTTTGGTTTACAGCTTTTAGAGGTTTCATTGCACAGGCAGGAAGGCACGGTGGAAGGGCCAGGGCAGAAGAAAGAGGCCCAGGGCATGGCAGCTAGGAAACAGAGAAGGGAGGGCCATAGGGGGACACCTGCCCTTTCGTTCCTCCCAGGTCTTGCCCTCCGTGACCCGCCTCTAACCAGGCCACACCTCCTAACAGCAAGACTGCTGAACCTTCCCCGTAGTCCAAGCCCCACCCACAAGCCCCGCCCCTGAGGCATGCAGCTTGGGGGGCATTTCAGATCCTAAAGGGAAGATGTAAGTCATTGGCTTGTGGGGTGCTTACCTAGCAGTTCTCTTCCTTCTCTGTTTCGGGGCTGATTGGCGTTTCTTGTGGGCTAGGAAAGCCTTAGACGGAGGTTTGCAGGAGCTGCGCAGGGGAACAGGGTCTGCCACGGGGATAGAGCTTGGGTTCACACAGGTGAGCTGAGAAGAATAAGCACGGGGTGATTCAGGAGCACACAGGAGGACCAGTCTGGGGGACTCAGGAAAGACAACTTGGATGAACACGTCGTGTCAGTAATAATAAAGATCGAGAAGGAACGTTAGAGTTTATACATTGTTACCCCCCAGAAGTTTGTTAGCCCTGTAAATGATTATTCTGACATTAAAAAAAACCCAAAAAACCCTGAGCCTCAATTAATACTGAAACCTTAATTTTTAAATTTAATTTTTATTTTTTATTGAGTTTATTGGTACATTTTGGGTATACAGTACAGTTACATTCATCATTGGGATCTTGTACCTTTACCTGACAGGTCTTGGTTCTCATTTTTCTCCATTTCCCTGCACCCTTCACCACCAACACCCTCCCTTATTGACAAAGACTTTGTTTCCATTTTTTCCTTTTCTCATGTTTTCCGAAACCTTAATTTTATTGTCCATGACCCTGAGCTGTGGTCAGGACTTTTTGCTCTAAATTCAGTTTCTTCTCTGTCTAATACAATAGTTTGAAAATGATGATGGCTTTCTGTGAACTTGCTTGAAGGGCTCATCAGAATTTTTATTAATTACTTGAAATGTTATTAATAGAAGCCAATGTATTTGCAAGTCTAAAGACACAAGTATTTAGAGGATTTGTTTGAAAGGAGACATTGAAACAATACTAATTTAAAAGTGTCTTCTTGTAATAGCTGAATGGCGATGCACTACCTGTGTGTCACCTGGAGACATCAAGGAGGTGAAAGTGGCCAGGGATTTAGCCCAGTAGGGCTGCACCTGCCTCACAAATGCAAGGTCCTGAGTTCGATCCCCGGTATCGGGAAAAAAAAAAAAAAAAAAAAAAAAAAAAAAGATGATGAGAGCCTGGGCCTGCTGGGGTCCATCGGCGATATCCATGTGGCCCTATCGATGGGAATTGATGGGTTGGTGGGAATCCCACAGGGTTAATGGAAAAGAGCCCTGACACAGTTATTTCAGGTTGCAGCACGCTTATAGATTTCATGACGTAAAGGTCACTTACAGCGAGCAGACTATTCAGGCTGAGAGAAATTTGAAAGGAAGGGATGTTGTTGGTACTCATTAACCTTGTCCATGTACAGAGGCTGTTGTCTTCTTCCTTTTCTGCAGAGGCTGATACCGTGAATCAGTAAGGAATTTTCTCATTATTTATTTATTGTTGTTCTTCTGTACTATTACTGAGGAGGGGTTTAAAGAAATACAATCTAGTTTGATTTTTGGTATAAAAATTGGTTAGTAATATAATCACTCAATGAATGTTTTATATGAAAATAACAATTTTCTTCCATTGTCAGATAAACAAGAGTTTTGTTTGATGGGGAATTGCACAATTTTGTTGCATATTTTACTTGATTTGTCTGGTGAATTAAGTAAAATATTTTGAAAAATGAAAGCACATTTTAAACTTTTTTATTTCTTGTTGAAATTTCAGTGCACAGGCTCTGAATGCAATCCTGCTTCTGCTCCTTCCTAGCTGGTGATGTGGAGTAGATTAGGCCCATTTTCATGAGTGAAATAGAGACAGTAGGGGATATTGTTAATATCAAATGAGATGCTATTCATACTTAAGAAAATACATGTTCCATTTTGAGAACTCCATAATAGTATTATTTCTGTTATCATGTATTATGCATTCTCAAAGCTTGTTTTATACATCACTGTATAAAGACATGAAAATATCTAAACTCATCATACATTAAAACATCTAAACTCCAAACCTGGGCATGGTAGTGCACGCCTGTAATCCCAGCACTTGGGAGGCTGAGGCGGGAGGATTGCTGAGTTCAAGACCAGCCTGGGCTACATAGTGAGTTCCAGGTCAGTCTCAACTACGTAGTGAGGTCCTGTCTCAACCCCCTCCCCCCAAATATATATATCTAAACTCCAAAGACATTATTATTTTTTTTTCCATTAAGTTTACTGGTACATTTAAAGCAAACAATACAATTATATTTATCATTGGGATCTTGTACCTTTACAGATATATCTGGGTTCTTGTTTTTCCCCATTTCCCAGCCCGCCCTTCACGCTCTTCACCCTTCCCTATTTATAAAGACTTTGTTTCCATTTTTTCACATTTTTTCTTTTCCCGTATTTCCTTTTCCCTTCCCTTCCCACTTCGCCTTTAGCCATTTTCTTCCTGTTTCACACTCCCAATTATACCATTTGAACCATATTTACACTTTTAGTTTTTCACACCAGAGAAACTATTTGGTATTTACTCATGTGTCCTATTTATTTCAGTTAAGAGTCTAGCCTCAATGTGCATCCATTTAGATATAAATGTTTCTAGTTTCTTATTCTTTATGTCTGAGTAGTACTCCATTTTATAGAAAAACCACATCTTTATCCAGTCATGAGTTGATGGGCATTTGGGTTGTTTCCACATTTTAGCTATTAGTATCTGTGCTGCTATAAACATGGGTGCACATATATCACTGTGGTATGATTCTTTGAATTCTTCAAAATACATTATTAATCCAAGTTGTAGATGTTTATTATGATATCTTTTAGTTTCAGATTGTTTTGTGTAATGGTTAAGAGAACAAACTCTGGAGCCAGATTGCTATCGCTCTGTGAGTTATATGAGTTGATAAGTTGTTCAATATCTGTCTGGCTTAGTCCTTTAGCATGAAATGAGTATAATAATTTACTATATAGGGTTGTTGTAAGAATTAAATGAGCCAACATGTGCTTAGGACAGTGTCTGATACATAGCATTCATTAGGTATTTGCTATCATTATTATATTATTGTTAAGCAATTCTACTGAAAGCTAAGTTTGCAGCCTAAGAAGGCTTGCCAGGACACCAAGTAAAAGCATAAACTTGCATACTGTTATTATCTTATTTTGCGTATATTCCTGGTGTTCTTTTAGTAGTGAAACAAGGTACAGTGGAGTCAGCCTAGAGCGTCACACTCCATAAATTGACTTTTCTCATAGGCTTATATGTTTGCAAGAATCCTGAAATTTAGAAAATATATATTCACATTTATAAATTGCATCTTCCTGGGAGAAGACAAAACATTCCTTCCTGAGAGGGGACTCTCTTCGGACCTAGTGTGTAGATGTGTTGAACATGATCTGCTACATTTATGACCTTCCTGCTGAGGCAAATGGTTCCTGCTATACTGCACAGTCATATTTTGTCAATATCTTAGGCTTTATTTATTTGATGATCCACTGTGGTTTGAGAAATCCAAATGAGAGATGGCAGTGGGTTCTAAGGAGCTCTACTTGGATATTTAACAAGTAGAGAGGCTGATGTTCTGTGGGCCACATTTCTGTGGTGATGGATGATAACCAAAAAGGAAGACTCTTGTTAGTGCTGAATGGGTACAAGAGAATTGGGTGCCTAAGTCTACTAAAGGATGAAGTACAATCACTTCTGACCTGGCTTCTCTCCGCGTCATGGTCTGGTGCCTACAGACAGGGTATATGAACTTCTCTGTTGAGAATATCCAGAGCTTGTCTGCACTCATGGTGAAATAAGAGAGGGACAAGAGTGATATAAATTCATGTAGGTTCTAGGTGGGGAGATTTACTTCCAAATTATTTAAATAATCATTTGCTGTTTGGTATTTTCTTAAGATAAATAATGCCTTAGATATTTGAAAATATATATCTTTTCTCTTAATCCTTACCCAATGTTGTTTATGGAATGGGTAAATTTGATTTATCTTGTTTTTCATAAATACTAAAATTACTGTTTTCATGCCTGGCTTGTGAAATACTCCTGGGTAACAAAGACAAGGTAAGCACAAAGCAAAATGAAAGTCAGGTCAGGCCAGACAAGGCAAGACAAGGTAAAACAAAACCAGCCTAACATGCAAAAGCTAATCAAAAATGGCTTGATAGGTCTGTAAAGTTACATCTGAAGCCGTATTCAGAATGGTGATGCACATTCTCATAAAGTTAAAATTTCCAGTATAGTTTTCATTGTCACCCAAAACCAAACCAAATTAAACCAATTCAAGCAAAACAAAAACAAAAACAAACAAAAAACAAATGCCAAAGAACCAATTAATAAACAAACCAGCCCTATCCCAGTGTCTGTACCTGCCCCACGCTTCTCAATTCAGTTCTCCAGAAGAAGGCATGCAAGTGGGAGCCTGATCTTAGTTATTAGGCTCAGCTCAGCAGGTCTGGGTACATATTGTTCATATATAGTTAAATAAGAGGAGCCACGGGCCCTGGAGCTGTTGACATTTAAGAAGAAAAACACAAAGCAAATGTCATCCTTTTGTATTTGTCTGGGTCGGTTTTAGTTCTAGCAGCATGCCCCAGGTTTAAAAGGTTCTACAAAATATGACATTGTCATGAGTAACTATCATATTCATTCTGTTCTTTCTAAGTTATCTTCATTTCAGTGAATGCTTTGGCCGAGACCCTGCTAAATCTAAGTTCTGATCTTTGTCTCCAAGGAGCCAGTGCTAGCAGTAGGTGATGCTAGTTTATTTATTTATTTGCACATATTTGCCAAACACAGCGATCACGTTCATCGTGTGGAATCTGTTTGTACTTGTATATAGCATATCTTAACTCTTTTTTCTCCATTCTTCTTCTTTCCCTTCAACCCTTCTTCCCATCCCCACTTATAAAACCTTTGTTTCTTTTTTCTTCCGTTCCCTTTTTCTAAAATCTCTTTTCCCTTCCTCTCCTTTGTTCCTCTTCCCATTTAAACATGTTCTTCTTATTTCCCAAAATCTATCCTCCATTTTGGATTTTTTTTCACACAAGAGAAACAATGCAATATTTCAACTTGTGTGTCCAATTTATTTCAATTAAGATTATGGTCTTGAGTTGCATCCATTTACCTAAAAATGTCTCAAGTTTATCCTTCTTTATGGCAGAGTAATATTCCATTGTATATAATATCAGATTTTCTTTATCCATTCATCTGTTGATGGGCATATGGGCATATGAGTCTAGCACTCATATGAGTCTAGCATTATTTTAAGACAATGCCTTTATTGAGAAACAATTCACAAAAAGTTCACTGATTTTGAAGTGATGGCTCAGTACTTTTACAGTATAGTGTCAGAGTTGCATAATAGTACAAACTTTTTGATCTTCATGAAAAGCTCATTTTATATTGAAAAGTAAGAATATAATGATACAATATGGCTGAAATAAAAAGTAGTACAAATTTTAGAACATTTTCATTATCTCAGAGAGAAGCTCTATGTCCTTTGGTTGTCACTCCTCATTCCTCTTCAACCTCTCAGCCCTACAAAGCCATCCATGGACTTTCTGTCTCTATGGATTTATTTGCCGGTCTGCATGTGCCCTCTACATGGTCTCACAATAATAATTATTTGTGCCTACCTTCTTTCATTTAGTGTAAGTTTTTAAGGTTCACCATGATGGTATTTCATTCCTTTTTATTGCCAAACAATATTCCTTTGAGGAATATTTTCTTTATCTGTTCATTAGCCGATGAACATTTGGGTTGTTTTCATTTTTTGGCTTCTACGAATAATGCTGCTATGAAAATTTTTGTACAACTTTTTGTGCAGATACATTTTCATTTGTAGAGGTAGAAAGTGTGATCCAAACCTGGGTGTGGTGGTGCACAACTGTAACCCCAGCTCTTGGGAGGTCAAGGCAGGAGAGAGGATGATGCATGAGGGAGGCTGAGGCAGGAATATTGCTGAGAGTTCAAGGCCAGTCTGGGATACATAAAGAGTTCAAGGGCAGCCTGAAGTACATAGTGAGACCTTGTTTCCAAAAAAAAAAGAAAAGAAAATGTGATCCATTTTCTCACCCACTATAAGAATCATGGCTAATATTGCTATAACAAAAGACAGCTTATCAAAAGAAAACAAAGCACATTTATTTAATTAAAATTTTGTCTGACACAGGAAACTTCACAAATGAAAACCCAAAGATCATAGGAAACCTGGCAATTTTTATGTTTGTGTTCAATGAAGAATGGACAGCCATGTAGAGATGTGATAGGACAAAAGGGGTAACTTAACACAGCAACTCCTGTCCAGATTCCTCTTGGCCTCTCTCTGTATCCTCTCCATCTCCCACACCCAGGTATGGGCCAGGGTCCCTCTGGAATGAGGGTCTTTGCAGGGAAAAGGAGAGGAGAGAGTGAACTTTCTAAGTTTTATGGTTTGCTTTGGGGAGACAGGCTTTGTGTTTTTTGACCTGCCTTGGGAAAGAGGAATTCTTGTTTCTGTGACTCCCTCTACGGGAGAAACAGACAGGAAGGAAAGACAAGGTCAGAGAGATTGTGTATCTGAGGCCTTCTAACCTTCTTTAGCTCAAAGACCCCATCATTTGCAGTCTGTGTTCTAAGTTATGAGGCATTTCTCTAGGAGTAAAATAGGTTATTTGGTAACCATATTTAATCTTTTAAGAAACTGCCAGACTTCCATAGAGCTATAGCATTCTACCTTCCCATCAGGAAAGTGATAGCATTTTTTGTATTTTCTCCCTCTGAAAGTTAGCCTCAACTTTACTGTATCTCTTTCTCTCACTTTTAAGCACTTATCAAGTTCCAACAATATAGGGTTTTTCTTTTTGTATGTGTGTGTGTTAAAAATCTCTTTCCATTCTCACTGCCACTCATTTTACAACTTCACAACAATAATAGACTCGGTCAGTCTTCTTGTGTCTCATACTCCCCACCTTCTCTGCATCCTATGTTATTACTCCAAAGTGATTTTTCTACAATGAAAAAATTTTATATTTTTTCATTCCTCAAAATCCCTTAATCCCTTAACTCAATTATTAGCTGTATTCATCACACTGTGCAATATAGCTGAGAGTAAATTGCAAATAGTTTTCATTGCAAAAAGTTACATATCTGAGGTGATGGGTATGGTCATTTGTTTGATTTGATAAATCTACACTGTATTAAAACTTGTAACACCACTTTGTACCCTAAAATATATACAACAATAATTTTTCAATTTTAAATAAAAATAAAAACACCTCCCCCTTAACCTGTACCCCCCTCTTCTTCACCCAGAATAAATCATCTCTCCTGGTTCCAGCCTGCTTCTCAAGCTTAGTTCCTGCAGCCATGTCTCTAGTGCTTTGCTCCAGCTCTCACAAAACCCTTGCTGTTTCCTGACCACATGCTGTTTTAGCCCTTCCAGGCGTTTGCCCAAGCTGCATGATTTTATTTCTTTTTATTATTCTATCCAACTTCGATTATCCTTGGAGACCTCAGCTCAAAAATCATTTTAGTTTTCTTTTTCTTTTTCTATATAACTTTGAAAACTTTCTTCCCCAATACCTCCAGGAAGATATAGTGCCTAGTTATCCCCAAATTTTATTGTTGCTCACATTGCATTCTACAACAATTTGTTTTGTAATGTCTGACTCTCTTTAGTCTATGGGATATTGTTCCAGGATAAAGGGATCTGAATGATCATCTCGTTGACCTTTCTCTTCTTAGATTGGGCAGCTAAGACACAGAAGTGACTCAAGGTCATCGGATATATTTTTGCTTAATACCATCACTTCCTTTTAATTTAACTCCCAGAAATTGTAAAGAGTTTTTTTTTTTTTTT
>NW_022900940.1:33044561-33063501 GCF_012274545.1 Fukomys damarensis
TTTTTTTTTTTTTTTTTTTTTTTTTTTTTGGTGTAAGAAATAGATCATTCCTTTAGTGGTACTAACAAGTTCAGAGAGTAAATAGGAATGAAGATCTTTTATTTACCCTTTTTTTTTCCTTTGGTACCAGGGATCAGGGCCTCGTGCTTGTGATTCGGTGGTGGCACCACCAAGCTAAATCCCCAGCTGTTATTCACCCTGGTTTTTAGCTTAAGTAGCTTCTTAAAAATACATTGAGCTATAGGAGCTCAAAGTACTAATATTGACTTTAAAATGGCTTATTTACAGATTGTTAGTTTGCTTGCTTATGAGCACACTCAGAGATGGGCTGGGGTTCTGCTGCCTGTCTCACAAGCACAAGGACCTGAGTTCAATCCCTGGTACAAAAAAAAAAAAATGCACACTCAGAGATATAATTTTTTCCCTTCAAATATTCTAATAATACATTCACTAAGTGATCAATGTCCAAACTCATAAAAACACACCCAAAATATTCTTCATTTTTTTTCAAAATCAACATATAGTAATATTTGGGTTTATTTTACAGTATTAGATATTTTGCTCTTATTTTATTCACATCAGTTGTGATATGGAAAATAATGTAGTGGTTTCACGACACATAAATAAGTTTCTCTCTTGGTATAAATTAAAAAGTTTTTTTTGAAAACCTCTCTGAGCTGTTTTTTAATCCATTGGGAAGTTCCGATAAGCAGTTGTTATAAATTGACTACGTTTGTAATGTTCTAAAATGTAAACTGCATTTTGAAGTCTCTTTCTTGGGGTGAATAATGAAGCTGGAGAATCATACAGAGCCATGTATCAGTTGGGGTTCAATAGGGAAACAGACTTATATATACATAAAATAAAGGATTTAAGAGGAGGTTCCCAATGGCCTCTCGCAGTCGGGTGTGGAAGAATGAAAAGAGACCATCTGCACACTACAGAGCCAGAAGATTCAGTCAAATTTAAAGGCCTAGAGCTCACTGCACAGTCTTGCATGAGTCCATTTCAGGAAGGTAAAAGTTCTGCACTGAAAGGCTGAAGAGTCTGAGCTAGAAGGCTAGAGCCTGGTGTCCAAAGGTGAGGACAAAGACCGGACCTCTCCTGAAGAAGCAGAAGTGAGGCTTCCTTCTTCTTTCTCTTCTTATTCCATCCAGGCTACAAGCTTAGTGATTGGTGATACCCACACCCAGGATGGGTCTTCCTTTCGTTAGTCAGTCATCAGACATATCCTGAACTGTGCTAAACCAATCAGCTAGGCATACTTATTCAAGTTGACACCACAGTTTACTATCACAAGCTGTCAGAGTAATCAGTACCTGCAGGAGTCCAGATAGAACAACTCTACTCATTTCAAATCTTCGTGTAGACACTGTGTGGTGAGCTTCCATTTTAGTTGTAGGATATTGGTGTGGACATCAGTAGTTTTTTGCTATATCCCTCTCTTTTTCCTTTTGTCTAATACAGATCTGGCCTTCATTTCCTTTTTTTCTCATTAAGTTTATTGGTGCTTTTTAGGTCTATGGTACAGTTACATTCATCATCGGGATCTTGTACCTTTACATGACAGGTCTTGGTTCTCATTTCTTCCCCATACCCCTACCCTCCCTTCACTCCCTCCACCCTTCCCTATTTACAAAGATTTTGTTTCCATTTTTTTCTGTTCTCTTACTTTTTCTTTTCCCTTCTTACCTTTCTGCTACCTCTCCCACTTCCCCTCTACCTTTAGAGCTATTCTTCCTATTACACAATATCAATTATACATTTTGATCCTTATTTACATTTTTTTTTTTTGGTTTTTTGAGACAGAGTCTCACTATGTAGTTGAGACTGATCTGGAACTCACTATGTAGCCCAGGCTGGTCTCGAACTCACAGTGATCCTCTTGCCTCACCCTCCTGAGTGCTGGGATTACAGGCTTGCACCATCATGCCCGGTCTTATTTACACTTTTAATTTTTCACACCAGCGAAACTATGCAGTATTTACACGTGTGTCCTATTAATTTCACTTAAGAGTATGTCCTTAATGTGTATCCACTTAGCTATAAATGTCTCTAATTTCTCATTCATTATGGCTGAGTAGTACTCCATTAAAAAAAAAACACGTCTTCTTTATCCAGTCTCCAGTTGATGGGCAGTTGGGCTGTTTCCAAGTCTTAGCTATTCCAAACTGTGCCACTGTAAACATGGGTGAGCATACATCACTTTGATATGATTCTTTTAATTCTTTTGGGAAGATAGCCAGCAGGGGAATAGCTGGGTCAAATGGGATCTCTAATCCTAGTTCTTTGAGGTTCCTCCATATTGATATCCACAGTGGTTGTACCAGTCTGCACTCCCACCAACAATGGAGAAGGGTTTCTTTCTCCCCATATTCCCACCAGCATTTGTTGTTGATTTCTTGATAGCAACCATTCTTTTTGGGGTAAGGTAGAATCTCAGTGTTGTTTTCATCTGCATCTCTCAAATGAGCAATGATGTTGAACATTTTTTCATATATTTATTTGCTGCTTTTTCTTGTTTGTCTGAGAAATGTCTGTACATTTCAGATGCCCATTTTTTAACTGGCTTTTTATATTTGGTGGCCTGATTTTTTTAGTTCTTTATATATTCTAGATAGTAGACCTTTGTCTGAGGAACAGCTAGTAAAGATTTTTTTTTTCCCACATTGTGGTTGTCTCTCAGCTCTGTTGGAGGTTTCTCTTGCAGTGCAGAAGCTTTTTAAAAAGGTATGATCCCAGTTGTTGATTCTTTGTGCTAGTTCCTGTGCTACTGAGGATTTGTTCATAAAGTCTTCCTATGCCAATATCTTTGACAATTCTACCTAACTTATCTTCCAACAAATTTAGTGTTCTGTTTTAATATTTAGATCTTTAATCCACTTCAATTTTAGTTTAGTGCATGGTGAAAGATAAAGGTCTAGTATTAATCTTGGAAGGTTGAAATCAAGTTTTTCCAGCATAATTTATTAAAGAGGCTATTTTTCCTCCAGTGAGGATGGTTGGTTCTTTTGTCAAAGATGAGGTAGCTGAGTATGTCTGGAGTTGTTGCTGCATGTTCTAATCT
Organism: Fukomys damarensis; assembly: GCF_012274545.1. Classification (NCBI taxonomy): domain Eukaryota; kingdom Metazoa; phylum Chordata; class Mammalia; order Rodentia; family Bathyergidae; genus Fukomys; species Fukomys damarensis. The sequence continues at coordinate 33,047,629 of NW_022900940.1, forward strand.
ATTCCACTAATCCTGGGGTCTGTTTGTTTGCAGTACCATGCTACTTTTAACACATTGGCTTTGTAGTATAGTATCAAGTTGGGATGGTGATACCCCTGCCATGTCTTTGCTGCCTAGAATGGCTTTTGCTATTCTAGTTTTCTTCTGGTTCCAAATGAATTTTTTAATTGTTTTTTTCTAGTTCTGTGAAATATACTGTTGTGATTTCAACAGGGATTGCACTGAATCTGTATAGCAGTTTTGGAAGTATGGCCATTTTCACTGTATTGGTTCTTCCTACTTAGGGACAAGGGATATCTTTCTATTTTCTTAAATCCTCTTTGATCTCTCTTTTCAGAGTGTTGTAGTTCTCAATGTAGAGGTCTTTTGCTTCCTTTGTTAGATTGATTCCTAGATATTTTTGGATGCTATTGTGAGAGGGATTGTTTCCCTAATTTTTCTCTCAGTGAGTCTTTTATTTGTGTACAAGAAGGCTCTTGATTTTTGAGTGTTGACCTTGTATTCAGCTACTCTGCTGAATCTGTCAAATAAATCTAGAAGTCTTTTCATCAAGTTTTTTGGGTCTTCTATGTAGAGTATCATATTGTCAGCAAATAATGACAGTTTAACTTCTTCCTTTCCTATATTTATTCCTTTATTTCTTTCTCTTGTCTAATTGCTATGGCTCATATTTCCAGAACTATATTGAACATGAGTGGTGGTAATGGATATCCTTGTCTTCTTCCTGATTTTAGCGTGAAGGTTTTCAGTTTTTGACCCATTAGTATGATGTTGGTTGCTGGTTTTTCATAGATAACCTTTATTAAGTTGAGATAAAGACCATCTATTTCAGTTGTCTGCAGGGTTTTCAGTAAGAATGGGTGTTGAATTTTGTCGAATGCTTTTTCTGCATCTATTGAAATGATCATATGGTTTTTGTCTTTGACTCTGTTAATATAGTGTATTACATTTATTGATTTATGTATGTGGAACCATTATTGCTTTCCTGGGATAAGTCCAACTTGGTCGGGGTGTATGATTTTCATGATGACCAATGTAGTCTGTTTGCTAGTATCTTATGGAGAATTTTTGCATCTATGTTCATTAGGGAGATTAGCCCATAGTTTTCTTTTTTAGTTGGGTCTTTCCCTGGTTTTGGAATCAAAGTAATAATTGCTTCCAGGAATGAATTCAATTTCATTGAAAAGTTTAGAGTATTGGCAGTAGATCTTTGCTAAATGTTTTGTAGAATTCAGCAGTGAATCCATCAGGACATGGGCTTTTCTTTGTTGGTAAAATTTTTTTTCTTTTATTGAGTTTATTGGTACATTTTAGGTATGCAGTACAGTTACATTCATTATTGGGATCTTGTATCTTTACATCACAAGTGGTCTTGGTTCTCATTTTTTCCCCTTGTCCCTGCCCTCCCTTCACCCCCTCCTCCACTCCCCATTTACAAACACTTTATTTCCATTTTTTCATTTTCTCATATTTTTTTCCCTTATTACCTTTCCCCTACCCTTCCCACTTTCCCTACACCTTTAGCCCTTTTCTTCCCATTTCACAATGTCAGTTATCTCATTAGGATCTTATGTACTATTACAGTTTATTCACACTGGTAAATTTTTAATTATATTTTCAATTTCCTTAGTTGTAATTGGGGTGTTTAGAATTTTATATATTCTTTGAATTGATGACCTGGATTTCTGTTGGATCTGTTGTACCTTTACCTTTTTCATTCCTAATTGCATGGATTTGAGCCTTTTATTTTCTTTTTTTGATAAAATTGGCTAAGGGTTTATCAATTTTTTTATTCTTTTGAAAAACCAACTCGATTCATTGATTTTTTTAGTATCATTGTCTTAGTCTCTATTGCATTGAATCCTCCTCTGATCTTTATAATTTCCTTTCTTGTATGAGTTTTGGGTTTGTCTTGCTTATGATTCAGTGTTATTCAGTTTATTTGAACTTGCTCTGTTTTCCTAGTGTGGGCATTCACTGCTATGAATTTTCCATGTAGAACTGCTTTCATTGTGTCCCATAGATTCCTGTATGCTGTATTGGCATTATCATTTATTTGTAAAAACTGTCTAGTTTCTTCTTTAGTTTCCTCTGTGACCCATTGTTTGTTCAGGAGAGTGTTATTCAATTTTCATGTGTTTGTGAAGTTCTTGCAGTTTCTTTTGTTATTGATCTCCAGTTTAATTGCACTATGGTCTGATAATATACATGGGATAACTTCAACTCCTTAACATTTACTTAAACATTTTCTATGATCTAGTATGTGGTCTATTTTGGAGAATGACCATGTGCAGCCAAAAATAATGTATATTCTGACTTTGTAGGATGGAACACTCTATAGTCATCTGTTAAGTCCATTTGTTGAAAAGCTTGTTTCAGTTCTAGTATTTTGTTGTTTATTTTTTGTCTAGATGATCTGTCTATTTGTGACAGTGGGGTGTTGAGTTCCCCCACTACAGTTGTATTAGTTCTTATTTGGTTTTTCATGTCCCTTAATATTTGTTTTGTATAGTTTGGGGCATTAGTTTTGTGCATATATATTTATAATTGTCATCTATTTCTCTTGGATTGTTCCCTTTATAAAAATGTAGTGATCTTATTTGTGTCTCTTAATTATTTTTGGTTTGAAATTTACTTTGTCTGCAAATAAGATAGCTACCCCTGCTTTTTTCTGGGTTCCTGTTGCATGGAGAAGTGTTTCCCATCCTTTTACTCTCAGTCTATGAATTTCTTTGTGGATTAAGTGCATTTCTTGTTTACAGCATATTGTTAGATTTTGCTTCTTAATCCATTCTGCCAATTGATTTCTTTTGATTGGTAAATAGAGGTCATTGACATTGATGGTTATAACTGATATGTATCGACTTATCATCACTGTGTTATTATCCTGTTGTTGGCTCTTTTTAAATTTTCCCCCTCCCCTTAATTTTTTTTTTGCCTGCTGGATTTGCTCTGTTGGACCTTAAGGTGTTGTGATCTTCCTTGTCTTTTCCTAGGATATTATTTAGAATTTTCTGAAGTGCTGGTTTGGTATTAATGAAGTTTCTCAGGTGTTCTTTGTCATGGAAGTATCTTATTTCCCCATCAATTTTGAAAGATAGTCTTACAAGATACATCAGTCTAGGTTGGAGATTGTTTTCTTTTAGGGGTTGAAATACTCTCCTTGACTTGAGGGGTTGGGTTGAAAAGTCTGCTGTGATTCTGATGGGCTTTCCTTTGCATGTGATTTGTTTCTTTTCTCTAACTGCTTGTATTTTGTTTTTCTGTTGGGTTTCTGAGATCTTGATTATTATATGTTTATGTGTAGTTTTTTTTGTTCATGGCTAGTTGGAGTCCTGTATGCCTCATGCATCTGTATGTCAAATTCTTTTGCTCTGTTTGGGAAATTTTCTGTCATTAATTCTGTGAACAGGCTTTTTATGTCATTTGTACTTTCTCTTGCTTTTTCATGGATTCCTATCAGTCTTATTCTTCCTTGTATCATCTAGGAGCTGTTGGATTGATTTCTTATGTTCCCTTAGTATTTTTAAGAGTTTCTTTTTTTCATAGTCACTGATCTCCTTTCTGTCTTCTATATCTGATATCCAGTCTTCAGATTGGCTCAGTCTGTTTCGTAAACTTTCAATATAGTTTTTAACCTCCTGGATTTATGTTTGAACCTGTTTCATGTGTTCCATTTCTTTCCTATGTTGGGTATTCATGGCTTCTTTCATGATCCTGAGCTCATTTTTTAAAAATCTGTTTCTGTTCTACAGTCTCTAATCATGTCATTCATTCTGTTTACTCTCTCTGTAGTTATCTGGGAAATTACTTCTGTTTTGGATTTTTCCAGAGCCTCATTCATCTCTTTCTGTTACTTCCTGTGCTATCAGTTCAGGGCATCCAGGTGGTTGATTATCAGAGTTTTCCACCTCATTTCCCCCAGAATTTTCCCTTTTTAGCTGGAAGTCTATATTTGTGCTTGAGCCTTGTTTGAATATCTTCCCATTTCTATTTTTGTTATTAGGTGTCCTTCATTTGGTACCTGTGTTAATACTTCGATCTTCTTATTTTAGCTTGTCTTTAGGTTTTGAGTCTCTAATGACTCTGAGGCAATCTGTTTTTCATTATACCAGAAAGACAACTGATTGGATCAATTTTAACATCTTAGCCAGAGTGATACAGTCAGCAACACAAAAGCATCAAGCACAACTTAGAAAATGACAATTTTTGGTAGTTATTAATCTATCACCTTTAACTATGTGAATTAAATTAAAATTGAGGCTAGAGCTCAGGACAATGGCCTTCATGACCCCCCTGTTCTTCTGTGGTGTGACTCCAGGTACCAGCACAGGTAGGAGGGCAGAAGTGTGTGGGGGTGCAGAGAGAGGTGCTGGTGCCTGTGTGGCTCTGCCTCTTACCTGTTTGCTTCCTAGGTTGGGGACTGGGATGAGAGCTGCAGGCTAGCTTCAGGCAGTTCTGCCTTTCAGTGGTCTGCTGCCCAGGTCCCCTTGGGTAAATCTTGATGCATGGAACTTGGAACAGGGGATAAATGCCTCTCTTCTGGGTTCAGGCATTTAATTCTGAGGCACATTCTACATGGATTTTCAGAAGGTCATAGTAGGATGGAGGCCCAGGTGAACACAACAATGACTAAGCCAAGAGGATCAACTTACATTGACTTGCTCCCCTTTTCTGTTTCATTCTTTCAAGATTACCATTTCTCTGCCTAAAATCACATCCAAAAGTAACTACTTTCATATGGGCTCTGTCTCAGGCTCTGCTTTTTCCAGAGAAACCTAGACTATGATAAGAGCTAAACTTGATATATTCTAAGTAATATTTTATATTCTCTGGAAATTGCATGTCATGGCCCTTTTGCCATAGATAATGATGAGAAGCCCCTGTTGCCAACAACACCATAGTTTATTTTGTTTAGAATGGACTCATGGTATCCATGATGGTGTGCGCATAGGCAGACCCAATTTGGCCTATGAACTCCAGCTCTTTTCTCTTCCACTGGACTCAGAATAAACTTCATGTTCTTGGGCACTTGACCTGGCTTACGCAGCAGCTCCCTAAAGAAGCACAGTTAATGGGATCTGGAAGAACAGAAAACCTGAGATTCTGTGGGTGAACTTTGACTAAATCAGAGCCAAGAATAAATAGGAGTCCCTTTTCCTTCTGATAAATAGTCCTATGGTAGCTTTCTGTACAGCTCACTTAAGGTGTTAGTAAAGCTGAGTGATCAGTGTGCCTCACTCTAGCTTATGAAAAGGTAGCTGGATTGGTAAAATCATCTTAAAATTTGCTTCCCAGCTTACTCAGTCTTCCTGTTCAGTGGTTGCGACTCTCAGCATTTAAGCCTTGTTTTGTTTTCTAGGCACATGTCATTGAAAGTTTTTATTAAGCTATTAATAATGTAAAATAATGGTGAGAAAGTGTAAATAGCTTTAAGAAAGTTTAGACAACCGGAAGTGGGGCTGGAACGACCTCAGGAATGCACTTCTTTCTTTCAGCTCAACACAGACAAAGATTAGTTCCTTTGATATGAGATGAGTGATAACAGTGAAAGTTGCATAAACCCCCACTCTGCACTGGAAGGGAAACACTTCTGCTCTCATGGTGCCTCCTCACTCCCTTAAATAACAAGGAAGAATATGCACTTTGTTGTTGTTTCAGGCTCTATCTCTTTTACAAAAGTGTGAAAAGTACTTTGAAAATAAAAAAGTGTTTTCTGATTATGATAAAAAGCATGTGCACTCTCAAGAACTTGAAATTTTCAGAAATGTCACATAAAGTAAATAAAAAGTCTTTAATATCTTAAACCCATAAATAACCAGTTACAATTCTGTGGATTACCCCCCCCCCCCAATTTCAAAAGATGCTTGCGTATATGGGTGGAATGCAGGCTCACGTGAACCATTCCCATCTCCTGGAGTTCTCTCCCTACTCTCTATCCATTGGAAATATCTTTAGCACTAAACATCAGGGTATTGGAAATATTTTTCATGAATGTTTCTGTGATTTTCCATGTTGGATAGTCTTTTAAGACACATCATGTTTTGGCTTGTATTATAATTTATTTTTACTGATAGGTTGATTGACTTTTTGGATTATAAGCTTCTAATATTTAGGACAGAGCCCATATCTGATATATCTTTTAAATCTCACATTACTTGACAAATGTTGAATTAATATCTCATAATTGAAGAAATGTACAATTCAGCTCATACTTATTTTTCAGCAACTTCAGTCACATTATTTCTTCCACATGATTATCATTTTACTGTATACATTTCTCCTTTAAATATTATTTCATATGTAAATGTCTCATTTTAGTTGTTAGGTTGTAAGACGCTCAAAGAGAAGGACTTTGCTTGTATTTGCTTGTGTTCCCCATTACATTCAGCAAAACTCTGCAAAGTCTTTCTACTGTAGAGGCTACCCATCAAATGCTGCCGATTTTCCCTCCAAAGAGACTAAAAGCAGATCAACTCTAGGTTAGAGTATGATTGGAATCTGTAGCTGATATTCTTCAACAATTAAAAGGGGTCTTGCCCATGAGTGTCTGACAGTGGTTACAGCTTGCTCCTGGTGATTAGTGACACTTCATGGAGAAAAAGGACCAAATGTGTTATACACACCCATTAATTCCAGAGAAATTAGCTTTAGAGAGAGTGCAATTCCCACTGTTTAAAGTCAGAACTTTGCTATATGAGATGATTGCTTATTGATTTCATAGGATCAGAATTCACTTATTTCGGAGAAAATAGTTAAAAAATTCAGAACATAATTTCCAATGACACTGAGTATATCCAAAATGAGATTTGACTTAGGAAGTTAAATTCTGAACTAAGTAACTATCCCTCTTTGACTGAAATGTCACGAACATTTGCAGGAGTAGCACTACAGGAACTGTGAGTTAGCTCAAGATGCTGTCATAGCTTGTTCATTTGCTTCATGTGTAACCTTATGCAAGCCCTTTAATCTTTTCATGCCTCAGTTTTCTATTCTGTGAAGGGGAAACTAGTATTACTATGGTCTGAACATGTTCTTCAAATTCATTTGCTGGGAACTTTGTCAGAAAGGTGGGGATGTTATGTGTAGGACCTTTCTAGGGGTGTTCAAGTCATGAGGGCAGCGGAGTCTTCGTAAGTGGATTAAAGCTGCTATAAAAGGGGGTGAGGGGAGTATGATTCTTGCCCCCAGGAATTTTCATTGGTGTTTCTGAAGTTGAAAATACTGCTTCCCCTCTTTGATTAAATCCCCTTTAAATGTGGCAAAAATTTAAAAAAATTTTTTTGGTACCATGGATTGAACTCGGGTCTTTGCACTTGCAAGGCAGGCAGCGGAACCACTGAGGTAAATTCTTGGCCCCCAAATTAATAATTGACGTTAGAAATAAAAGGACTGTGAAATAGTTAGAGTACATGTAAGGGTAGTCAACAAGACAGTTTTTTCTTCTGAGAAAATGTGACAAAGTGACAGGCATCATTAAATAATTAATTATTCAGATTTGGAACAGGCTCAGACATCCTGAACATATGGCTATTTGTCTTAAAGCTGGCAAGCAAGCCAGATTAAATGGTACTGTATACATATATGTGAACCATAAGTTTTATGATTATGAATAATAAGAATAATTCAATATCAGGATATTTTCTGTGAGACAAGATGATAAATTGGAAATAAATTATATAAAAGTAAACTACTAGGCCTTCATGAACTTTCACTAAATTAATAACAGTAAGTAGACAAGCTAATAAGTGTAGCATTATAAAGACAAGAGAATGCACACTGATTTCAATAACAGAAAATATGCAATTTAATACTAATGAATGCCAAGTTTGCTGTTTTTGACAGTCTCAGAAACTCTTGTCAGTGCTGCAATGAAGCTCATTGATTTTCTCTTCAACGGCTTTGGCAAAAAATGTTAAAGTTTTTTGTTTTCTAAAGAAGACAATGCAGATGACTATTAAGATTTTTTTTTAACACTCCTGATTTATGTTCTTTTTTTTTTTTTTTTTTTTAAAGTACAGGATAGCTCCTGCTTCCTACTCCCTTAACAAATAATTGGCTGACCTTATTTTTCTTTTCTTTAATCTGCTTACTTCTGTAGCTCATTCCAGAATCTGTTCTGATAGGAACGATGCTTTCCCCCAAGGGATTTAATTAAAGTAAGAACAATGCTTAGAGACAGCAGTGTAGGAACAGGTGATCTGTAATATAGCTTCAGCATGAGTAATGGGGTCCAGAACCCTCACTGCAGGACTTGGAGGCTCTTCTCACCTTTGCCTGTGGCGAGGATCCAGTGTCAGGCTCATATGTGAAGCCCAACACATGACCTCCTCCTTAGTGTTTCAGGAAACAAGTGACCTGCCTAGGTAGATTAGCACCCTCACTTCTCCGAATGAAGACATGCTTTCAATCATTTGTCTGTGGAAACATCTATCTTCTATTTTGCACAATCTCTGGTGACAATTTCAAGGCTTATCGTGGAAGATAGGGAGAGTTCTTCTATCATCTTGCCTTTAGGTGATCTTGAGTATTTGCCAAAACTTGCTATCCATTTTCTTTTTCTTTTCTTTTTTTGAGACAGGGTCTCACTATGTAGTTCAGGCTGGCCTTGAACTCACTATTAGTCTAGGTTGTCCTCAAACTCATGGTGACCCTCCTGGCTCAGCCTCCTGAGTGCTAGGATTACAGGTATGCATCACCATGCCTGGCTTACTATCCATTTTCTAAGGGAGTAGTACTTTAACTTTGGCATTCAGCAGAATCTTGCAGTGAGGCCTCCCGCCCCAAAGACACATGCTGAGGTTCCTTTTTGCTTCTACTGAATCACTAGTTGGGACAAGGCACTTGGTTTCTGAAAAAAGTCTCCAGGTAATTCCTATGATTATCAAAGATGAAAGTCCTCTTTGTTAAAGAAAAAAGAAAAGAAAAGAAAAGAAAATCCTCTTTGTAAACCTTGCATGATGGTGATGTACAAATTCAGGAGTTTTCATCTGTGGCTACACACTGGAACCACACAAAGAATTGAAACAAAGCTACTGCTGGATTCCAGTCCCAGAGATTCTAATTTAATTGGGAGTGTGGCTTTGAGAGTTGTAAAAGCTCCCCAAGTGATTCTAGCATTCAATCACAGCTGTAGGCCTCTGTTCTAGCTACACATGTAGTCCAGGTGAGAAGTGTTTTGAGTATTTAAGGTGCCCTATTTTATGTGAGCAACGATTACAATGACTGTTTCTTACTTTTCCCTTGAGAGAATTATGCTTGGAAGGCATCGTGTAAGTGCATCATGTCTATATAGAAAGGACACTGTGTGGCGCATTATTTATTGGTTCATTCATTCATTCATTCTCCATTGGCACTTTCATCAAGCAGTATATCTATCATGTGACATTCCTTGTTCTGGTGGTTGTCGCAATGGGTAAGAAATACAGTTATTGCCTTTGTGGTGAGTAATAGAAATAACTGGGCTGAACTCTTCAAATGGGTTCTAGGTTTGTTTATATACTTTAATTTTGACCTTCTCTCATGTAGCCTATATACCTCACTTTTACAAAATGCATTCCTCCCTGAAGAAATCACATTTCTTGACCATTGTATCCTGTGTCTGTTGCTGTATCCATACTTTGATGCTCCCTCTGCTTCTCTAACTAGCTAGTGTCTGTTCATCTTTCCCATTTATTTTGGCTATCTTCTCTTTGGGAGTCTTCCTGGACTGGGGTAGATGTTTCTCCTTTATTCTTCACAGTTAGTTACATTTGGTAAAGTCATGTAAAATACTTGCAAGAGGAAAATATATTCTAGGTCAAAATAGAATATGTTAAGTCAATGAATTCTTGGTTGTCATTTGACGAAATAACAATAATAAGGATAAGATTATTGAATGCTTGTAATTATATGACCATAATACATCATATAATCAGCCAAGGGCAGACATGTGTTCAATCGGAGGAAGCAGAGACTCCAGAGGGGACTGAAATGTACAGATTTATCTCCTACTTGCTTTGGCTCCTCCCCATTATATGTTACACCATACTAAGAAAAGCCAAATGCAAACAACTGTAAGAGCCTCAGGAAGCAATGATCTGACTATCTCTAATTATGGGAAGTAGTTTTGGATGGTTTTATGCAATACGCAAAGGATTGTTCCTAGGTATTACTAAGTTCAGTGAAGTTTGTGACCTGGGAAATTTTAGGAATATTACAAGTCTTTGCCTTTTTGCTAATGTTGTATAAGCAGGGTACATAAATTTAATGTATTTAATTTTGCTGCTGTTATTCCAGCTGGTGCTGAACCACGTAGGAGAAATCCCAAGATTGGGGGAGAATAGAGACCATTGTTTGATTACATTTTTTACTCCTTGCTTCTGCCGAGGATTGAGCCTTTCTCAAAGGATTAAGATAGGAAAAAGGGGTAGTCGTATTCATCACTTTTTGCTTCACAAAAATGCTATTCATCTTCTTATGGTTGTTGGTTTATTTATTCTGTCTCTTTGAGAACCATGACCATGATCTTCTTAATTTTGTTCACCTGATATGAAAAGTGACCTATAGCAACCACTCAGAGACATGTATATTGCTTTGGTTATGCCTTCTTCTACAGTGTTCATTAAAAGTTATGCTATTTTGAAATATCTTGAGCAAAGTAAAGAGAACTCTAGGAGAATTCAAAAACTTAAGCTGGGTTCCTTTATCACCACTTCTTAAGACTGTATTTTTAACCTCTGGAGACCAACCTCTGGAGGTCTTTATGATTTATACCTTGCTATTACTCAGGGACTTTCTGAGTTTTTTGGGGAACGCTATTCTTAGGCTGCTGTTCAGAGCCTGAAGGAGGTCCTCAGGTTTTTCAAAAGGCAAGTGTAGGTGAATTTCTACCCTGGAGAGGAAGTAGTTGGTGGTGTAATAGGCAAGCTGGTGTTTCCTTCTTTGAACATATTTATTCATCTGTAAGGGGGAAAGGGAGTTGTAACAGTGAGGTACCTCATATGATTTAGAAATAAGGAAATAATATGTAGACCCAGGCGAGTAAAATAATAGCTGTAGGTTGGAGCACAGTCAGTCTGGTTAGGAATATATTAAATCCACTCAGTGAGGCTGAATGGCCCCTGGGCTATGTGCCTTGACTGAAGATATTGACATATTTTGGAAAAGAAGATAACAAAGAGGAGTGGCTGGTTGATTTGGTTAATATAGGAAAGGAAGGTCATAGAGATAGTGTTCTCTCTGTGAAAACAATCTCTAGGGCAGTGGTGGTGGAACTATGGCACGTGTGCTGCAGCAGGCTGTTTGTATCACTGAAAGCTCAATTATTGAGTTTTTCTTTTAGTGCATGAGTTGTTTTTTCTAAACTAAAACCCCAGTAGTCAGGTTTAATTGGAATGTTGGCACTTTGCAATAAATAAGTGGGTTTTGGGTTTCAATTTGGGTACTCAGTCTCTGGAAGGTTTACCATCACTACTCTAGGGTGAAAAAACAAAACAGGATAAACCAATCAACCAAACAAACATAAAACAAACCACACCTTGACAACTGTCATCAACACTAGATACCAAAGGCACATGTACTCCTATTGTGTACAGTGGATATTTTGGCTTCCCATTTATCTGGTAACTGTTGGACAAAGAGTCACACAATTAAGTTCCTTACTTTCTGCTATGCTTTCCATGCATCCACCCATCGATAGCTTACCCTCCCATGGAGCTCTGAACACTAGAGGAGAATGTGCTTATCCCAGGAGAATGGATGAAGAAAGGGCACATGCCTTGGTGTAAGTGTATAATTGGTACCCTTTGTCTACACTTTCATTAATGAAACTAGAATTTCTTGGTGATTTCTTTACTTTAATATTTACATTCCTTTATATTCTGGCTTGTATACTGTGTACTAAGAAAATTTAATGATTATACAGAGAAAATGAATTAAACTGTTGCTGCAAAACTAGTATGATTGTGGAAATTCTTTTTCCTCTCTACATCTCCTTTTATTAGATACAATATTAATATAATATTAAGGCTGATTAACTTATATTTTATTCTATAATCATTTCTTTGATTGTGGAAATTTTGTACAAACCTTTGGAGTTAGTCATTCTTTTGATGCTGTGAAGTTTTTTTTCTCTCATTGAGTTTATTGGTACATTCTAGGTATACAGTATAGTTACATTCATTATTGGGATCTTGTACCTTTACATGACAAGTCTTGCTTCTCATTTTTTCCTCCTTAGCCCTGCCCTCCCTTCACTCCCCCTCCCCTCTCCATTTACAAACACTTTATTTCCATTTTTTCATTTTCTCATATTTTTTTCTTTTCCCTTATTACCTTTCCCCTACCCTTCCCACTTTCCCTACACCTTTAGCCCCTTTCTTCCTATTTCACATTGTCATTTATCTCATTAGGATCTTATGTACCATTATAGTTTTTTACACCAGAGAAACTGTTTGGCATTTACACATGTGTGACTTATTTATTTCACTTAGGAGTATATCCTCAATATGTATCAATTTCCTAAGAATGAATCTAATTTCTCATTCTTTATGGCTGAGTAGTATTCCATTTTATAAAAAAACCACATCTTCTTTATCCAGTCTCCAACTGATGGTTGAATGGGCTGTTTCCCAATAGCCCCATCAGCATTTGTTATTGGTTGATTTCTCTTTAATCACTATTTTTTTGTTGAGTGAATGGATTCTCAGTGTCATTTGAATTTGCGTCTCTTGAATGACCAATGAGGTTGGACATTTTTTCATATATTTATTTGCTGTTTATACTTCTTTATCTGAGAAGTATCTATTTCAGATGCCCATTTTTGGATTGGGCCTTTAAATTTGGGAGGTCTGACTTTTTAAAGTTCTTTGTGTATTCTAGATATTAGTCCTTTTTCTGAGCAACGGCTGGCAAAATTGTTTTCCCACTCTGTGGGTTGTCCCTTCACTGTGTCAGTGGTTACTTTTGCTGTGCAAAAGCTTTTTAACAAGATGAGATCCCAGTTGTTGATTCTTTATGATATTTCCTGTGTGATTGGGGTTTTGTTCTTATCCCTACATCTCTGTCTTCAAGAGCTCTACCTATTCTGTCTTCCAGTAGCTTTAGTGTTTCTATTTTTTTCCCATTAAGTTTATTTGTACATTTAAAGCAGATAATATAGTTACATTTATCATTGGGATCTTGTAGCTTTACATGATATATCTTGCTTCTTGTTTTTTTCCCCATACTCTTGCCTTCCCTTCACCCCTTCATGCTTCCCTAATTACAAAGACTTTGTTTCCATTTTTTTACATTTTTCTTTTGGCTTATTTCCTTTTCCCTCTCCTAGTGTTTCTGTTTTAACATTTAGATCTTTGACCCGTTTTGATTTTAGTTTAGTGCATGCTGAGAGAAGTGAGTCTAGCTTTAGTCTTTGGTATGTGGCAAGCCAGTTTTTCCAGAACCAGTTATTAAAGAGCCTCTCTTTCCTTCAATGTTTGACCCTTTTGTTCAAGATAAGGTGGCTGAATGTGTTTGGAGTTGTTTCTATATCTTCTAATCTGCTTCATTGATCCTTGGGACTTTTTTTTTCCAGTGTCATATTGTTTTTATCACGGTAGCTTTATAGTATAATTTCAAGTCAGGGATTGTCTTTGTTGCCCAGAATTGCTTTTGCTATTTTAGGTCTCTTCTGGTTCCATATGAATTTTAGAATTGTTTTCCCTAATTCTGTGAGGTATGCTGTTGGTATCTTTATTGGAATTGCATTAAATCTGTATAACACTTTTGAGAGTATGGCCATTTTATCTGTATTGTTTCTTACTATCCAAGAATAAGTAATATCTTTCCATTTTCTCTATCCTCTTTAATCTCATTTTCCAGTCTACTCTAGTTTTCAGTGTAAAGATCTTTTACTTTCTTCATTACTTTGATTCCTATTTCATTTTTTGGGGTACTATTGTGGAAGATGTGGTTTCCCTAATTTCTCTCAGTGAGGTTGTTATTTGTGTACAAAAATGCTGTTGATTTTTGAACATTGACTTTGTATCCACCTGTACAACTGAATTTGGTTATTAAATCTAGAAATCTTTTGGTGGAGTTTTTGGGGTCTTCTATATAGACTATCGTGTCATTTGCAAATAATGATAATTTAACTTCTTCCTTTTCTGTCCTTATTCCTTTTATTTCTTTGTCTTATATAATTACTCTGGCTAATGTTTCCTATTCTATACTGAATAGGAGTGGTGATATTGAACATCCATGTCTTGTTCCTGATTTTAGAGTGAAAGCTTTCAGTTGTTGACCATTTAATATGATGTTGGTTGTTTGTTTATCCTAAACGGCTTTGATCAGATTCAGATAAAGACCATCTATTCCAATTATCTGTAGTTTTTTTAAAAAAACATGGGTAGGTGTTGGACTTTGTCAAACACTTTTGTGCATCTATTGAGACAATTATGTGGCTTTTGTCCTTTGGTTCTGTTGATATGGTGTATTATATTTATTGATTTGCATATGTTGAAAAATCTCTGCATTCCTGAGATAAATCTTACTTGGTCATCGTATGTAATTTTCTTGATTATTTGCTGCATACTGTTTGCCAGTATCTTACTGAGGATTTTTGTGCCTATGTTCATTAGAGAGATTGGCCTATAGTTTTCTTTTTTGTGTTGGATCTTTCTCTGGTTTTGGCATCAGAGTAATGCTTGCTTATAGGAAAGAGTTTGGGAGTATTGCTTCCCATTCAATTTAATTAAAGAGTTGAGAAGTAGTGGCATTAGATCTTCTCTAAAAGACTTGTTGAATTTAGCAGAGAATCCATTTTTATAGTTGATAAGTTTTAAAATTACATCTTCAGTTTCATTCACTAATATTGGGTTATTTCAAATCTTTATATCTTTTTGACTTAGCTTTGATAATTCATATATATATATATATATCTAAAAGTTTGTCCATTTCTTCAGTATTTTCCATCTTATTAGAACATAGGTTCTTGAATTAGTTATTGATGATCTGTATTTCTCCAGGATTCATTGCCATTTCACCTTTTTAACTCCTAATTACATGGATTTGAATCTTTTTTCTCCTTTTTATGATAAGGTTGGCTAAAGGTGTGTCAATTTTATTTACTCTTTCAAAGAACCAACTCTTTAACTCATTCATTCATTTTATTATTTTCTTAGTCTCCATTACATTACTTTCTACTCTGTTTTTATAATTTCCTTCTTCCTATGAGCTTTGGGCTTGACTTGCTCTTCATTTTCTAGAAGCTTGAGGTTTAATGTTCAGTTGTTTATTTGAGCTTGCTCTATTTTTCTGATGTGGGAATTCCCTGTTACAAATTTCCCATCTAGGACTGTTTTCATTGGGTCCCATAAGGTCAAGTAAATTGGAGTGACATTATGGTTTAATTGTATAAACTCTCTGGTTTGCTTTTGAATTTCACTTGTGACCCATTAGTTGTTCAGAATGGTGTTAATTTCCATGGGCTTATGAGGTTTTTGTGGTTTCTTTTGCCATTGATTTCCAATTTCAGTGCACTCTGGTCTGATAATATGCTGGGATAATTTCATTTCCTTTGCATTTACTTAAGCATGTTCTATGAGTTAGTATGTGGTCTATTTTGGACAACATCCCATGTGCAGCTAAGGGGAATGTGTATTCTGATATTGTTGGATGGAACACCCGGTAGACATCTACTCAGTCCCTTTGTTCAAAGTTTTATTTCTTTTTGATTTTTTTTTTGTTACTTTTTTGTTTAGTTGATCTGTCTATTTTGTGACAGTGGTGTATTCAGGTCCCTCATTAAAATTGTAGTAGTGCTTATTTAATTTTTCATACCTGTCAATATTTGTTTTATACAATTGAGTGTGCTGGTATTTTGTGCATATGCATGTGTGTATATATATATAT
>NW_022900940.1:33064606-33144403 GCF_012274545.1 Fukomys damarensis
TATATATATATATATATATAATTGTTATCTCTTCCTCTTGGATTGTTCCCTTAAGAAGAAGAATGTAGTTTCTTTCTTTGTCTCTTTTGATCAGCCTTGGCTTGAAATTCACTTTGTCTGTAAATGGAATGGCTTCCCTTGCTTTTTTTCCAGTTCCTATTGCTTGGAGAATTGTTTTCTGTCCTTTACCTTTCAGTCTATGAATTTCTTTTTGAGTTAAATGTGTTTCTTGTATGCAAGATATTGTTGCATCTTGCTTCTTATCCATTCTGTCAGTCTGTTTTGAATGGTGAATTGAGACCATTCACACTGAGAGTTATAAGTGATATGTATTGACTTATCCTTGTTATATAATTTTCCTGTTGTTGGCGCTCTTTCTTTCCCCTCCATTTAATTTCTTGCCTTGCCTGGTAAATTCACTCTGTTGGGGCTCATAGATTCACTCTGTTGGGGCTCACTCTTCATTATCTCTTTGTAGGGTAACTTTCAGAACATTTTGGAGTGCTGGTTTGGTTCATGAATTTCTTCAGGTATTATTGGTCATGAAAGTATCTTATTTCTTCATCAATTTTGAAAGGTAGTTTTGTGGGCCATATAAATTTGGGTTGGAGGTCTTTTTGTTTTAAGGCTTAAAGTACTTCATTCCATGCTCTCCTTGACTTAAGGATTTGTTTTGAGAAGACAGATGTGATTTTCATGGGCTTTCCTTTATAGATTATTTGTTTCTTTTCTCTAACAGCTTTTAATATTCTATTCTTGTATTGAATTTCTGGAATTGTCTGTTATATGCCTTAGTGTATTTTTTTTTCTGATCATGGTTAATTGGAGTTCTATATGTCTCACTTGTATGTGTGTCAAATTCTTTTTCCACGCTTGGAAAGTTTTCTGCCATTACTTCTGTGAACATGTTTTTAAAAAAATGTCATTTGTGCTATCTTTCACTTTTTTATTGTCTCTGATCAATCTCATATTATTCTTCTTTGCCATCTAGCAGCTGTTGGATTGATTTTTTTGTGTTCTCTTGCTATTTTTAAGAAATTTTTCTTTTCACTATCACTACCACAAACCTGTCTTCTAGATCTCATATGTTGTCCTCACATTAGTTCATTCTGCTGCATATGCTTTTAATAGAATTTTTATCTCTTGTATATCTGTTTGTATCAGTTTGTATTTACTAGAGAAACAGATATAACACAAGATATACAAATATATATGAATTTACAAAATTGGCTTACAATGGCCACCCACAGAGTTGGATGAGAAAGAATTCAGAAGGGCTGTTTGCACACTGGAGATCAAGTTATTTAGTAAAAAGTCTGGAACCCACTGAAGTGTCCTGTGCAACTCTGAAGAGTCTATGCTGGAAGACTGAAGGATCTGTGCAGGATGCTGGAGTCTGTGTTGGAAGTCAGGAGATAACGTCTAAGGTGAAGATGAAGACTGGAGCTCCTCTGAAGAAACAGAAACAGATGAATCTTTCCTCATTTCCCATTTAAATCATCTAGACATCAAGCCGCCCTAGTGTAGGGCCTTCCACATCCTAAGGTGTGGAGTCGCTGAGCTGATTTAGTGAAGCCTCTTCTAACTAAATTTCTCAAATTGACACAATCAGCCAACCATCACAATCCATCCCTTGTCAACTTGGCAACCAGACACAGTTCTTTAAATCAGTCCCCGGATACAAAGATAAGCTCATAATTATATCTAACATGTTATAACTATCCTATGTACCAATGGAAACACACTAATTGCCTCCCCAGAATAGAAGGCAAGTTTTCTTTGGATGATGCTTACCCTTAACATTTCATAACTTGACCATTATAACAGGTTTAACAATCCTTAAGAAGCAGTATTAGGTCTATCAATATTATATTGTATTAGAACCATATTGGGAGAGAAATAGTATGATTATGATTCTTGGTTCTGTAGCTGATTACAAGTTCATAGAATTACTTTCTTTTACTACCCATTCTGTATTCCCTTGGCTTTTAGGAAGCATCTCAGCAGTTCTTGGTTCTTTCCCCAGTGGAGTGACTATCCCTGCATTCCTGAAGGCTCTTGACCATCTGTCATTCTGCCTGGATTAGGTTCTTGTAGTTTCCCATTTATTTTAATAACTGGGCATGGTAATACTAAGGGGCACCCTAAGGGATCACCTGCATTCCAAGTATATTCTTCCTTTCCTCCATTGTAGAGTAGTAGCCCAATTTTCCCTTGATAGTCTGGGTCAGTCACCCCTGACAACAAACACTGTGACTCCCCTTTTAACTTGTTTCCTCAGAGGAATGAAGTTTTAGCTTCCAGTTCATTGTTGTGCTTCCTGGTATAAGCCTTCCCCCTTCTGGAACTAAAACTTCTAAGCCAGTAGAACATAAGGTAGCAGGAACAGGAAGCAAAATTTTGCTAGTGGACCACTAGGAGTAATGGTAAATGGTACCAGTTCTACTTGCACCCTTTGATTCCATGACCCATGAATCCTGGCTATGGGAGACACAGTACCATATAGTGGATGCTGATTCAAAGCATATACAGCCTTTGAAGAACCTTGCACCATCCCTGAACACTATTGCCATCTAGCTGGCACTGTAGCTGTGTTTTCAAAAGACCATTCCACTTTCCTATCAATTCAGCTGCTTCTGGATGGTGAGCAACATGATAAGACCAGTGAATTTCATGAGCATGAGCCCATTGCCTCACTTCTTTGACTGTAAATGTGTTTCTTGGTCAGAGGCAGTGCTATGTGGAATTCTATGATAGTGGATAAGTCTTCTGTGAGAACATGGATGGTAGTTTTGGCAGAAGTATTTCATGCAGGAAAGGCAAATCTATATCCACAATATGTGTCTGTGCCAGTGAGAACAAAGTGCAGTTCCTTCCATGATGAAAATGATCATGACACAATCAATGAACCATTACAGTGTTGAATCTATTTCATGGATTCCTTTTCTTTTTTTCTCATGTTGGGCATTTATGGTTTCTACCATTTTGCTAAGCATCTCCATTTTTTAATCTGTATTTTCTCCAGATTCACTAGCCATGTTCTTCATGATAGTCATTATATCTTTAGTTATATGAACATTATTTCTAATTCATTTTTTTCTAGATCCTCATTTGTCTACTTTGTTACTTCTGATGTTATCATTTCAGAGAGTTCAGGTGGGTGGCTTTCGATTTGTCCCACCTCACTGACCCCTGTTTTTGCCTTGGGCAAGCTGGAAGTCTGGGGTTGCATCTTACTTCCATGTCTTCTGATTTTCTACTTTTTGTTTTTAGTTTAGTTTTTGCATTGATGTTTATAAATTGCTTATGGTAGGTGGCTTTATGCTAGTATTAAGAACACTTAGGAAATGGCTACTTCTCAGATGTCTTCTAGGTGTAGCTGGCTAATATTAAGAGCACTTAGGAAATAACAACTTCTCAGAGATGTCTTCTAGCCATAGCTGGCTTTTAGCTTTTGAGTTTGTTGCAAGATCCACCTCTTCAATGTATTTGGGATGAGAAGTTGCAGCCTGTTTTGCCTAGAAAATTTGGTTCTTTGACTGGCCTGTAGTATTGTTTATGACCCTCAGGCAATCTTGGATTGGCATATAAGGAAGAACAATTGATTAGAACAGCTATGTCACCTTTGCTAAAGTAGTACAATCAGTAATAACAATAGTGTCAAGAATAGACTAGAAAATAAACTGGTAACTATTAATTTGCTACCTTTAACCATATATGAATAGGATTTGTAGTTATATAACCAAATCTAAAACAAACTAGAAAATTGAAGGCAATGGTTATCCTCTCAATAGAGTGATTTTACCCTGGGGGGAAAATTTAAAAGGGATCAGGGGAAAAATAGAGAAATAGAAGAAAAAGGGATTAGAAGCAGGGCTGGAGGTCAAAGGAAGATTCTGTAAGCTGTGGGAAACTGGTGAAGGAGACAGGAGGGAAAGAAAGAGAAAGAAAAAGAAATAAGAACAGAATAAAACAACATAAAAAAACTAGAGATAATGTTCACACTCATATAAAAATAAGAATAATCAAGGAAAAAAAAAACAAGGAAAGGTAGAAAGAGAAAAAAAGTCCACTTTAGGGTATATCTCTGCTGTCACTTTTAGACAAAGGGGGCAGAGGCCAGATCCATGTTTGTTGACCCCAGCAAGTCTGCAGTACAATTATGGAGGGATGATGGATAATTCCTGTAAGTTTGTGATTTCACCTCCACTGAAGTTCAGGATGATCCTGGTTTCTGGCTGTGAGGCTGTGACCTGGGTTGTTCAGCCCACAATACTTCAGGTGCTTCTTGCGAGCTTGAACCTGCCTCCCATCATCCCAGAAGTCTCTCTCTCTCTCTCTCTCTCTCTCTCTCTCTCTGCTTTTTTTGAGACAGGATCTCATTATGTAATTCAGTCTGACCTTGAACTCACTAGAAGCCCAGGGGGCCTCAAACTTGTAGTGATTCTCTTCTTTAGCCTCTGAAGTGCTGGGATCAGAGGCATATGTCACCACACCCAATTTAAAATTTATATTCTTGGGCTGGGGATTTAGCTCAGTGGTTCTGCTGCCTGCCTTGCAACTAGAAGTTCCCAAGTTTGATCCTTGGTACCAAAAAAAAAAAAAAAAAAAAAAAAAATAAAAAAAGAATTACATTCATGTGTGTGTGTGTGTGTGTGTGTGTGTGTGTGAGAAATGATGAGATAGAGTTCAAGTGAGAGGGAGGAACATACTTTATTGGCTCAACAAGCTATAATAGGTAGCAGGTAATGTGTGACAGAAAGAAAGCACTAGAGAAAATTATAGTTCTTTACCCCAGATAGACCAAGATAGATGATCCCTGATGCTTTTCTTCAATATCTCTTTACTTTTCTTTTGTGGTACCAGGGATCAGACTCAGGACCTTGCCCTTGCCAAGCAGGTGCAGCACTGCTGAGCTACATCCCAGTCCCTCAATATCTTTCTTTAGTGATATCAAAGAATATATTTCCAATGCACAGTTTGCTGTGCTTCAAAGATTAGTACCTTCTCAAGAAGCGAGATAATCTAGAGTTACTAGAGTTAGAGGAACAAAAGTTGTTTACCTTCATGGAAGAGGCAGAATGTGATAATTGCTAATGGAATGCTTATCACCACAAGTATTCATTTGCACCAAACTTTGTGCTGGCTTCTCATATTGTTTAACATTGTGGTGTGAGTGTGGTGGATATAGCCTGTTCACTTCACAAGCCAGGTGTGGATGGGAATGGGGGTAGGGCAGAGAAAGAGGAATGGGCAGGGTCTCATATTTCCCTTCAAGGGTGTGCTTCCAATGCCCAGAAGACTGCCCCCCGCCGGTCCGACTCCTTAAAGTTTCTATCACCTTCCAATAGAGCCAAGCTGGAGGACTAAACTTCCACACATGTCTGTAGGGGATATTTCAGATGTATACCATACCCTTTGCTACTGCAGGCTTGGCTCTTTGCCCTAATGAAAAAACTATCCAATTCAGGTTCATCCAATTCATCCATCCATGCATTCACTGAAGCCATCCATTTAGCTGTCTATAAATTCATATTTATTATGTATCTTTGACATTTGATATGATAAACTGACTCAATGTGATATTTGTTATAATTTTTGAGCATAGGTATCAGCATCATCATTTGGGGGGACATCTACTTCATATTTTAATGGGAAAGCTAAGTCAGATGGAATAAGAGTGATCAAATATTAATTTACACAATTTCAGAAAACTAAAATTTTTTGTGTTAAAATATTTTTATCTATGAGTTCTTGATGAAATACCTTTCTCTGAAAAAAATACTTCTCAAGAAAGAATTATTCTTTTTTTTGATCATTCTTGATTTCATATCATGTTACAAAGATTAAGAGTTGGCATATCATTATAATATGTTAAAAGAGAAATATTCTTCCTGCATAATCTCAAATTTGTAATATTGTATAATGTAAAAATACTGGGTACAAATATATAAAAATTGTTTTGCTTCTCTAATAACCTCAATTTTCTATAATTAAAAAGCATTTATTTATTTATTTATTTTGAGACAGGGTCTCTCTATGTAGTTGAGACTGATCTGGAACTCACAGTGTAGCCCAGGCTGGTCTTGAACTCACAGTGATCCTCCTGCCTCAGCCTCAAGTGCTGGGATTACAGGTGTGCACCACCATGCCTGGCCAAAAAGCATTTATTTTTGATCAGGAGAGAAAATATGGTAGAGAAATAATCTTAAAGGTATAATGAACTTACCAATGTGAAAGCTTAAAGTGTTAATACATGATGTAATTATAAGTGCTGTTTTATTTAGCAAATTGCTGAAAATTAAAGCAAGGTAGTCCAGGGGAGATAAAATAGGTAATATTATCCTATTGTAGCCTTTCTAATATATTAAATCCCACAATTACCTATTAAGCATATTCTATACCTAAGACAATACGCTAGGACTTATCCTATTCAAATGAGAAAAAATAAATCAAAACGATGAATTTGGCTTTCAGGTAGGTTACTTGATCTGAATTAAACAGAGATTTATTAGAAGGTGTACTTTGACAAAAAACCTCAAGTTTGGAATATTAATGTCATGGCTTGTGTTTCGATGTCCCTCCTGAAGCCTCATGTGGTCATAGGTGGCTTTTTCCAGGGGTGGCCGGATCTAGAGTGTGTGACCCTGTAATTTATTCATAGTGCAGTGCTAGGCTCAGAGGTACTAGGATTAAGGGTATGAGGGCTACCTGTCCTCAGTAGTTTGGATAACGTAAAGGGAGCAGAGAGATGCCTTAGGTCCTTTTTGCTGTCTTCTGTGTGCAGTGAACTGTTTCTCCTTTGTGACGTCCTCTGCCATGTACCACTCTGCGTTGGAACCAGTCAGCGATGGACTGAAACCACTACAAACTGTAAGCTAAAAAAACTTTTTCTCATTTAACTTTGGGTGTTGGGTGTTTTGGCTCAGCAAGAAGAAAAGTAACTAAGAAAGAATTTATTACCAAGAGAAGTGGGGTCATTGCTGTGACTGTACCTGACCATGTGGTTTAGGAGCTTTTGGAGATGGCTTGTGGGGGAAGAGTTAGAAAAGGTTTGAAGAAGGAAAGGTTTGGAGATGCTGCCTAAAAGAGTAGAGCTGGAATGCCTTAGGCTGTACTTGATGGGAGAGTCTGTTCAGAGCTCAGAAGACCAGACTCTGGAGGTTTCTGCTAGGAAACTACATTGGTTTTTGGATTCCAGGTGATGTGTTTTATGGCTTGGCAGAAAGTTTTTTTCTGCACTTTGCTTGTGTCCAGAGACTGCCTGAGACTGAGATTAAGGGTGGAAGGCTAATTAATCTTGCAGAAGAAATTCAAGACAATCTAATGTTGGAGCAGTGGCATGGCTACTGTTGGGGGATTTAAGCCAGATCTATTTGAGAATCAAGAGCAAAGATGCCAGCAGAATGATTTAAAATGTTTTGGGTTTGGCCAGAAAGGAAGCTCCAGTAAAGCTGTGGACTGAAAACATAGAGCAAAGCAGATTTTGATTGCTGAGAAGGAGCAGGAGAATAGAAAAGATGCCTTGAAGGCAGGGATCCACCTTTGCAGCCTCAAAATTGCAAGAGTGAAAGTTTGCTTTGAGAAGTAGCCCCCAGAGCACCATGTTTCAGAATGGCATGTCCTAGGAAAGTTGTTCCTTGGGATTTGGTTCATAGGCACTTGATTGCTACAGCCAAGAGATAAGGAAGCCTGGCTACTACCCCAGCTGCTGGCAGACTTTGGCATCATCCACATGGTGCTGGTTTTAGGTGCATGCAGAATGCAAGAGTTGTGGGGTCAGGAAGGCTTCCACCCAAATTTTAGAAGAAGACCTATGAGGTTAGGCATTGTGTGAAGCTGTGAGTGTGAAGCTGAAGGTGCAGTGGAGATCCCAGAAGTGTGGAGAAGCCAGGAATGTGAATCATCTGAGGAAAACTGCAAAGAGGAAGCAGAGCAGGCCTCAGAAAGAAGCCATGGGGGCTATGAAGTGCTGTAGGGGCAGAGCCAGCCAATGCCTTTGGCATTCACAACTTGTCACAGATTTCCTGGGATGGTGGTACTATGGGGTTTACTGTTTTACCTGCTGGATTTTGGTTTCATTTTGTTCCTATTCTTTGCTATGCTTTTGTGTGTAACTTTTGGAATGCTAATATCTATCTTGCGCCATTGAATGTTGGAAGTGTTTAACTTCATTTTCATTTGTACAGCTAAGAGTTTTCCTTAAATTTCAGGGGAGACCTTGGACTTGGACTTTTCAGCAATGCTGAAACTGTTAGAATTTTGGCAACTATTAGAGATGGACTAAATGCCTTTTGTATAAATGTATGAGATAAGAAGTGATGTGATTTATTAATGCAGAGTAAGTAAATCAAATGAACTCACCTATCACTTCAAATATAATTTTTCTAGTAATATCATTTGAAAATTTATCCCAGCAATTAAAGATTTTATAATATATGTGATCATCATGTAATACATCTCAAAAAAAAAAACTTTGTTCCTTCATTTGGAGGTTTTGTACACCTTAGTCATTATTCCCTCATATCCCCCAGCTTCATATTCTATAACCACTATGGCTTTCTTTGCTTCTGTGAATTAGGTTTTTATATTCCATATATAGCAGAGAACATGAAATGTCTTTCTGAGCCTGTCTTACTTCACTTAACATAATGTTCTCCAGTTCCATCCACATTTTTTTTTTTTTTTTGCAAGTGTTAGGCTTCCTACTTTTTAAAGGCTGGATAGCCTTTCCATTATGAATTTGTACCACATCTCTTTACCCAGTTGTCTTTTGATGGATACTTAGATTGATTCCATAACTTCATGAGTGTGACTTTAGATGGTGCTGCAATAAACAAGAGATTGCAGATATCTCTTTGACAAACAGATTTCTAATCTTTGGGATTAAATATCGTAAAGTGAGATTACTGAATCAATGTGATAATTTAGTTTTTTTTGAGAACAGTTTATGTAGTTTTTTCTAATCACTGTACTAATTTATACTCCCACCAACACTGTGCACGTTTTACTAGAAACTTGTTTGATTAAGAGACACTAAAGGTAAAGGCACTACAGGTTTTCCAGACAAAGAAGAGGTTTTCTCATTGCTTTGGGGCTTGAGGGGTTCAGAACAGAGATGACTAAGGATATCATAAAAATGTCTGAATCCTCAGTAAAGTGGTTTTATGCAGACTTTTACCAGACTACATGAGATAATATAATATTATAATCTGAGAACTAACTTTTAAAAGGCAATTTAGGAAGTTTTTCAAAAGCAAATTAATTTTATCATATGTATTGATGACTTTGTGCTTATTTTTACATGCACTCTATCATTTGGATCTAGAAACATTTCTTGCTGATTCTATTATTGTCTTCAGTTTACAGACGAGGAAAGTGAAGCACAGAGAGGTTAGGTGATGGGCTCTAGTTACACAGCTGAATGATAGATACGAATCCAGGAACTCTGAGGGCCAAACTTGCCCTTACAATCTCTGCTTTTTACAAGTCAGTGAGTTTCACTTGTCACCTTCAATGCTCCCTCCTTAGTCCAGGCCTCTTGCCTGTGTATTACTGTAGTCTTGTAATGAGCCTTTCTGCCTCTGACTTCCCCCCTGTAGTCTATTCTCAAATTAGCAGCCAGAGTGATACTGATAAAGCTTAAGTCAGAACATGACAATCCTGAACTTGGAAACCGTCAAATCGTTTCCTGTTACTCAGAATACATGCTAAATTCTCACAAGGGCCCACTCAGTCGCCTCCCCTTCACAGCCCGATTCTTCTCCCTTCTTCACTCTGCCCTGGATGGAAGCCTGGTCCCTGACGTGTTCCTCACACGGACTTTTCTGAGCATCGTATTTCTGGTATTTCTGCTCGGAGTGCTCCTTCGTTCCCTTTGTATCTTTGTTCCAGACCGTTTTATTCAGCAAGCCCCCTATAGGCCATCTTATTTAAATTGAAAGTCATCTCCTCCATCATAGCTTTCTGTTTGACACTGTATAGCTTTGTTTTTCTCCAGAGCACTTATCAGCTTGCTTTACTGTTCCCTGTTTAGAATGTCACATACGTGATTCCAGCATTTTAACATTCTCTTTGTTCACCACTGTATTACCATTCCCCATCAAGGGAGCACGGGGCGAGAGGAAGACAGCTCGCGCTGCCTCGGCTGCTGGCGCCTGTCCTAGGGGAGCGGCTTCTGAAGGCTGTGATACTTAAAGTTATTGCTTGTTACCAGTCTCTCCTCATGATTTCTAGTAACTGCTTTCTTCTTTTACTACTGACTGATTTGCATCCCTCCAAAATTCACATGGTGAAGACTTAGTCCCCTTTGTTTTGCTATTTGGAGGTGAGGCCTTTGAGCAGTAAATAGGTTTAAATGAGGACACGAGGGTGGGACTTTCCAGATAGGATTAATGACTCTAGAAAAAGAGACACAAGAAAGCTTCCTTTTTCTTTCTGTCTCTGTCTCCCACCTTGCAATGAGAAGATGCAGTAAGCAGGCAGCCATCTGTAAGCCAAGAAGAAAACCCTCACCAGAACCATACCATGATTTCAGACTTCCAGACTTCAGAATTGCTACATGGCAATATTTTGTTACGGTAACCTGAGCTGACTAACATTGCTTTTGATGCCAAGGAATGGGGTGCTGCTGTAGCAAATAACTAAAGAGGAAGGAGCTTTGGACCTGGATAGTGGGTAGAGATGCTGGAAGAGTTTTGAGGTCCATCCTAGAAATATGGACATTAAGTGTGATTCTGGTGAAGTTTGAGACAGAAATGAAGAAATGAATGATCCATATTACAAAGTGGCAAAGAACTTGAGTGATTTATGACCTAGCATTTCATGGAAGGGAGGAATTCTGAGTGATGAAGTTAGATATTTAGCTGAGGAGATTTCAAAGCCAAGAGGAATTTGCTTTCTCCCGACTGCTTAGAGTAAAACACAAAAAGTGAGTGGAACTGAAAGGCAAAAAGAAACCAAGATGTGAAGATCTGAAACTTCCCCAGCCTGTGAGTATTGCCAAACCAAGAAAAGCTTCTTCTGAAGAGAACACTAAGGGAACAACTGAACAACAATTTGATGCAAAGATCGTGAGTGTGACTCATGGATTTAATTATTTACTTCAGCAGAGGCCAGGAATAAAGTTAAAATTATACTGGGCAAGACACTGCTGGTTTGAATGAAATAGGACAGAAAAAGTGGAGCAAGGTAAAGGAGCCCTGTCATTCTAAGCTGACAAATGTAGTTTTAAACCTTGGTTTAAGATGCTACATATCTGCTGTTTGGAAAAAGTCCTGAATTACTACTCTACCCTGTAGTTTCTTCCCTTCACCTTACTTATTACTTTATAATGGTTCCCTTCTTATAATATCCCAGCTTTAAAATGGCACCTTTTGCTTAGAGGCCCAATTGAGACAGAGTTCAACAAATATTTTTGAATTAAAGAAGCAATAATTAAGAGAACAGATTTTAGGGCACAGGTGGTCTTTCACAGATTTATAATAAAATCTACACATATCTACATATCTTTTGAATATGACTAGTAATTCTAACTCCTAAAGGAGTCAGTGAATATTCATATTTTACAGAATTTACAGTTTCAGTTTACTTCAATGGATTTAAATAGAAAATTCTAAGCTACTTGGCATATAAAAATTAGCTTTCTCATCCTTTATTTTATTTTTACTCCCAGATATCAAACTCAGGACCTTGCACTTGCAAGGCAGGCAGTGGAACCACTGAGCTGAATCCCTGACACTCATCCTTTATTCTTCTAAGTTTAAAAGAGCCTGGGATGTGTTTGCTTATTAATCCTAATGACTGGTGTATAGAAATGGTTTGAAAAGGTGGATATAGATATTGAACATGGTACCTGGGTATCATGTAAATGGTACCTGTAAATGGCTCAGATGTTATCCCTCTACTTTTACCTCCTAAAAAGTTTGCTTTGATTACACAGTTTAGAGATAGGCTATCTCTTCCTGACTTGGTGTCCTGTGAGATGACTGGTGAAGTGAGACAAGGACTTCCTTCAATAACTTGTGGGATGGGATCATGATATTATAAATTACAAATCTGTCAGTTTGTCTGAGGTCTGTTGCTTAAAGTTCTACAACAAGATCAATGATTATCATCATACCTGATATGATGGTTGATTTCTGTTTCTCCTCAACTCTGTCTAGCACCTTAGACTCTTTTGTGTATCCTTACATCTCATGTGCCATTAAAACATATAGTAAAAAATCTGATTACTTCATCACACCTTGGTTTGAAAAATCTAATACTTTGCTTCTATCTTGCAATTTTAATTTAAAAAGTAGTTAGAAATTAGATTTTTCCAAAGAAATGAATGTTCAAATTATTAAATTTAGGAACTTAAGTAAATATTCATAAAGTTTACACATTAAAATATAGAATGTATTAGCTAAATATTGTTGTATATCAAACCACAAAAGCTTAGTGGCCCATAATAAACATTATTTTTCTCAGGTACCTGTGACTAGCTTTTAGGTTTAGCAAAGAACTGGCACAATTTCATTTCCATTTCATTTGTCTGTTGGCCAAAAGAAGTCACATTTTTAGTGTAGGTTCAAAATCACATGGCAAAAGGTGTGAATATAGGAAACAAGTAAAGGACTGGGGCTAATCATGTAATTTATCAAAAAGACTATTTGAAGATCATTAAATTTTTTTTTATTAATTTTATTGAGTTTATTGGTACATTTTAGGGATACAGTACAGTTACATTCATTGTTGGGATCTTGTACCTTTACATGACAAGTCTTGATTCTCATTTTTTCCCCTTACCTCTGCCCTCCCCTCACCCCCTCCTCCCCTCCCCATCTACAAACACTTTATTTTCATCTTTTCATTCTCTCACATGTTTTTCTTTTCCCTTTTTGTTCTTCCCCTACCTATCACACCTTCCCTGCACCTTTAGCTCCTTTCTTCCCATTTCTAAATGTCAGTAATCTTATTAGAATCTTATGCATTGTTGCAGATTATTCACACCAGGGAAACTATTTGGTATTTACACATGTGTGACTTATTTATTTCACTTAGGAGTATATGAAGATCATTAAATTTAATTTCTTCAGTTATTGATTGATTAATTAGTTGTCTTGCTGTGTAGTTTAGATGCCTTGAACTCCCTATGTAGCCCAGGCTGCATTCCGGCTTGTGACAATCCTCCTGCCTCAGCCTCCTGAGTGCTGGGACTATAGGCATGCCCCAACATGGCCACCTCTTGAGTTTTAAATTGAAACCTAATGGTGATGTTTTCTTGTATAGTATTTACCAGGGCTGGCATCCTTTTTGTTCTTTGTTTATTTATTTATTTTTTCCATTAAATTTATTGGTACATTTTAGGTATACAATACAGTTTCATTCATCATTGGGATCTTGTGTCTTTATGTGATGTATCTTAGTTCTTATTTTTTCCCTATTCTCCTGCCCTCCTTCACCCCCTCCCCCATCCCTGTTTACAAAGACTGTGTTTACATGTTTTCCTTTTCTCATATTTTTTCTTTTCCCTTTTTTTCCTTTCCCTTACCTCTCCTACTTCCCCTACTCCTTTACACCTTTTCTTCCTATTTCACATTACCGATTATACATTTTGATCCTTATTTACACTTTTAGTTTTTCCCACCAGAGAAATTATTTGGTATTTACATATTTGTCCTATTTATTTCACTTAAGAGTATGGCTTCAGTGTGCATTCATTTAGCTATAAATGTCTCTTTGTTGTTTATTTTGAACTTGATTTTCCCAGTCTTTCAGAACTTTATCTAGTTTATCCTGAGCAAGTTAGGGAAAAATACTTTAATTTTAGGGTATTTTATTTCCTGGCAAGAATGCTAATCAAAATGCTTAATGTTTTTGATGTCACTTTGGTAAGTGCAATTAACTTTGGAAATGTCTATTGACATTGAGGACAATAAGCAAATATTGCAGTTTCGAGCTAACACATCTAGGTTTTCACTTAGCTACACTAATTAAAACAACTAGATTTTCATAAAGTAACAGTCTAGAATTTAAGATTATACTCATAAAAGACATTGACAGTTATGTGAACTTTAACAATTGACTCAGAGTACATTTCTCAGTAAGAGAGGACAAGGGATTTTTTTTTAGCATTTTTACAAAATTTTTGGTCTAAATATTTTGGTTATTTGTATTATGGCAGGATTTAAAAAAATCTGGCTATGTATCTATCTATTATCTGTCTACACCTAAGGGCAAAGTAAAATAGTTTGATAAGTTGGACAAAAAGGTAGTGATAGGTGACTGAAATGTTAGCATAAGCTAGTGTACCACAGATCTTGATTTTACACAAAAGTCAATGTGCTCATCCTACATTAAGATGCACCGAGGGCTGTTGTCTGGAAGGTTGGAATGGGGGCTCATCAGGGGTCACTTGTATGAATGATAAGAGCCATCTTAGGAAAGAATTTTCCAAGAAAGGTAGATTGTGGCAAGAATCAAGTATGTGTGTGATGGTGCACACCTGTAATCCCTGCACTCGGGAAGCTGAGGCAGGAGGATCCCTGTGAGTTCGAGACCAGATCAGTCTCAACTACATAGTGAGACCCTGTCACAAAAACAGACAAACAAACAAACAAACAGAATCAGGTATGATGTGCAGCACAACCCCAAGCATTGGCAGCGAGAAGGAGATTTTAGACCCTGTGTGCAGGTCATCCTCAGACACTGTCAGCCTGTGTTGGCTTGCATCTTAGAGAGAGAGACTACCAATAAAGCTGAAAATTATGTTTCTTCAAGAATCTGAGTGACATTAAAAGCCCATGTGTTTACTTGTCTGAAACTCTTTCCTAAAGTTCCAGTCTTTGTCCATGATGGATTTTGAGGATTGAGCTTTGGCTTGGGAAGGGCCATTGCCTATTTTCTGAAGAAAGTCTTGTGAAATACACAAGACTCAAAGGGTGAGTCTAGATTTAGGAATAGGAGGGATAATTCTTTTGGTAGGTTCACTGTTAGCATTACTTTGTTTTGCTTGTCTCGGTTAGTAAGCATCATAAAGGATACACATGAGATGAAGACTCCCTGGTAGGGGAAGCTCCCCAATACCTCACTGGTCCTCATGTCGGTAGACCAGAAGTGTATCTTGGCAGCTTAAGTGCAGTGAGGATTCCTCCAGGTCAGAGCAGCACCAAGGTAGGAGGGAGATGAGCATATCACACTACCTGAAACGAATATCTTGGGCTACACATGTACGTTTTCTCGGTCTATTCTTTCCAGTCAGTGGTCCAGGTCACGATTGGTTTTCCCTCATCCTTCTCCAAGCTTTCTGTACCACGTGGAGTTTGGTAGCTAAGGCAGGCCCGGTCGTCTCAGGGTTATGGAGAGAGGTGTGGAGGCCCTGGTGTATCCCTGTGTGCATGCCTGAGATCTAGGTTTAGAATGTAGTCAGAGTTCAACTTGGTCTCTGACATCATAATTACCAAAAGGCCCAGAATTTTGGAGATTTCCAAGATTTTATTTGTCTTGTGTGTGTTGCTGCATTCTGAGCTGCTAACACAGTATAATTAGTGTAGAGCGACACAGGTGAGGCTGGCTGTTTTATCCACTCCACAGAGAAGCTAGAATGTCACTGCTCTATTGAAGGCGCTGGGCAATCAGCAGGGGAGGGCACCAGCCGTATTGGAGATTTGGCAGCTCCAGCGAAGCTCAACATGAGCACAGCACGACTTCAGCAGACTCTGACAAAAGATGCCATCAGAGGCAGCGTCAGTAAAATTGCACATTCACCAGCTTCACAGAGATCAAGGGGCTTGCTGACATTGCCTCTCAGAGCCGGAGCTGAGGTCAGAGCAGGAGAGGAGGAAGCAGCAGCCAGAGTGCCTCACTGGTCAGTACCAGTGGAAATCTTCAGGGGGCATCAGGAATACTAGCGGGGAGCTCTCAGGGGCTCTGGAAGGTATCCAGTAGCAGAGGAGAGAAGCATTAGAACACTGCAGTGTTTCTATAAATGGGGCTCCCTGTCCCTCCCAAAGGGTAGGGTTGGCAGAAGCACAGGTTCTATGGGGTCTGAATAGGTGTTTTGTATGCTTTTTTAAAAATTCTATTTGTAACTACTCTGACAGCCAACTCATTGCTTAAAAGAAACTCTTGGTTTGTTTGCTAATCTTAACTTTCTTATTATTTGTTGACTATGAATGGGGAGTCTCAGCTGTATTTTTAGCATTTTGACAGCTCCTGCATTACTGATTCCTGAATCTATCATTTAAAATCACACTGGTTGCTGAGTCCCCATCCTTTATACATGTGACAGGGGAGGATGATGGATAATAAATACGTATGTAGAGCAAAGTGATAGAGGGACAGATGGAGGGAAAAGTTAGCAATAACAGGAATTTCAAGTTCTACCACAGTAGATTATAAACCTTATGAAGACTATTTTTAAACTTTATGTGTTCAGTTGCTAGCACAGTGTATGGCGTATTCCAGAAGCTGTCTTTTTATGAATGAATAAGTGTTTACCACATCTGTGCTATTATATAAACAGCATCTAAGAGAAATAGTCCACGAGGAGCTTTGCTGGAAGGGGCAGAATGAAAGAGGAAGTGGAATGGGGAAAGCGGGGGAAAAAAAATGAAAAGGGTTTTGAAGACAAAGGATAACATGAATTTGTCATTTCAAATCCCAAACCTATCATTAATCAATTTAGCTACTTTTCTTGGGTTTTATTCTTTGTACATCACTGACACGTCACAGGAAAAAACTGTGCCTGAATTTTCAGGGAATAGATATTTTTAAAAAAGTATTTCAGAACATAAGACAGAAAGGATTCTTGGCTGAGTGTGAACAATTTATTTTAAAAAAATCAGATATTAACAGTACTGTTTGGGATAAAATGAAGAGAATTACAAGATCTGTCTTGGTAAGATCCTGACCTTTTGTGCCAACTCCCTTCATCCCAATAATTGCCTTGTCTGCTTTGATGAGGCCCTCAGAAGTGGCCCTTATTCCTTGCTTCCATGTAGTCACCTCCCAATAGCCGAACAGGTGCCATCAGTATCATTGAAAGAATTCTGAATATTGAAAACATCATTCTTTTTTTCTGAAATGGAGAGTTGCTCTAACCTTCCAAAGGGAAAAGAGCTATAGGTAGCTTGTAATGTGTATTTCCAAGCTGAAAGCTCGGTGCATTTTCTTCTTAGAAATTAGGCTTTTGTCATAAAACAAAATGTTGCATTTCACTTGTTTAGGTTTAGTGTTAGCTATGACTTGTTCAGTTCCTTAATAGTAATTGAATGTCAGAGAACATGAATCTTTCTACTTGTTTTTATTTGTTTTGTTGGGGGGGTACTGGGGATCGAACTCGGGTCCTTGCGCTTGCAAGGCAGGCAGTGGAACCACTGAGCTAAATCCTGGCCCTCTACTTGTTTTTAAAATTGGTATGACCATCTAGTTTCTTTACCTTTCCGTATACATTTTTAAGTCAATTTGTCAATATACAGAAAAATTCTAAGATTTTGAGAGTACAATGAAGATATAGGCCAATTGGGGATGCATGACATTTTTACAATATTATATGTAATTCCATATAGGTAGGCCTCCTATTACTTCCCTCATTAGTGTTTTGTAGCTTTTGGTATCCAGTTCTTGCACATATTTTGCTAAATTTGTATCTAAGGAGCTCATATTTTTGCTATTTATGACAGCTGTCAGTTTTATTTTCTATAGCCCAGGTGATATTTTTTCCCCATATCCTGGGTGACATCTGCTCATTTCTTCCCCCAACTCACAAAGTTGGGAGAATAGTTTAGGAGGAATATTTTCATGGTCTGAGCATTTTCCAAGGTGTATGTGATTGGTGCTTAGTGCTCTGATAATAATCAGTCATAGCTAATGACCTTGATTATGCCTGGTTACTTTTACATTAAAAGAGATCAGGTTGGTCTCATGGAATCATGAATGTAGGAAATTGTGACAGCCATTCCAAATCGTGACAACAACCCCAATGACCTTTTCCCCTCTCGCTTCCATCTGAAATTGTACCTGTATCATTACTCAGTGCTTACTCATTATTTCATGTTGTAATAGGAGAAAGAAAGAGTATAATTTTAATTGGTTATTCTTAAGATTAGTTCAGATAAGTAGTGGCATAATTATTATGGGCTTAGGTAAATATTTCCTCTTATTTAAAGAGGGAGATAAAGTTTGATAATACTGGGATTTCATCACTCCTTTGACCAGGTCTGCCTGAGCAGTACAAAGAGTTGTTGCATTTCACTTACTCAGAATTACTGCATTTCAAGTTAAAACTTTGACTATTCATTTTTTTCCTTTTTCAAAGATAATTACAATCATATTTCTTTTGACAAAATCTTTAAAAAATTGACATTCACTACTAGAATTACTTTTGCACCTCTGCAAATAAGAGGGTATATCTACTACTCATAAGAAACTGTTCTTGCAAAAGCTCTCTTGTAGTTCTATTTTGTTCCCTCTGGTAGCTGCATTTTCGTCTTACTTTACCCTGAGATGTCTTTGAGTCACTTAAAGTCACTTATTATCATTTTCTTGGCATTTTATCCTCCTTAAATTCCATAGCAGGTTTTTGTTTTTCCTCATGATTTTGGGGATTGAACTGAGGGCCTAATGCATGGTAGGCAAATGGTCTACCACTGAGTTACATCTTACCCCCTGCCATTTCTTGGAATCAGTTCTTTTACCTTTCTGGGTGGTTTGTTTTCTCCTTTGCAAGCTTTCTCAGATGTGGAGAACCATTGCAATCATAAATTGTAAGGAGGAAGATGCAGCTGGAGGGACTGACAATCAGAGACCAGTTGGGAGCTGTAGTGTGGATGTCAGGAGAGCAGCTGAAGGGCACTCCAGTGCTTTGGAACTATGTAGCTCTACTGGATTATCGATACAAATGCAACTGAAGTGGGGGAAAAAACTGAACTGATTAAGACTAACTTTTTATACAAGAGGAATGGGAGCTAAAAATGGAAATTAAATTTAATTGTAGAAACAAAATTTTACCTTGACAAATCTGTGTGTGCTTTATGTTTACTGTATCATGATAGCTCCCCAAATTCCAGGAGTGGCTGCTCCCAACCGTCTGAGCTCGGGCAGCAGCCACATCTTGACTCCCACATCTTGTTGCCACTCCACTTCTCTGCTAGGGCACAGCACAGCCACCCCTCCTGCTAGGTTACAGGGCACCCAGCAGTTCTCACGACAGAATTTCAGCTCTTTCTATGGCCCTGCACTCAGCTATTGTTGCTTCACTGATCCCTTGCTCGCCTCACCCAGCCTACCCATAAAAACCCAACCTAATAAACTTGAGTCACACTCTCCTTTGGAGTTACTCCAGGAGGTCTTGCACAGGACCCTAAATTCAGGCTGGCTGTGTTCTTTTACCGGGTTGCCACCATTTACCTAATACTATATATGGCACTCTTGAATGGCTTTCGCTTATGTATCATTGAACCAGATAAGATGAATAAGTCTATTATGGTTGTTCACCATTCTCAGTTAAATAACTTTTCTATGGTCCATGAAATTCAGTAGCAAATAAAGCAAGAAGTGAGTTTCAGCACATCTGTTCCACAATGCCATACTCTTTCTGTTAGACTACATAGTCAGAAAGACTAACTAGCTATCTAATAATTACACAAGAAATCTAAGGATCTGTCATCAGTGGGACTGATACCAAATTAGATCCAGACGGATAGAACTATTCGGTAGCAATAGAAACTATGCTTATATGAAATACTTTCAAACCAATTGACAGAGTCATCAGTACAGCTGATTGCTACCTAACACATAGTGAGTCATCATTCTTTGCCACTTTGCCATTTAAGAACAGAGGAATAGCACTTTAGAGTTGAATTTAACTTAGTCAAACTCATTTTACAAGTAAGAGAACAAGGATACAGAAACAGTATGACTTCGGCAAAGTAACAGAATTGGTCAGTGACATAAACAGGACTAGGACTAGTGTTTGAGATGGTGTATTTTCCAAGTCATTGTATTACCCTTGCAAAAACTGAAATTTTAAAGTTGTTTTTATTTTACTTGAGCTACTGGAAAGTAGCTGGAGCACAAGGACATTCAAAGCAGGTTGGATTTACTTTGTACCAAGCTTCCTGTACTAGGTGGTCCTCTCTGCATTCTGATGCCCATTTCAGAGTGTTTTAGTAAGCCTACCAGAGGGAATTTGTGTTATTAAAATAATAATCTTTCCTTAAAAAACAGTAATATTTTTAGCTTCTAAAAGCAGAGCTTATTTCTAGGAGAATTTATTTAGTATATGGTGCATCATAAATATACCCTCAATCCATTATTTTCAGTGATTTTCTTTAAAAGACTTGAAGGTTCTACAATTAAAGCATCGAAGTCTTAGATTCTTGTTTTATTCAATTGTGGGATGATAATCTAAATTGCTGTAATTCCTATTTGCTTATTAGTATCTTTATTTTTTTAGTCCTTTTCATTACTTTTAATCTTAACTTCCATTATGTCTCCCCTGTTTTGCTTTATCACCCCCCCACCCCCAACTTGGAAAGCCAACTGTACTTCATTCCAAACAAGAATGCTGTTTTAATTCATCAACCGTGTGGTCAGTTAATTAGCCTAAATTCTTGAACATCTGTCAGGTCTTGCTGAGTTGGCAGCTTCATCTTCCTTACCTTCATTTCATGCTTTGTCTTTTTGACTGATCACTTGGTAGAGTTCCGCTGATAAGTAATGTGGTTTTGCTGCAGGTTAGAGTGTTTTTGAATGGAAATCTTGGCAAACAGTGTCTTTTTATGCCACACTAAAACACTGAAATCACATTTATTCTAACTTTACCCAAGAAAGTAAATAATTCCCTAAGACTCAATGTCCATTACTGAAGAGTCAAGGATTTGGATTCTGGTTAAGCCACTTTTTAGCCCTAAATGAGATTACTATTTAGCCCTGTAGCCCTTCTTGTGTCTAAGGAATACTTCTTTCTGTAACCCCCAAGTTTCTTTTTTTTCCTTTCTTTCTCTATTTTTGTCCCCCCTCCCCAGCACTTGAACTTGAATCAAGGCCTCTCATATGATAAGCAAGTACTCTACCCCTGAGCTATAGCTCTGGTTCTTGTTTTGTTTATTTTATACCATTTTATTTTAAGACAAGGTCTTGCCAAGTTGCCCAGGCTGACCTTGAACTTTCAACTCTCCTGCCTCAGACCCCTGAGAAGTAAGGATTGCAGGCATGCTCCACAATGCCCAGGAAATTTCTTTTACTATATTAAATGAAGGCATCTGATGGGTTCTGCCTCAGTGCCTTCTTTTACTTACTCTGTCTACATGAAATACTGGCATCTTTTCCCACACAGTGAGTGTTAAATACCCATTCATAAAACAAGAATTACCTGAAATGTCGTGTATCTCTTCCTAACCCTCAATATCTTGTGCTAGGTTTTTAGAAGTACTGCTTGGGGTAGGGATCCAGGTGCACATGACTTATGATAGGTACTCTTAGAAACTTGTGAGTGAGGGAAGCAGGATGGTGAAGGGAAAACACCTGCTAAAGTTATCATTCTTAGCAAAAGTCACTCTTTGACCTGATCCACACTGCTGGTGAGGTAGAAGATAAATCATATCGCGAAACTCCCCCTCCCTCAAACAAGGGATTCAGTCTTCTGTCCCTCAGATAGATTGATTCTGGCTATGGGCTGACTTGGGAATTAGTTATAACCTTCCTCCCATGTGGCTCCTATCCACAGAAGACAAGGCTTTTGAAAAAGGGCCATTTGTGAGCTCTTTGTAGCTAGCATTCATAGCAGCTCAGACCCAGTAAACGTGATAGGGAGAGCATACATGTGACACAAACATCTAAATTGGAATTTTTTCTGTGCTTGCTTTGGCAGCACAGATACTAAAATTAGAATTTTTTTCTGCCATCTCCTTGGTGCTTATATGTTATGTGATTGTTACTTGTGTATATAACACCTTAACTATCTCATGCGTCCTATATTTTGGGCAAATATAAGAATTGAAAGACACCAAGAGCAGTTTAATCCTGTGTTAGAATACCTTCCAAAAGTTTCAATACTAAAATTGCTCAGATTTAAAAAAAATTGTCTTTGGGCATTTCAATAAATAAAAACCACAGTTCAAGGTTTGTGACACTTTACTGCATATCCCTAAGATTCTGGGAGCAAGCAATTTAAAAAAATTAACAAATAGTCTATAAGCCTATGAGGAAATTGTCAGCTTCAGGAGTAATCCAAGTAATACAGTTAAAAATAAGCTGTTATCCACAATGTCATAAAATTTGCTAATAATACAAAAGAAGCTAATACTTAGTGTTGTTGTAAATGTGAGGAAACGTCATCTCATGCATTGTTTATGGCAGCCTAAATTGGTGTAAAATTTTTGGGGAATGTCAATTTAACAAATGGGTACCCAAGTACATATTACTTGTTATGATAATTTCACTTTTTGGAATTCAAACTAAAGAAAAATTGAATTACCTCCATGAAAAGATGCTGATGAATAAGATATTCATCTCTTATTAAAAGGAGTGAAAATTTGTAAACAACATATCCAGGAATTCATGATTGATTAAATAACTTTGACATTTACATGAGATCTATTTAACCTTTGAAATTACGTCAGTGTTTATTTATGACACTCACAGACATCAAATTTTAAAAGTGATTTTTAAATGACACAACTGCTTTTTTTTAAAAAAAGTGAATATACAATTTATTAAACATTCAAACTTCATTAAGACATGTGCAATATGGCAATTTTACTGGGGATATGATTTACTAGGATATGATTACTGGGGTTTAGCAGTAGGGTGCAGTTCACACTTAGCATTAATTAAATACTTTATTGGATAAATACAATACCAAACAAAATGCGTTTAAATGCTTTCAATTTTTTTTTTTTTGTACCAGGGATCGAACTCAGGACCTTGCACTTGCCTGGCAGGCAGCAGAACCACTGACCTAAATCCCCAGCCTTCAAATGCTTTCTTAAAAAAAATCACTTTTAAAGGCCTTTCTATTCAGGCTAAAGACAAACACAATAAAGGCAGATATGCTAGATTAACATAATTAGCTGACTTTATACAGCACTTACATATCTTTTAGTCCACAAGTATATCATTAAATGATAGAGAGCATCTAATACAACCATTTCTACAGAACTAGGAAATAAATTTCCAAGAAAGAAAGATTTTACAGACCCCATCTTTTATACTTACCCCAACATTCTAACTCTAAAGAGGATAAAGCCAATGACTAATATTGCTTTGCTATCAAAGTCTGTATTTCTGATCCACTGAGACAAGATTCAAAAATCCCCAAAGAAGCACAAGGCATGTTGTGATCGCCTATTCACTGCATTCAAACTATCTCATCCCAGGAATTAAATAAAGTCTGCCACATTCATGGTCATTTCATCCACTGCCACTGTAGTGTTGTAGAAAGTCTCAATGTCTTGAAGAACCCTCTTGTCTTCAGTAACAAAGTTTTTAGCCACACCTTTCCTCCCAAATTGAGCCCCTTTGCCAATTCTGTAAATACAGTTTTCATGATTGGTAGGTAGATCATAGTTTATAACCAAAGACACGTTGCACATCAGTTCCACGAGCCAACAGTTAGTAGTGATCAGAACTTGGCTTGACCCTGATGGGAATTCCCTCATTTTAACATGTCTCATCTTCTGATCCATGTCACCATAACAGAGCAGAAACTGTGACGTTCCTGGCATGCATTTTCTAAGTGAGCCAGTCCACCTTGCCCCTTGTATTGAGAAAAATGACCCATGTAATGGTGAGCGTCTCATACGAATCACAAAGTGTATCCAACTTCCATTCCTCCCTTTCAACATTAATGTGAAACTGTTTGATTCTCCTTCAGGGGTCAATTCTTCTTGAATTAAATCTCTCATGAATTTTTTGGTCACCTCCAACACATCAGTTGGCGTTGTGGCAGAAAGCAACACAACCTGAATATTTGTATTTAGTTTTTGGAAAAACTCATAGGTTTGATCCTTAAACTCCTGGCTTGACATTTTATCTGTTTGATCCAAAACAAACATTGTGATCCATTTTGGAGAAAGATATCTTCCAATTAACATTTCAAACGCTCTTCCCGGTGTACCAACAACAATATGCAGTGCTTCAGCCTGCAGTTTCTGCATTTCATTTCGAACATTTGTTCTGCCGATGCAGGCATGATGAGTTGCTCTCATGTAGTCTCCAAGGGCAAGAATTACCTTCTGGATCGTTAATACAAGGAATAATAGCTCCTTGCTGAATGGCAGAAGGCTTCTCAAAACTGTAAGCATGGATGCCCCAAAGAAGA
The DNA here is from genome assembly GCF_012274545.1 of Fukomys damarensis. Lineage (NCBI taxonomy): Eukaryota > Metazoa > Chordata > Mammalia > Rodentia > Bathyergidae > Fukomys > Fukomys damarensis. Next base: position 33,088,914 of record NW_022900940.1, read on the forward strand.
GACTCCTTTAAGTTCATTTCATCAAATTTATCAACAGTCTCATTCCAGTTGCTCTCGATGACACCCTCGGGGTCCATTCCCTCTGGGCCTCCATGTTCTGTTACAATTGGCAGAACCACCAGGCGTGATCCGAAGAAGCACTCAGTGTCCTACTGAAAAGACAACTGCTTTTTTATTATCATTTAAATAGTACTCTTGGCATCATAACAGAATACTGAAGTGAATAAAGGAACAATATGAATGTGTACTTTATAGCTTCTATCTTACGAGGAATCACTTTTCTCAGTAGGAAAACTGAGACTATTACTTTGTAGAGCTCTAAGAATGAGAGAAAATATATTTTAAATTCCTAATGCAGGTGCTGCAGACATACATTGGTGTTAGAGTGTTTGTCTATCATGTAGAAGGCCCTAGGTTGGATTCCCAGCACAGCAAAACAACAACAATAATAATGATAATAGTAATAATAATAATAATAATGACAATGTGATGATGATGATGACAGAAATAAGTGTTTTGTGTTTGAAAACCTTCAGTAAATGCTAAGGGCATCATCGTTACTTTCACCTTGTTTATGCACTATAAATCAGAAAGAAGGTTTATCTATATACAGAGCTGTGTCAACATGATCGTAGGACAATGTGGCAGTTAGGGTTGAGTCTTAACCTGATTGGCTTTGATATTTTTTTCTATTAGTACATGTCTGCAATAATAATGTTTTACATTCACTTTAGGGAGTAGGTACATTTACTTAACACATCTTGATTCTTTTTAACCCCCCATCTTCCCCTTCTTCCTCCCTCTTTCCATCTCTAGATCCCCTTCTTTTTTGTACTGGGAATCGAACTTGGATCCTTGCGCTTGCAAGGTAGGTGGCAGGACCACTGAGGTAGATCCCTGGCATTTTTTTTTTTGTTGTTGTTATTGTTTGTTTTTTTGGTACTGGGGATTGAACTTGAGCCCTTGTGCTTGCGAGGCAGGTGGCAGAACCACTAAGCTAAATCCCCAGCCCCTGTTCTAACATTTTAATGTTTTTTTGTTCACGTTTACAACACACAATGATTATATTCATCATAGGTAGCTGGCACATGTACACAGTACATCTTAATTTTTTCCACATCCCCTTCCCTTCTCCCTTCTCTCCACCTTCTATCTCTTGTTTCCCTTCCCAATGCAAAAATCTATCTGCTTGTTTCCTTTAATGTGTCTTTTATTTTTATGTATACTTTATCTATATTTTGGATTACTCATAGGAGAAATCATACAGTATTTGAGTTTACACGTCTGATTTATTTCACTTAACATTATGTTTTGAAGTTCTATTCATTTTCCTATAAATGGCTCAAACTTATTTTTCCTTACAGAGAAGTAGTATTCGATTAGGTATATATACCACATTTTTTAAATGCATTCATCTGTTGATGGACATTCGGAATACTTCCGAGATTTAGTTATTATGCATTGTGCTTCTATAAACATTGGTATACACATTTCACTGTAATATGATGTCTTTAAATCAATTCCTGCCCTTTTTGCTAATATAGATAGCAATATCTTTAACTCTTTTGGAAAAATGCCTTCTAGGGGATAGTTGGGTCAAATGGAATTTCTATTTTTAGGCTTTTGAGGAATCTCTGTACTAATTCTGATTGTACATCCCCAACAGCAATGTAGGAAGGCTCCTTTTTCACCACAGGCTGGCTAGCATTTATTTAATTTTTTCATGACTGCCATTTTTTCTGGCATAAGATAAAATCTCAGTGTTTTTTAAATTAGCACTTCTGTAATGGCCAATGATATTGAATATTTTTTCTTGTATTTATTGGCCATTTATATTTCTTCTAAGAAATGTCTATTTCAGTTGCCCATTTTTTTCATTGTATCTGGTTTTTGGAGTCAATTATTTTTTGAGTTCTTTATATATTGTAGATATTAATTTTCTGTTGGAGGTGTAGCTGGCAAAAATTTTCCTCATTGTATATGTTGTCTTTTTACTTTGTTCATTGTTTCCTTTGCTGTGAAGAAAATTTTTAATTTGATACAGTTTCATTGGGTGACTATTTGATGTTGTTTCTTGGGCAGTTGGAGTTTTATTGAGAAAGTCTTTGGCTACGCCAATGATTTCAAGAGTTTTACCTATTTTATCTTATAGTAGGTTAAGTGTTTCTGTTTTAATAATTAGATTATTGATCCATTTCAATTTTAGTTTAGTGGATGGTGAAAGATATAGGTCTAGATTTAATCTTTTTATGTGGAGGGCCAGTTCCCAGCACTGTTTATTAAAGAGGCTATCGTTCTTCTAGTGTAAGTTTTTGGCCCTCTTGTTAAAGATCAGGTAGCTGAGTGTGTCTGAAGTTGTTTCTAGATCCTCTATTCTGTTCCATTGGTCCACATGTCTATTTTTGTGCCAGTACCATGTTGTTTTTTATCACTGTAGCTTTGTAGTATAATTTGAAGTCTAGGACTGTGTTGCTTCCTACTTTGTTCTTGTTGCCCAGGACTGCTTTGCGATTTTGGGTCACTCTGGTTCCATATTAATTTTAAGATTTTTTTTCTGTGAGAAATTATATTGGTATTTTGATTGGTATTGCATTAAATATGTATATTGGTTTTGGAAGTATGACCATTTTGACCATATTGGTTCTGTCTATCCAGGAACAGGGAAAACCTTTCCATATACTTATAGTCCCTTCGATCTCCTTTAACAGAATACTATAGTTTTCATTGTAGAGGTTCACTCCCTCTGCTATGTTAATTCAAATGTATTTAATTTTTCTTAATGCTGTTGAGAATGGTGTTGTCTCTAATTTCTTTCTTGGTAATTTTATTATTAGGTTCAGTATGTTGATTTTGTATTCTGCAACATTACTGAATTTTGTTATTAATTCTGCAAGTCTTTTGGTGGAACTTTTTGGGTGTTCAATGCAGAGGATCATGTTATATGCAAGTAATAATTTTTTCATTAATTTTTTTATTGGTGCGTATTTGCCATACATAATGATCACATTCATCATGGGAATTTGTACCAGTGCATAATATATCTTAATTCTTCTTTTTTTCCCATTCCTTCCCTCTCCCTTCAACTCTTCTTTTCCTCCCCATTTAGAGAAGCTTTGTTATCATTTTTTTCTTTCCATTCTCTTTTTTATAAAATCTCTTTTCCCCTCCTTCCCTTCACCCTCCACTCTCCTTTGTTTCCATTACGGTTTCTTATACAAGAGAAACAAGGAGATGTTTAAATTCGTGTGTCTAATTTAGTTCACTTAAAATTATGGTCTACAGGTACATCCATTTATCTACAGATGATTCCAGTAAATAGTGATAATTTGATTTCTTCTTTTCCTATAATTTTCCCTTCTATCTGTTTCTCTTGCCTGACTGCTCTGACTAATGTTTCAAGTACTATATTGAATAAGAGGGGTGATAGTGCATATTATTTTCTTGCTTCTGATTTTAGAGGGCACATTCCTCTTTAATATGTTGGCCTGGGTTTGCCATAAATGCTTTTATTAGTATGAAGTAAAGTCTTTCAATATCTATTTTTATCAGGGTTTTAAAAAAATCATAAATGGGTGTTGGATTTTGTCAAATGCTTTTTCTACATTTCTTGGCACAATTGTGTGGCTTTTGTCCTTGCTCCTTTTTATGTACTATATTACATTCATTGATTCAAAAATTTTGAGCCATCCTGCATCCCTGGGATGAAACCTACTTAGGCATGATGTATATCCTTTTGATGATTTGTTGCATTCTATTTGCCAGTATTTTATTGAGGATTTTTGCATCTATGTTCATTAAGGAGATGCTGTATGGTCAACTGGCAAGGCCACAGGGATGGGATTGCCCAGTCCCTTTGGAACTCATATTTACATTGTGTGCCCACTGATACCGAATAGGCAGCTATAGGACATAACGTTTACTCTGCTGAGTTTCAGTTTTGCTTTGGTCCAATTCTTTTCTACCCTCTACTTTCTCCTTTTGTAGTGGGAGCATTTACCCTGCATCATTGTACCTTGAAAGTTGTTTTTGATTTTTATGGAGATTCACAACTAGCAGTATGCCTTAAGTCTCAGAAGAGGCTTAGACTTTTGAAAAGCACTGGAACTGCTGAAAGTTTGGAGAAAGGATTGTTGCATCTGTTTGTATGCAGAACCATTATATTATGTTATGCAGAATTATGAACTTGCTATGGTCTTTGCTTAGAAGTTAAGTATGGTTTAAGGATAAGTGTTTGGATATGAAGTTGACAGGGGGGTAGGATGTGGCAGTTAGGGTGGAGTCAACTTGACTGACTTTGGGATCTACCTGAAGGATTAATGGTGCATACTTCTCAGCATAACTGAGCAAGTAATGGAAGTGTGGGCCTGGAGTCTGTGTCTGGTACCTGGCTCATTCCTCTTTAGCACCATTGCTTTGCCTGTTTTCTAGCCACTGTGCACTAAACATCTTTGCTCTGACTTGCCCTTTCACAACGGTATTTCTGCCTTGGAGCCTGCGAACCGAGGATGCTCTGAACTGTGAGCTAAATTAAATCTTCCTCCTTTAAGTTGTGGGTGTTGGGTTGGATATTGTGTCTCAGGAATGGGACACCTAATATCAATGGGAATACTCAGCAAATAAATATTTTTATAAACTACCTATCAGGCTAAATCAGAGAATCAAGATAGTATTCCTGCTAAAAGAGATTTAATCAGAACTTCCAGCCAACTTAACTGTAAATGAATCTCTCTGCATGATCTATCAGTACAACACTTTGCTTAGTCTGTCTTTAAGTAGCTTCCACCTATACTTCTAGGACATCATACCCATATTTCTCCTCTGTCCTCAGTTACTAGCCCGAATATAAGACACATCCAATATTCCTGGGTCACCTCTTGTCCCTGTATTTTGGCCACTTATGTTTTGGTGAGATGAGTTATTTGGAAGGGAAACTAAAAATCCATTCAAGAAGCTGTCTCTTATCTTTTTCTCATCAGCACTTCCTCTATTTCAGATGTAGACAATTTAGAAGTTAATTAATGCAGCACTATCATTTTATTTATGAGATATCAATGTTTCAGAAATGTTTACTAAAGTTAGAGGTAGACCTTGACTGAAAGGTTACTCCACATTTCTTAAGCAGAAATCTTTCCACTACTACAGCCATCCTCTTACCTTATCAGTGTCACCCTCCTCTCCTGAGATCTTGTGAGAAATCACTATAGTCTTATGAAAGAGATTTAAGACTGTTGTTCAGAAAATAGGCCAATACCTCTAGGTTCATATGTTTAAATTAATTACACTAATCTAAATTCTTTAAAATTAATGTAGAATATGTGTGGAATCTTTTACAAAGTATGTATTATTTTCATTTGTTGACTTATTATCTAAAATATTAAAAGAACAGAATATCCTGTGCATTTTTTATAATTCCAAGATTACTAATTAATCAAGAACTAACCATCTTCTTCCACTTTTGAATTGACATTATTTCCTGAATATGGCTCATTTAATGATGTAAATATTGGTTTTGTGATCAATACTATTTCCTGCAAGGACCTATTTATCAACCTCCATCTGTAACAGATAACAGAACTGGAAAATGTATTGTAAAAATAGCAAAGTTACTTTGTTAACAACATTGAAAAGTTTCAAATGTATCATAAAATCTCTGTTAGGAATTGGATAGAGCTGAGCCTTTTTCTTACAGCACACACTGTAAGGCTGTTTGTTGACCTAGTGGAGAAACATCAGCAGCAGATTAATTTCCCACTTGAGGATGGGTAGCAGTGTACAAAGTCATTTATCTTTCCTGCTCATCCTTGAAAATAGATGGTCCCTTTGTTCACATTTTAAATGCATAGAGTTCCCAAATCATCCACTCTGTCCAATCGCATCCTTTTTGTAGTATCTTTTTATTTCCTGACTTCCTGGCTTAGGGATGTAATAACAGAACTTTGGGGAGAAAGTTAGGGAAGGGACTTAGTACCTTTCTTGTTAGAGTCCCTGTAGAAAAGCAAGCCAGTTGCATGATATAGGGCACACTAATACCTCAAGCCTTTAGATTAGAATCCCTCAAAGTTCCTTTAAAATTGTATTTCATGAAAATTCTAGTGAGTTGGGAGTGTGGACCCCAGGCAGATTCATGCCCCTGGAAATATATGAAACAGACCCAGTCAGCCCAGTAGACTTTCAGTGTAGCTAACTCACTTTGACCTTCTCCACAGATTCCTGTTGAAAGGAACAAGAACTCAGCAGGGCCCTTTAAGTACCTGCAAAATAATTTAAATATGCTAGCTAGAGACCATTCTGCTGTTATCTTGATTTTTATCTAGAAAGATTACTCTTTCTGAGTAATTCTTCCTGACTTCCTACAATGGCATTTTTCAGGGTTTGTTCCTTGAAGCACTGCTAATAAATCTTCCCCCTTTAAAAAAAAAAAAAAGTTCTGTAATGAAATGGATTTGACAAACTTTGTATCCTACAGTTCCTCTAGAAATTCCCATTTTTTTTTAATTGAGTTTATTGGTACAATCCGGGTATACAATACAGTTACATTCATTATTGGGATCCTGTACCTTTACATAATAGGTCTTGATTCTCATTTTTTCCCCCTTGTCCCTGCCCTCCCTTTACCCCCTTCTCCCCTCCCCATTTACAAACACTTTATTTCCATTTTTTCATTTTGTCATATTTTTTCTTTTCCCTTATTACCTTTCCCCCACCCTTCCCACTTTCCCTACACCTTTAGCCCTTTACTTCCTATTTCACATTATTAATTATCTCATTAGGATGCTATGTACTATTATAGTTTTTCACACCAGAAAAACTATTTGGTATTTCAGTTAAAGAGATCTCTGTATGAACATTAAAAATAGGGAATCCTAAAATAAAACTAAAAAGGGAAGTAAAAGAGAAAAGGCAATGATGTAAGATTAAAATAATCCTTAATTCTGAAGATGAAAATGGTCCCTTAACATATTTAAATTGCTTCTTGCTCTTGTAGTCTTATCTTATTATTTTTTTTCATTATTTAGAGAATACTTTATTAGTTTCTGTAATCAAACCCACATAGATATGACCTTACCTATTTAATACAGTGCATTACCCCTGTACAATATTTATATAAAAAGACCAATAATAGCAGTATGTTTTGCATCAATAGCAGCAACAGCTTTTCCAGCTTCTGCAGTCATCTGAGCAAAATTATAGACATTCAGCACATTGCATTAAAAAAAAAAAACAAAGAAAAGAATAATATCCAGAAAACAGCACAGTTCTGTTGTTGCGGTACCTGGCACCATTTTTTTTTTTTTATTAGCATCATAATCATCATCTGGAAAGAGAACATTCTAGAGTAATATAATTAAATATAGCTCTGATAAAGCATGGTCACTACTATGTATCATAAAGCAGATACAAGATATTTTATATTCACAGAGGTATGATATAGTACCGTCCTACATCATTAATATTAGATCAGTTTTTGGTTTGAAATTTGCTTTGTCTGCAAATAAGATTGTTACCCCTGCTTTTTTCTGGGCTCCTGTCACATGGAGAATTGCTTTCCATCCTTTTACTTTCAGTCTATGGGCTTCTTTTTGCACTAGGTGTGTTTCTTGTGTACAACATATTGTTGGATTTTGCTTCTTATTCCATTTTGCCAGTCTATTTCTCTTGATTGGTGAGTTGAGGCCATTGATTTTGATGGTTATAACTGATATGTACTGACTTATTATTGACATGTTATTGGCCTTTTGTTGACTCTTTTTACTTTTTCACCTTCTCCTTTTAGTTTCTTGCCTTGCCTATTTTATTTGCTCTGTTGGGCCTCATGGTGTTGTTGCCTTCATTGTCTTTTTCTAGGATCTTGTTTAGAATTGCTTGTAGTGCTGGTTTGGTGTTCATGTAGTTTCTCAGATGTTCTTTGTCGTGGAAGTATCTTATTTCCCCATCCATTCTGTTTTGGTTTTTTTTTTGTTGTTGTTATTTTTTGAGACGGAGTCTCACTATGTAGTTGAGACTGACCTGGAACTCACTAAGTAGCCCAGGCTGGTCTTGAACTCGCAGCAATCCTCCTGCCTCAGCCTCCCGAGTGCTGGGATTACAAGCATGCGCCACCACACCCGCCCTTCCCCATCCATTCTGAAAGAGAATTTTGCAGGATACATCAATCTAGGTTGGAGGTTGTTCTCTTTTAGTACTTGAAATATCTCATTCCAGGCTCTCCTTGCCCTAAGGGTTTTGTGTTGAAAAGTCTGCTGTGATTCTAATGGGCTTTCCTTTGTATGTGATTTGTTTCTTTTCTCTTACTGCTTGTAGTATTTTGTTCTTCTGTTGGGTTTCTGGGATCTTGATTATTATATGTCTAGATGTAGATTTTTTTTTGATTGTAGCTAGTTGGGGCCCTATATGCCTCAGTTATCTGAATGTCAAATTCTTCCCCTCTGTTTGGGAAGTTTTCTGTCATTAATTCTGCGAACAGCTTTTTTAAGTCATTTGTATTTTCTCCTGCTACTTCATGGATTCCTGTCAGTCTTATGTTATTCTTCTTTTCATCATCTAGGAGTTGTTGGATCGATTTCTCATGCTCCCTTACTGTTTTTAATAGACCTCTCTTGTCACAGTCACTGTGTGCGATCCTATCTTCTATATCTCAAATTTTATCTTCGCGATCTTTTCTTCTGTTTCGTATGCTTTCAAGTAGAGTTTTTAATCTCCTGGATATCCGTTTTAATCTGTTTAATGGATTCCATTTCTTTCCTATGTTGGGTGCTCATTGTTTCCATTTCTTTCTTATTCTGGGCCTTCATGGCTTCTATTATGTTTCTAAGCTCATCTATTTTTTTTTGTCAGTTTCTGCTCTAGAATCTCGAATCACGACTTTCATTTTACTCACCATCTCTATGGTTATCTGGGAAATTATTTCTGTTTTGAATTTTTCTAGAGCCTGATTGATCTGTTTAGTTACTTTCTGTGCTTTGAGTTCAGGGTGTCCTGGTGGTTCACTGTCGGCTTTTTCATCCTCGTTTGCCCTACTGTTTGCCATTGGTGAACTGGAAGTCTGTCTTTGTGTCTTGCTTTAGTGTTTTATCATTTTTATTTTTGTTGTCGGGCTGTCCTTGGTTTAATCTCTGGGTTATCACTCAAATCTTCCTGATATAGTTGCACCCTAGTTTCTGGGTCTCTAATGACCCACAGACATTCTCATCTTCATAACATCAGAGAAAACAGCTCCTCACATCAACCGCAATCCTTTATCCCAACTGATACAATCAGCAACACATTGTGATCAAGCACAACTTGGAAACTGACCACCTGTGGTAGTCACTAGTCTATCACCCTTAAACCATTTGAATTAAATTGAAATCAAGAAGCAGTCCAGAACATGTCTGCAGTGAACAAACTTTTCAATATAGTATATTTACCATTTAATGGCTCAGACAGAGCTAGGACACAAGACCCCTGGTCTCAGTTAGCTGATGGCTGAACCCCACAATGCAGACTGACCTTGGGCTGCAAGGCCCAGATTGAGTTCCCCTACATTCTGAACAGTTGAACTCCACACCATTCTACTACAGGTTTCCCACGCCCTTTCTTTAAAGATGTTCAAAGTTGGGAATTCAGAAAAATACCCTTTATGTCCACCTCTGCCTCTGCAGAGTGGGTCCAAAGACTGGCCCAAGCAGGAGGTTTGAGAGTGCAGGGGTGGGGTGAGGTAAGGGGAGTTATGGGGGTTCACAGATTCCTGCGCGGCTACCTTCCTGATGCAGAAGCGATGGCAGCTCCAGGAGGGAGAGGGTGTGGCTCTCGAAATTCCCATTTTTCTTTGACTATTAAAAGTTAATTGAATTTTTGCCAGAGATCTTTGCTTATTTTCATTTAACACAGTATGGTAGATGGAAATGATCTTCAAAGATGTCTATCTTTTTTAACCCTGCAACCCATGAATACACGTTACATGGCAAGGGGGAATTAGGTTGGCAGATAAGATTAAGGCTGCTAATGAGGTGGCCTTGAGATAGAGACATTATCCTGAATAATCTGGGTGGGGCCAATGTAATCACAAGTCTTTAGAACTAGAAGAGGGAAGAAGAGACAGGCACAGCCTCAGACACAAAGACTTGATTGGCCACAACTAGCTTTGAAGGTGGAAGGAGGAAGCTTCTGGAAGCTAAAAAAGGCAGGGTAGAGTCTTGTTTAGATTTTTCAGAAAGGAATGCAGTTCCTTTTGACATCTTGATTTAAACCCAGAGCGGCCCACTTTGGACTTCTGTCTACCAGAATTGTAAAATAATAATTTGCATTACCTTAAACTGTTAAGTTTATAGTAATTTGTTACAGTGGCCATAAGACCTCGTACATACAGAATTTTCTAAAGTTATGATCCTAGTGCTATACATTGATCTCCCAAATGTCATATCCTAGTGCACAGAATTGGAGGGGAAGATTGATCTTGGTCCTTTGTCCTCTACATTAGCACCCTCCACCAGAGACTTCTGCAGTGATGAAAGTGTTCTATGTCTGTGGTGCCTGGTACAGTAAACTCTGGCCACAGGTAGAATTGAGCGCTCAAAATGTGGCTGCACACCTATGCCCACATGAGGCTTTGGGGTGATGTCTAGGCACAAGTCATAAAAGGCTTAAACTTGCGATCTTACTGCCTCCGCCTCCCAGCTATGATTACAGGCACACACGACCATGCCTGGCTCTGAGAAGTAGATTAAATTTAAACAAGACAGCAGTGGAAAAGTTATGATGAATGACACTGACTGCCTGGCCTCTGTGTTCTAAGCTTGAAAAAGCACAGTGGAGAGTGGGGGATCTTATGCTTTGGCTACCGGAAGGAGAGCTACTCTGCTCCAATTAGTTATTGCAATGAGGAAACAGATTTAGTATTAATCAGAGCAAGTATTTCAAGAGAGGTTAAATGTTGGATTTTTATCTTAACTACTTTGATTTTTTTTTTTTTAATTTTAGACAAAAGCAAGTTCAGCTATGGGGCATATCAACTTGAAGATTTCTGGTTTAGAAGCCTTTGACAAGAACATTGAGCAAATGTTTCTTTTGTTTCAATACCAAAGCCTTGGCCTGAGGGTGAACGTGCTGGCAGGGTTGCTGAGGGTGGCACCACTGAGGAGCACACAGGTCAGGAGTCGTCCCTGACATCTACATGCAACCGCACATATACTCAGGCAACTTGACAGGTAGCATCAAAAGCATTTGCTCTAAGGAAGCCCTGCTCATTATGACAATTTTCCAATAGATGGAAGTAAATCACCTTGAAAAAAGGTAGTTTTTATGTTTGTGTTTTAATTTGCACAGTTACTGTGTAGGCCAGTGACGACTCTGATAGGAGAGAGAAGACTTTGACAGAGAATATATAGGAAAGCTGCAATTCGTGAAATTCAGCTAAAAGAAGGGCTATAATAGCACAGATGAACTTCCTGTTTCTTAACTACTGAGCTGGTGGCTCTTTTATTTTAAGAAAAAAAAAAAAAAGAAAAGATTTTTATCTTTCCCCAAAAGGTGCCAGGTCCTTCTTCCAGTCCATAATAAGCTGTGCATCCCACTCTGTTCTCGGACAGTGTCTGTTTTATGTGCTATAGTTCTGTATTGCTGTGGCTCCATTAATTCCCTTATTGTTGTAGTCCCAGTACGTACTAACCCACGAGCCTCACATGGAATTTGCTCCATAGATCTTGATGAAGGAACATATTCCTTCTCGCATATCCTCCTGTTGCTCATTTCAGGAGTCCCTTATCTTTCTAGCTCTGTCTGGTTTTGTCCTCAACCTTCTCCATTTTTGTCTCTCTATCGTGTTTGCCTCTGACCCTTCTCAGTCTCCTCTCTGCCATGATCATTCTAGCTCTGGCCTCCTCATCCCTTCTTTTCGGTTGTCTCTTCATAACCCTCCGAATTACTTCCATCTCCTTTTTCACTTTTCCTTTTCTCCCCTACTTCTTGTTCTGCTCACTATTCTAGATCTTTCTGCCTTTCTTTGATTTTTCTGTTTCCTCCAAGCAGGGCTTTGGAATCCACAAATTTGGGACAACAAAAATGTGACTTATCGACCCTAATTTTCCGACTGTTTCCGTGAGACATTTTCAGTCTTTTCTTCTTTCCAACATGGAGCCAGGTTGCACACTGAGTGACGGTTTCTTCCAAATATGAAAACTTTCTCAAAAGTATCAGGGTAAAGCCAAGTGAAGTCATTGACCTTTGGCAGCAGATGGCTCCTGGTAGCAGGTGCCCCTGCCCCAATCTGAGAAGATAGGCTCGTAGTTACAAAGTAGAATTTCTTGCTGCAAGTGAGACTGAAACAGCTGCTTCTTTTAGTTTCCATGGAGCTGAAGAGGTGGTAAGCCAAGCACTGAGAGAGAGGAGTGTGGCTGTGCCATCACTCAGCGCACCTCAGGGACATGGCTGGGCTGAGGAAGTGCACATGAAGACAGGAAACTGTGCTTTGCTGTCCTTCAGCCTTGTTTTTGGATGCTCATCTGTGAGGGGCAGAGCTTTTGTCCTACCAGAGACATTGTTCTTTGCTTTAACTCATTCTGCACCGGTCACATGGATCCAGTGACCAACTAAGTCCAAGTGAAAGGCTCTTCCAGTTTCTCCAAGGGCTGTCGTCAGAAACTCAGGCTATCTTAGAAGCGCATTTTCTTTACTTTTAATGGGGCACCTATCAGCCTGGCATCAAATTTGTACCCCGTGAACCTACATTTATGTAGGTCTTATGCTGGTAACAGGTAACTAAAAGGCTCTGCAGAGCCCCTTTCTCTGCTGATGTAGGTAGGTGTCAGCTAGTCAGGCCAGCAGAACTTGGAAGACAGTTTATTTTCAGAGGGTGGGCTCGCTGAAGCCCTGCTTTTCTGTAAGCACATGGGAACCGGTTCATGAACCAGCTCTGGGAGCTCTCATTTAAATGGTCACTAACTTCAATAAGAACCTTTAACTTGGCCACTTTCTCAAATAGTTTTCAAGAAACCAGCCCAAAGAACATCATTCCTTGATTCTTTATTATTCTTGCCTTGATGGACACTTGGTTGAGCAAAACTGGTAATCAAGAGATAAATGTGTTCTTTCCTTTGGCCTCACTGGCTTTTTATTACTATTGTTATTATTCCTGTGGACTTTCCAAAGGAATCTTTTTTGGCCACTGGCCCTTTGCAATGCTATTTGTTGTTAGAGGAATGTTCCTTCTTAGCCTCTTCTGCTACTTCACCTCCTGTTTATCCCTCAGTTCAGCTCATGTTTCACAGGTCCTCAGAACAGAGCAATAACCACATGTAAGGTTTCTTGTATTTTATATATAAGTACAAAGGAAATCAACTAGAGATTGCAAAGGAGTTAACGCCAAACCATAAGGTATGGCGGCCTTGGAGTCAAGTATTCAAAGGAAGCAGAATTTCCTTGAATTCTTAACTATTTTGTGAGTCTGACATTTTAGCCTTCCCACCAACTGTGTGCTCTAAGAACTTTTTTTTAATAAGGTAAATTGTTTGTTTTTCATCCAGAATCAAGTCCTATTGTTAGCAAGTAGGAAGTCTCAAACTTCTACATGAAACATAAGAGAGGAAGCCAGGGCAAGGCTGCCTCTGTGTGGCACACCACGCGAACAAACAGTAATCGGGGCCAGGCAGTGTCCTGTGCTGGGAGAATGCTTGGATGCCTTGGCAGGTGAGTGAAGCATCAGCAGGTGGAAACTCTAGGATAAGCCCCACGTCGTGCAGGCTTTCCTTGGTGGCATGGCAGTTCTCCTGCAGATAAGTCCTCATGAGACCTACTGCTCCCATGGACTGTCGGAGCCCAAACACTCCTGAGTCACCATCGAAAGGGATGGTCCTATTCCCTATTAACTGGGGAAGTTATGGCCCTGAAGTCATTTAGTTGGTATTGGTACCTAGAGAGTAGAGGTAAAGGATGCTGGTGAAAATCTCATCATAATTATAATTTTTCTTTTCTGTGTTTCGGGGGAGCACTGGGATAGTCTTGCTTTGTGGTCCAGCCTGGCCTTGATCTCACTATGTAGCCCAGGCTTGTCTGAAGCTTATGCTGATCCTCCTGCCTCAGCCTCCCAAGTGCTGGGATTACTGGTGTGCACCACCATACTCTGCAGAGTTTTTATTTTTATTTTTTAAAGAAAAATGTTAATTTCATATTTTCAGGTAACAGCTAGATCTACACTGTCTATTAGAGTAACTATTAGCTAGTGAGCACTTGAAATGGATCTAGTTTGAATCAAGTTTTGCTGTATGTTTAAAAAAATGCTGGAGCATGAATAGTAATGTAAAATATTTAATAATTTTAAAATATTGATTACACATTGAAATGATAATTTTGAAATATTAAAATAGATGATTAAAATTAGTTCTACTTGTTCATTTTTCTTTTTTTCAGTGTGGCTATAAAGAAAAATGAAATTGTATATGTGGCTTACATTATTTTTGTATTGGACAGCTCTTGCCTAGACTGTGAGGAACCATTGAGTTTGGGCTTTGGGATGTAAGACAACCTGCTCATACTGAAAAATAACAAAAGCCAAAAGCAACAGTTTTTTTCATTTATTCTTTAACTCCTTCATCCAGAAGACAGTTTGAACACAGACTATACGCTAATCATTGAGTATATTAAATATAAGTACCTCTTATATTGGGAATAACTCAGTCTTTTGGAGAAGTCAAAGTTAATAAAAGAGATTGTAGAAAAATGTGAGTATTGGTGTGGACAGAGAAAGGGATGATGAGCTACCTGGATGAGTCAGCAAATGTGAATGCAGAGGGAGGGGATGAGTAAGATTGGGGTCTCTCTCTACCCTTGGAGTCTATCTCTTCTGGGGTACAATTTGCTTCTCTTCACCGAGGGTGTAGCTCAGTGGCGCACTGCCTGCCTGACAAGTGCAAGGGCTTGAGTTCAATCTCTGGTACTGAAAAAAAAATCTTTTTTTCTTTGCTTCTCTCTGTAAACTGTCATCCTGCCTGTCACTGGCTAAAACACTGGGCCTTATCTGGACCACTGTAGTGCAGAGTGATCCTTTGTGATTTTTAAACAATATATATTTCTTGTTGTTCTCCATATAATTCTTACCAGGACTTTCCTGTTATATTATAAACTACTAGAAGTACTAAACAGAAGTACACAGATATGTTTATTGCATACCAAAATGGCCATTTCAGAAGGTTTCATCCAATTAAATGCTGCTTATAATTTTTCTTGGATTTATAGTAAAATGCAGTAATATATAGGCTACGTTTAGATTTCTACATCCAGCTGGGCACTTGCTCCCCTCTGGGCCTATGCGAATGAAGTTTCCTTTGCAATTTACCATACCACCACTTACCTGCACAACTCCTTTTTAGCTTTCAGATCTCAGCTTGGATGCCACTTTCTTTGGTAAGTCACTCCTAACCACTGCCAGCCTAAAAGATTTTGTGTTTTATCAACGTGCTCTTCGACTCTTGAGAGCTTGCTTCTAACACTCTATATTAACATCAATTTGATGTTTCATATTCTTTTTTAGACAGTTTGTGCCAAACAACAGTGCCTGTATCTCATTTACCCTTCATTGTGTTTTTAGCATCGAGCCCCAAGGCTGACGCACAATTTATCTTGGGCTCGGTTCCCAAGCAGCAAGATACTAGGAAAAGGATTGATTGCAGATGATTTCATAAGAAATTATTCCCAGGTGAAAGAGAGTTTAAAAAACAACAGGCCAAGGAAAAAGCAATCAGACTCCTGGGAAAGCCAATCAAGTTAAAACCTTTATGGGGCACATTATTTGAATCCCAAATCAGATCGCATGCTCTGATGAATCTGGCTCCTATGTAAGATTATGGAATCATGTTCATGTGGAGGGGAGAACAGAACAGTTTTGGACATGTGGTTATTATAAGTTACAGGAAGAAAATATATAAATCTACCTTACTAGTGTGAAATAAAGACAAAACACAAGTGATTTGTTAGATGATTAATACATTTGTTGAACTATTGGGCAGTCAATTGTCCAGCCCATTGCACTAGGAGCTGTGGGAATATACTGGATCATACATGCAGTTTTCATCTTATCATACCATCTAATGTCATGCAACTTGGTTGAAGAAGGTAATCTCTTATTTCAATCTAGAGAATTTTAATTTATTACATTTTTTTCTGGCTATAAAATTAAACATGTTTTGGTAGTAAATATAGATAGAACAAAACATTCAATAAAAATACTACTCAAGACACCACCATTAACATTTTGCTATACTTTCTTAGTCTTATATTTAAATATTTAAAATATATTAGGTCCCTCTTTCTTCAAACAAATGCAGTGTTTAGTGGGTTTGTGAATTATTCATGGTGTCCCCAGTGGGAAGCATATGGCATGTGGTCCATGAATAAATGGACAGATGCATAAATGAATGGGGCCTTGAATAAATGCATAGATAGTGAATGAAATTTATCAGGGAAACCCATCTATTCAAGTTCAGATCTCAGTTGCAGAGATCCTAGTGTACGAACGATGAAAGGAGAATGAATTTAGAAGGTGGCTTGTGGGTGGAGTAAACTTAAGAATTACCAGAGACTTTTACACTGAACATAAAAGCTATCAATCCCAAATTTAGAATTCATGCTTTTAGGGAAAACAGTTGAATGATTTTCAAATAAGTAGTAGTAGTATCTATGTCACCATGATGAACCTCAGCTTAAAGCAACATATGCAGCAAATATAACTGTATTTAGGGAGTTTCTGCATTTTGTACTATTAATACTCATTTTACCTTTTATAATGACATCATTACACATTATTGTAAAGCGCACTTGAGTTTAGCTGGTGTTTCCAGTTTCTTCTACCTACATTGTATATTTCAGTATTCTAGAAATTTCTGCTGCCAGAGGAAATTGTTCTTGTTAGACTTAGGTATTGGGTCCACATTTTTCCCCCTATGACTACAAATCATATATATTAAAGCTTGACTTCTCCTGCCCATTTTCCCTACACCTTTAGCACTTTTCTTCCTATTTCACATGGTCATTTATGTATTATTATAGTTTTTCACACCAGAGAAACTGTTTGGTATTTACACATGCATGACTTATTTATTTCACTTAGGAATGTATCCTTAATATGTATACATTTTCCTATGAATGAATCTAATTTCTCATTCTTTATGGTTGAGTAGTATTCCATTTTGTAGAAAAACCACATGTTCTTCATCCAGTTTCCAACTGATTGGCAAATGTGCTGTTTCCAAGTTTTAGCTATTACAAACTGTGCCGCTGTAAACATGGGTGTGCATATATCACTGTCATATGATTCTTTTAATTCTTTTGGAAAGATACCCAGGAGAGGGATGACTGGGTCAAATGGAACCTCTAGTCCCAGCTCTTTGCGGTATCTTCATATTGATTTCCACAGTGGTTGCACCCGTCTGTGCTCCCACCAACAATGGAGAAGGGCTCCTTTCTCCCCACAACCCTGCCAACATTTGTTATTGATTGATTTCTTTATAGCAGCCATTCTTTGTGGGGTGAGGTGGAATCTCATTGTTGTTTTCATCTGTATCTCTTGAATAACCAGTGATGTGGAGCATTTTTTCATATACTTACTTGCTGCTTTTATTTCTTTGTCTGAGAAATATCTGTTCATTTCAGATGCCCATTTATGAATTGGGTCTTTATATTTGGGGGCGCTGATTGTTCTGAGTTCTTTATATATTCTAGATAGTAGTTCTTTGTCTGAGGAGCAGCTGGTAAAAACTTTTTCCCTTATCTTTCACCATGCACTAAATTAAAATCCAAGTGGATTAAAGATCTAAACATTAAAACAGAAACACCAAACTTGCTGGAAGATAAGTTAGGCACAAGTCTTGAAGACATTGGCATAGGAAAAGGCTTTATAAACAAATCCTCAGTAGCACGGGAACTAGCACAAAGAATCAACAAGTGGCATCTCATCTTATTAAAAAGCTTCTGCACTGCAAAAGAAACCATCAACAGAATTATTTTGCTCTTTGAAGTATTTTATTTTGGATCTCTCACATTACAGAAACTATGTGATGTGTAACCTTCTGTGACTGACTCACTTCACTTCGCACAGTACTGTGGTCTTAAGACCCACTCATTTTCCTACAAGTGACTCAAATCTCTCCCTTTTTAAGGCAGAGAGAGTACTTCTCATTTTCTTTATCCGTTTATCTGTTGGTGGGCACTATAGGTGCCTTTCATGATTTAGCTATTTGAATTGCACTGCTCTAAACATGGGTATGCAGCTAGAACTGTAATATGATATCTGTAGCTATTTTGGGAAGATACACAGGCAAGGTATAGCTGGGCTAAATTGAATTTCTATTTTTAATTTTTCATGGGATCTCCATACTGATTTCCAAAATAGTTGGACTAATTTATATCCCCACTAACAATGTAGAAGTTTTCCTTCTTTCAACAACTTTGCCAGTATTTATTGTTTTTAAGTTCTTCTTGATGGCCATTATTAAGTAAGGTGGAATCTTAGTGTTGTTTTGATTTGCATGTTCCTAATGGCCAAAGATGCTGGACATTTTTCATCTATTTATTGGCCATTAGTGTTTCTTCTCCTGAAAATTGTCTATTCATTTTAGTTCTCATTTTTGGTTTTAGTCTTTTATTTTGGAGGGTCTATTTTTGGAGTTTTTAGATATTAGTTATCTGTCTGAGAAATAACTGGTAAATTTTTCTTCCCATTCTGTTGCTTGCTTCTTCTTCTTCTTTAGATTTGACATGTTTTATTATTAAATCTCCTAAATTATAAATTACAGAATACAGAAGTGTTGCTATATTAACAGGTGCATCAATGCAGCCCTCCCCCATACCTGTTTACTACTTAAACAGTACCTTCCACTCTAAGTAGATTCCCACAGATATAAAGCAGCCCGAATTATATTCTCATCAAGTTTCAGGGTTAACACCAGAAATGGGTTATGAGGAACTGAAGTTTTCTATTGACCAAAAGATGAAACTTATTAAACTCTGTTTTAATGGCCTCAAAATTCTGTGACAGATTTTTGGTGAAATTGTTTCCATTAAAAGGTGTTGATTGGGGCCAGGGATTTAGCTGAGCGGTTCGGTGGCCTGCCTCGCAAGCCAGTACTGATCTGGCCTGGATGGCTCAGGATAATCCCCTGAGCAGTGAAACCAGCTGTTTCCATTGGGGGATGATTTTTGCTGTCACCAGCAACACTGCCAGGAAGAACATCTTTGACAGACTCATTCTTGACGTTGAAGCCCACATTTGTCCTCGTGAAGACCTCCACTCAAAGCTTCATAGTGCATTTCAATAGGCTACTTGAGCTGTAACATTGCCTGGAACAAAGGTGACCACCACGCCAGGCTTGAGAACACCAGTCTCCACTCTGCCCACAGGTACGGTACTGACACCAGCAAACTTGTAGAGATCCTAGAGGGGCAGCCACAAAGTCTTTTCAGATGGGTGATTCAGTGGTAGGATGCAATCGAAAGCTTCAAGCAGTGTGGTTCCGCTGGCATTGCCATCTTTACAAGGTATGTCAGCAGCATGTTGTCACCATTCCAACCAGAAATTGGCACAAAAGCTACTGTGTCAGGGTTTTAGCCAATTTTCTTAATGTAGGTGCTGACTTCCTTAATAGTTTCCTTGTAGGGTGTAGGGTGTAGGGTGGCTCAGTGGAATCCATTTTTTTTTAAATACCAACAATTGTTTCACACCCAGTGTGTTAGCCAGAAGGGCACACTCACAGGTTGCCCATCCTTAGAGATACCAGCTTTGAATTCACCAACACCAGCAGCAATGATCAGGAGAGCACAGTCAGTCTCAGATGTGCCTGCAATCATGTTTTTGGAAAAGTCTCTGTGTCCTGGGGCATCAATGATAGCCACGTAATACTTGTTGGTCTCGAATTTCCACAGGGAAATTTCAACGGAGGTACCATGCTCACGCTCAGCTTTCAGTTTATCCAAGACCCAGGCATACTTGAAAGAACCCTTTCCCATCTCAGCAGCCTCCTTCTCAAATTTTTTGATGATTCTTTTGTTGATGCCACCAAATTTGTAGATCAGATGGTCAGTAGTGGTGGACTTGCTCAGATCCACATGTCCAGTGATGCTGTTGATGTGAATCTTTTCCTTTCCTGTGTTGGCTTTCAATTAGTGATGGTTTTCATGACACCTGTGCTGTCACAGCAAAGCTGTTGTGAAAAAGCTGTTGGTTATTTCTTCACTCTGTTGGTTATTTCTTTTGCTATGTAGAAATTTTAAAATTTAACATGATCCCATATGTTGATTCTTGGTATTATTTCTTGTGTCCTTGGGGTTCTGATGAGGAAGTCTTTGACTATTCCTGTCTTTTTTTTATATTGACTTTATTGGTACATTTTAGGTATACAGTACAGTTATATTCATTATTGGGATCTTGTACCTTTACATGACAGGTCTTGGTTCTCATCTTTTCCCCTTGTCCCTGCCCTCCCTTCACCCCCCTCTCCCCATTTACAAACATTTTATTTCCATTTTCTCATATTTTTTTTCTTTTCCTTTATTAGCTTTCCCCTACCCTTCCCACTTTCCCTACACCTTTAGCCCTTTTCTTCCTATTTGACATTGTCATTTATACCATTAGGATCTTATGTACTATTATAGTTTGTTCACACCAGAGAAACTATTCAGTATTTATACATGTGTGTCTTATTTATTCCACTTAGGAGTATATCCTCAATATGTATCCATTTTCCTATGAATGACTCTAATTTCTATTTCTTTATGGCTGAGTAGTATTCCATTTTGTAGAAAAAGCACATGTTCTTTATCCAGTTTCCAACTGATGGGCAAATGGGCTGTTTCCAACTTTTAGCTATTACACACTGTACCACTATTGCATATTCCTGCCTTTAAGAGTTTTATTATTTTTTTATTCTAGTAGAGTCAGTGTTTCTGTTTATCTATGTATAGGTCTTTGATCTATTTGATTTGATTTTAGTTCAGGAGGAGTTATATGGATCAAGATTCATTCTTCTTTATGTAGATAACCACTTTTCTCAGCACCATTTGTTAAAGAAGCTGTATTTTCTTTCTTCCCTTCCCTTCCCTTCTCTCCCTCTCCCTCTCCCCCTCCCTCTCTCCCTCTCTCCCTCTCCATCTCTGTCTCTCTCTCTTTCTGAAAAGACATGAATTTTTTCAAACCAGGATATGCTCCCAAGATGGATTGTAAGTGATTTTCAACAGAGGAATCAGGTAGTCAAGGTGAGAGAGTGGGATGTTTAGTGAGGGTCTGAGATATGGAAAACTGTCTAGGCAGCAAATATGATTCTCTAAAGAATGTATTTTTCCTGGATCATTTAGCACCTCACAGATCTTCCAGGAGCCTCTGTACTGAATTGAAAAGTTATGTGTTTACAGCTGCAGTTGTGAGAAGACCTCTTTCCTTTGGCCCACAGAAGGCCTTTAGCTTTAAAGGAGGAGATGAGAAGGTCTACACAGTCTTTTAGAGAAAATGGGTCAGGACTGGGAGTAATGAATGAGCCTCACATCAAAGGTTTGTTACTGTTCTGAAAGACTACTCATTGAGGGCAGGACATCTTTGACTGAAGTTTCTTTGTTAGGATTATAATCCTCTTTGTTGCCAAAGGGTGGCCACCACATTTTCTTTTGACAGACCAGCAAACTCAAATCATTGAGGAGGGATGAAGTGATCCTATCCATAACCACTTTGAGGTGATTAGAAGTGGGTGGTATACTTTTTAAGGCTTGAGATCTGAGATCTAAACTGAGATCTAAATTGGGCAAGAAATTCTAAATAGGATTGTACAGTGGGCCCACGTGGTGAATAGAAATGTATCATGCAGAACTGCTGGACTCACATTAACTGGAGAAGATAGTTACATAGGCATGGGCCAAAGATAAGGATAAGTATGACAATGCCATGATTATTAGGAACCATTTTTACTGAGAAGACTTTGAGAACCAATCCCAGGTTTGTGTTGAGAAATGTGCTGTAATTCCAATAGGTTTGCCTTTATAAGTTACTTATTGCCTCTTTCTAACGGTTAGAATTAGTTCTGTCTTTGTGTTGGACATCTGAGATTTTAACTATAACATGTCATGGAGAAGTTCTTTTTAAATTGTGGAAATTTAGGGTGCTATGTGCCTCATTTACCTGGAAGTTGAATTTTTTCCCTAAACTTGGAAAATTTTCTGCTATGATTTTGTATGTAAATTTTTATACCTCTCATGCTATCTTTGGATCTTTCTAGAATTCCTTTATTTCTTAGGTTAATTTTCTTTCAGTCATCTTGTAGCTGTTGGATGCAGTTTCCATAGTCTTCTGTTGTTTTTTAAGGTTTCTCTGAGTATATGATCTCCTGCATCAAACTTATTTTCTAGTGCTGTCTCCTTGCTTTGGTCATTTCTACTGCCCATACTTTCACTAGATTATTTTTAAGAGACTGGATTTCTTTTTGATATCTTTTTATAGTCTCTAATTCTTTACTTACAATGGTCACAATACAAATGCTTTGTATCATCTTGATTCATTCACCCAACTTCTTATATGTATTTTCTTAAGCTTGTTGATCATTTTATTAATTAATTCTTTTATTTGTTTAGTCACATAATCTTTGAGCTGACTGGACATGTTATTAATCTCTCTCTCTCTCTCTCTCTCTCTCTGGTCTTTTTTCCCTTTATACATTTCAGCCATTTGGGTTTTTTTTTTCCCTCGTTAAGTTTATTGATACATTTTTGTTATACAATACAGTTACATTCATTACTGGGATCTTGTACCTTTACATGACAGATCTTGGTTCTCATTTTTTCTCCATACCCCTGCCCTCCCTTCACCCCTCCTCCCCTCCCCCTTTACAAACACTTCATTTCCATTTTTTCATTTTCTCATATTTTTTCTTTTCCCTTATTAGCTTTCCCCTACCCTTCCCACTTTCCCTACACCTTTAGCCCCTTTCTTCCTATTTCACATTATCAATTATCTCATTAGTATCTTATGTACCATTATAGTTTATTCACACCAGAGAAACTATTTGGTATTTACACGTGTGTCTTATTTATTTCACTTAAGAGTATGGCCCCAATATGCATCTATTTTCCTACGAATGACTCTAATTTCTCATTCTTTATGCCTGAATAGTATTCCATTTTATAGAAAAATCACATCTTTATCCAGCATCCAACTGATGGGAAATTAGGCTGTTTCCAAGTTTTAGCTATTATAAATCTAGAATATATAAAAAAGTAATCCTTTTTTGAATGATTCTCAAGATTGTTATTTCATCACTGACAAGTAGGCTGGGGTGTAGAGGGTGATGGAAAGAAAAAGGAAGAGGGGAAGAAATGGAGGAGATCATAAAGCAAAGAAGGAAAAAGATATCACAAATGAAAGAAAGAGAAGAGATTAGACTTCATGGATATTATTATCTAATAATAATAATATCTAATAATAATAGAAGGGGTGGTGTTGAGGTCTGAGTGAGTATTTGTGGGTGTAGGAGGAGGGATTCAGAGAAAGGAAAATGTGAGATTGTGGGAAGCTCTGAGAAGGCCGGAACCTGTCAACAGTCTGATAGTTAGCTTGTGTTTGAATCTTGTATATACAATTTGGTGAGGGTTGTATTGATTAGTTCTTATTTTTCTTTTCACATATGTAGATGCCTCCCATATACTGTATATAGTAGATAAAAGGAAAGGAAAGAAAGAGATGAGAAAAAAGTAATAAGAAAAAAGAAAGAGAGACTATCTCTCCAAAAAAACCCCATAGTCAAAACAGCACAGAATTAAAGCATCCTCTCAGTTCCATTTAAAGTGCATTCTGAAACCAACCAGTGAGCTCTTCTCTCTCCATTTAGAAATGGAGAAACTTTGACTTGTAGAGGTTCTAGAGTGGTTCTTTCCTATACCTCCATACAACAATGAGTGTCACTGCCCACAAGGTGATTTTTTTTTCCTTCCCCTTTCTCAGTCCAGAGTCCAATGAAGCTATTCTCTGAGAAAGCTCTCTCTATGATTTGTTTTGTTTTGTTTTGTTTTTTTGAGACAGGGTCTCACTATGTAGATGAGGCTGACCTGGAACTCACTATGTAGCCCAGGCTGATCTCGAACTCACAGCAATCCTCCTGAATGCTGGGATTACAGATGTGAGCCACCATGCCCAGCTTATGATTTGTTTTTTTGCCTACCAATGAGCAAAGGGGTTTAGGGTCTGATGGATCTCTGAGCCTGCCTTTCTTCTGTAGGTTGCATCTTGCTTAGTTTCAGGCATGCTCCGGTGGGCATGACTAGCCACAGACTTTTGCCTTTGTCTTATAGTTAGTTGGACACTTTCAGTTGAGCCAAAAGGTGCAGTATGGTTGAGCTAGTACCCAGTTTCATTGATTTCTGAAAGTTTTTTCTTAATCTGTGTTCCCTTTCTCTTCCAGAATCCAGTTTCTGTCCTTTGGCTGATTCTCTCACTTTTAGTTTCTCTGGCACAATAACGTTCAAATATCTTGGTTGCTGGGTTCCCTTTCCCAGGCGGAGGAGAAGAGGATAGGAGCTCATCCCAAGGGTCTAGCTACCATTGCTGAACTAGCTCCTTTCCTCAGGGTGTTAGAGCCACTGTAAAGATGGTGTGGATTCTGCCTGCCAGAAGTGTCCCTGCTTCCCCTTCTAAACTCCCCTGATACTGGACTTGATCTGGTGGGTTTCACCTTCAGGTAAACTCTCTACTTCTAACTTTGCTAGCCTTTCCTGTTTTCGCTTATCCACACTTCCCAAAGGATCTCCTCTGAGGCTTCCACCTGCTCTTCTGCCTCAAGCTGGCTATGATAGATAACTTTCTACTTCCAGTGTTTCTGGAATTCTTCCTGTAGACCCTCCCACCTCTGCAGGTCACAGGCAACAGATGGTGCACTGCAACCAAGCGAACCCTCAGTGTGGAAGGGATGGAGCCAGTAATCTTCTTTCTTTTTTAAAATAACCTCTTTTTGTTGGATAAAATAATTATTCAGGTATTTATTTTTTCTTTATAGTCATTACTTAGTTCTCCAATCCCTCTGTACAATTTAATAATACATGTGAATATTTAGTAATATGTATTCACACTTACTGAATGTTTAGTGTCAGACGTATCTGACACAATATTTGATATTCAATTTTCACCATAACTCTTGAATTTTTTGTAGGGTGAATGACTTGAAACTCACCATGTGTTGTGCTAAGATTCAGAAAGGGTTCTGTCTATATCTAAATCCTTGACACAAATAAGGATGAATCACAGAAACACATAGATTGATATCTGGCCTTGACCACTATCAATTCAGCATTCACAGAACATGTAAGAATTCAAGAGATAGCTGATTGGTTTCTCTTTTTGAGTCATTTTGATAGTATGAGAAGGAACAGTCAAGGAGAAAAATTTCCAGTACTGACTCAGCTGAACAAGTGTTTAAGAATGAGGATTATAATAACTATAAAAATAACACTGCTAATTTTATGCTCATTCTGAATAAATTAGGTTTTGGTGGTCAAACACTTCAAGCCAAATGGTATGCATTACTGGTCTTAGAACACTATTGTGAAGTTGTAACAGGTAAGATTAAGTAAGTGAGAATCTCTTGTATCATGACATACATTTTTGTCCTTCTCCCTGTCACTGTTGCTTTAAGAAAGAAAATTAGGAAATATATTTGTCTCTTAAAAAGCATTGCTGATACTGTAAATTAGTTGTAGGTAGTATCAATGTTGAATAAATCAAGTAGAAATTGATCATGACAAATTAGATTATGGGTCAATGAGAACTGTAAGATATTTAATTTTAAAACTACTATTCATTAGATGAAATATCAACAGTACATTTAAAAGATGGTTGAAAGTAGACCGCACAACAATTTATACTGAAAATTTAAGGGTATTCCAAGCGATTGGTGACTTATGATTTAACTGTGGGAAAACTAACATGATCTTAGGGAATGCAAATATTATGCTACATCACCGTGTATATCTAAGACTAGAGAAATGTGTGGATTGCTGATGATATCATCTAGAATGCTCTAGGGTCTCCTGAGGCAGTGACCTACATGCTACTGGCAGGATTCAAAGCAAGGCTGGATGGAGGACCATTTAAGAAGGATTCACTTTAGAAAAACCAGGGCTGGGGATTTAGCTCATTGGTTTGAGCGCCTGCCTCACAAGTGTAAGGACCTGGGACCCAGGTTCGATCCCCAGTACCAGAAAAAAACAAAAACAAAAAAAACCCAACACATTCATCTCAGGTTAAAGTAGGTAAAATGAAAAATTGTTTTAACTCTAATACTTTACTGCAAATCCATTGAGCTTCTATTTGTTATCATAAAATAAGCCATTTAAATTCTTTTTATTTTCTGGATATTAATTCTTTGTCAGGTGCATAGTTTGCAAATCTCTCCAATTCCATAGCCTTATACTTTCTTCTGTTATTTTCTTGCTATACAGAAGTATTTTAGATTAATATAATGCCATTTGTCATTGTTGCTTGTTCTTCTGATGTCCTATCTGGAAAATCTTTGCCCAGATCAATATCATGAAGCATTTCCTCTGTGTTTTCTTCTAGTAGTCCCACAATTTCTGCTCTTACATTTACTTTTTTAATCCTCAGTTTTAGTATCTAATACTGTAAATATCAATAGCTATACTCACACAAATAAAATTTCCTCAACAGTTGTTGATATAAAGAACTAAGGGACAAGAAATCTGAAAACTGCACTCAAAAGTATGCCGAGGCTGTACAGTGACAGTCCTATCAGGAATTGCTTTTTTGAATCGAGTCTATTTGCCCTGACAAAGTCTTTTCTGAACTTTGTTCCTGGTCTTAAAAGGAGATACTAAAGCTGAGGGTCTTGATGACTGTGAGAACTTCAAAGAATTTTCTTCAAATCCACAAACTTCACTGCCCTAACTAACCCTCCCGTGGGAAATTACCGCTTGTGCTACTGAAAGTCCTTTCAGTCTCCTTTGGACTTGAAATAGTATACTTCAGTGGTTGCATTTCTGTGTGGTGTGAAATGATCCTTATACTGGACCCCCTGCTATGGGAGCCATTACTAACCTTGAAGTGGAAAAAAAAAGTGAGCAATAGGGTACAAAGAAGAAATGGTGTCCTACCATGAAAACAAATAAAATGAAAACTCAAAATTGAATTATTAAAAGATGACTGTCTTTAGAAAAAACCAGCTATAAATGAATGTTTCCAGATTTCCATTAAAACATGGTTTTCTTGAAGCAGATAAATATTTGCTTCCTCATCATTCACAGTAAGAAACAAAGAATCTTAAATATAATGAATAAAAGTAAATTAATGAGCAGTAGAAGTGGTTTCATGTTTCATTAAAACTATCAAATAAGTGAAGAGGATAGCATAATTTGATGTACAATAATTAGGTTGGCGGGAAGCTTTCTGTAGAAATTTCTTTACTAAGCCAAGGAATCTGCATAAAAGAGTAAAGTACATGTTGTACTCAATTCTTTAGCCACTGATAATGATTTTTTAAATGAGGTTACTCAGAAGGACTTATTCAGCACATATTCTCACATATTAGAAATTTTTCTAAAGTACAAGTTATAAAGGAAATTTAATGTCTTTTTCTTGAGAAATTGTTTTAATACTCATAAATATTGTTAGTGTTATAGGTAGCTAAAAGTCAAAATAATGAATCAAGTTGTAGCAAAGTTCTATGCTTGTGGCTAATATTCTTTCAAATTTATTTTGAATTAATTCAAGTACTGTTCATTGAGGCTTCCTTATGAGTTATAAACTCCAACTTTCAATTAAGGAGTTGTTATTGTTCAGCTACAAAATTAATAATGGTTGATGGCATTGATTGAGTGCTTGCTATATTTGCAAAGTTCTACTGTAAACACTTTATACATATTGTCTTATTTAATCCTCTTAATGAACATTCTAATTTGTGTGCCATTTTTATGTCTTCTTTAAAGACAAGCACATTTTTAAAGGCTCAGAAGTACCAGTTCAAACTTACCTTCAGTATTAGAACACAAGCCATCTGAATACAGGGTCAATACTCTAATTTTTATGGTATAAGTTGCCTGACAGAATATGAGGAAGGATAAAATATGCATGACACATGTTTATTGTATGTCTTAGGATTCTCTCTTTTCTTTCTTTTACTACAAGTTAAAATTTCAGTTAACTCTTGACTTGTGATTTCAATTTCAAATGCCCTTGGTGCCAGTTTTTATTTTTATTTTTGTGGTGCTGGTGATCAAACCTAGGGCCTTACATATGCTAGAAAAACACTAGCTATACCCCCAGCCTGACATCTTCAATTTTTAAAGTTTCCTTTTATTCCTTCAGTGTCTACAATTACTTACTGTATTCATGGCTTTCATGGCTGTAACAAAATACTGGAAATAATCAACGTAAAAAGAAGAAAGGTCTATTATATCTTGGTTTTGAAGGTTTTGGGGTATGATCAGTCAGTCCTTCTGCTTTTGGGCCCATGGAGAGGGAGAGAGGGAGAGCTATATGCCTTAGCACCTCCCACTGGGAACCCATCTCTTAAAAGTCTCTTATTACATTTCATTAGTAGTAATCTAAGTACCAAGTATTTAACACATAGTTATTTGGAGGACATTCCAGACACAAATTGTAGCACTGGTTTATATCTTTTTCAGGCAAAATAACCTAGATGTGGATTTACGTTATGTGAATCTTTCTTCTCTACTCTAACCTTTGTCTTTCTCACTTGACTGTCTACTTCACCCACAGCAAAGGAATTATAAAGTATCACAAGTTTCAGTGAAGAATTTCATGATATTAACTTCTGTTTTCAGCTTCTATAATATAAACTCCTGAAGCATCGGCACAATCCTAGAATGTGGAAAACAATTACATTAAGGGTATCTTAATATATTATCCTACCTACTTGACATAGTATGCATGCTCAATAATCATTCATAGTGGAGTTGAATTGATACTATAGATATTAGGCTGGGAATTTAGCTCAGTGGTTCTGCCACCTGCTTCATAAGCACAAGGTCCTGAGTTCAATCCCTGGTACAAAAAAAAAAAAAAGTACAGATACTATAGACATTTAAAAAAAAAATTCTGTCTGAGGACTTCTGGGGGGTTGGTAGAGCAGTGACCAGCAACCCAATAGTCTCCCCAAAATTTGGAATCCAGACATTGGAAAATAACAACCTGGGGAAGAAAAGAAGGAGAAAGGGAAATCCCTCAGACCCAGGAAGGATTTGAAGAGAAAATTGGAACTTCAGGGAAATTGAAAGGACGATCACAATGAAAAAAAAAAAGTGGCAATCTGCACTTTCTCCCTGGCTTCTGGCTCATGGTGTAAGAAAGGAAGATTGAATCTACAGAGACACAGTGAAAATGGGCAATACCAGAGGCCTTCAGGGAGAAACACACCAGTGGAACAGAGCAGTGGGTGTCATACTACAAAAGCTGGTGAATGACTCTAGTTCAAGCATGTGCCAGTTCCCCTACAGACAGCCTAGTCAGTTGCCATTTTAGGGAGGGGGCAACTGACCATGGGACTCAGAGCAGTCACGGGTTGGCTTCATCTCATGGCTTCTAGTGTTAAATTCCAAATTGACAGGGTGAAGGACAACCACAGGAGACATCCATGATCAGGGAACTGTGGTCAGGCTGGCAAGAGATACCCGGAGTATTGCAAGCTATACAACACAGGCTCCACCCTATGACCAGAGACCTGATCAACCAGAATTTTTGAGCATTTGAAAGCCTTAGAATCAATCCCCACCCCACCCTAATCTCACTGCTAGCTTGCTGGCATTATCCAGCATGGACTGCCTCCCTTGTCTACCAGTGAGGGTAGTCATGCCTTGAATTGAACATTGTAGACCCCAGAAGATAAATACAGGCTTGTAGTCACAGAGAAGTCTCTTTTTCTTTTTTCTTTGCTTTTGGTCTTTCTTATATTATTGTTAACTTTTTCCATGATTGCTTGTTTTTGTTTTTTTGTGAGTGTGGACACTGTAGGTTTTTTTTTTGTTTTGTTTTGTTTCATTCTTCATTTTGTTTTCTTCTCTGTCTTTCCCTCCCATCTTCTTTACCAGTTTTCTGAGGCTAGGGTAATCTTCTTTTGTCATTCAGCCTTACTCATAATATCTTTTTCCCTATAATTTCTTCTTCTTTCTTTTAAATTTTCTCCCCTTAGGGTAAAATCACTCTATTGAGTAGATGTTTATTGTACATAATTTTCTGATTTATCTTTGATTTTGTTATACAACTACAAGTCTTATATCTGGGGTTAAAGGTGGCAAATTTTTAGTTGTTGTAGTTTGTCATTTTCCACTCTGGGTCTGATGCTGTTGTTCTTACTGATTGTACTACTTTAGCCAAGGTGACATAGTTGTTAAGAGTAATTGATCTTCTTTGTATGCCAATATTTAGATTGTCTGGGGCTCATACTACTACTGTCCAGTACTAAAGAACTGGGTGCTAGGCAAAATAGGATGCAACTTTTCATCCCTAATAAACAGAAGAGGCAGGATTCTGGGACAGAATCAAAAGTCAAAGCTGGCTACATCTAGAACATTTCTCTGAGAAGTGGTCATTTCCTCACGAGGTCTCAGTACTATTTATAAAGCTACCTACCATATGCAATTTAAAAGCTTCATGCAGAGAATAAATAATAATAAAACAAAATAGAAAATAAGACCACGTGGTAGCAAGATGCAGCCTAACAAGCCACCATGCTCAAGGCAAATCCAGGGGTTCGGAGGGGAAGAAATCAAAAGCCACCAGATGAACTTTCTGAAATGTAGCAGCAGAAGTTTAAAAAAAAACAACCCCCCCAAACCTGATATAATAGGTCTCTTGACAAAATTAAAACTGAAATAATTATACAGACTATTAAAGATATAATGATCAGAATGAAGAAAATGGATAATTTAGAGTAGATATAGATTAAAAAATAGATGAGCTTAAGAAAGATAAGAAAACCATGAGTTCCTAACATAGGGAAGAACTCCATTCTGTAGAACCAATTCAAACCAGATATCCAAGAGATTAAAATTTTTTTTGAAAATGTACACAACAGTGTCAAACAATGTGAATATAAAATATCAGATCTAGCAGACAGAGTTGCAGTGATAGTCATCAAATGAAAGACTTCCTACAAATAGTAGGGGACCATGAAAACAGTCCAGCAGCAGCTAGATTATGCAAAAAATAACAATGTAAGATTAATTGGAATCAATGAACAATAAGAAGGTAGCACAAAGAACATAAAACTTGTTCACAGAAGTAATGGCAGAAAACTTTCCAAGAATGGAAAAATAATTTGACATACAGATAAGCCAAATAGCCATGATCAGAAAACCTACACCAAGGAATACAATACTCAAGATTTCAGAAATTCAAAATAAGAATAGAATATTAAAAGCTGTCAGAGAAAAGAAACAAATCATCTATGGAGAAAAATCCATTAGAGTCAAGTCAAGGAGAGCTTGGAACAAAGTATTTCAAGCACTAAATGAAAATAATCTCCAACCCAGATTGATGTACCTCACAAAATTATCTTTCAAAATCGATGGGGAAATAAGACACTTCCATGACAATACCTGAAGAAATTCATGACCACAAACCAGTACTCAAAAAGTTCTGTAATATTCTAGAAAAAGACAATGAAGACAACAATTCCACGAATCTCAATAGAAGGAATCCACCAGGCAGGGCAAGAAATTAATTAGAGGGGAAAGAAAGGGAACCAACAACAGGAAAATATTGTAATTAAAAGGATGTCAATACCTATCAGTTATAACAACCAGTGTACATGATCTCAATTCACCAATCAAAGGAAACAGATTGGCAGAGTGGATGAAGAAACATGATCCAACAATATGCTCCATACAAGCAACACATTTACTAAAAGAGAATTTCATGGGCTGAAAACCAAAGAATGGAAAACAATACTCCGTGAAACAAGGAAAAAGCAGGGGTAGCTATTCTGTTTGCAGACAAAGTGGATTTCAAGCTAAGACCTATCAGAAAAAACAAAGGTCACTAGATACTTGTGAAGGGAGCAATCCAAGGGGAAGAGATAATAACCATAAATGTATGTGCACCATATACTGGTACATTCAACTATATAAAATAAACACTAATGGATATGAAAAATCAGGAAAGCACTAATACAGTGATTCCTCAGTTCATAAACTGAATTAGTTCCACCGTTCTGGTCATGAACCAAATTTGTTATGAACCAAATCAAATTTTCTCATAAGGTTCATTGTAAATAACTTTGCCTCAGGGAAAGAAAGTTTGAGAGTGTGGAGTAAATCAATCCTTTAGCAGTAGTGGAAAGTAGAATGCTATGGAGTACAAGTATGGAGTCCTAGTCCAATAGGCCAGAAGCAGGATCAACTTCAACCTGGAGAACAATATGGCAAGTCAGAGGAGCATGGGTATGAAATGAGGTCTGGTTGGGAAAAAATAAAGAAGGCTATGGGAAATATCTGAGATTGATCTATCCCTTGTGTTTGTTGGATGATGAGGGTATGGTTTATGGATTCCACAATCTTTGTAATATGAGGTAATGCAAAGAGATACTAGTTTGGAGAATTCTTTAATGGAAGATAGAATCTATTAATAAGATATAATAAGGAATTAATATTGAATTTATATGTAACATAATTTAATTTTGTCACAGATGTTTGCATTATAATTTTTGTATTCTTAATTTACTAGATGAGAAAACTAGATGGGAAAGGTATTAGTCATGGCTTTTTTTTTCACTCCAGGTGACCAAAACCAAGTTTGAACCAGAGTAGGCAAAATGGGGCTAAGTTACCATGACTATCCAAGCCATCAAAAGGGCAGGGACAATCTTGATCACCAGAGCTTTCTAAACAAGAGACAGTAAGGGTGGTAGGCCCCATTCTATTACTGGTTCTTACTCTGCATTTTTTTTTTTTTGCATATAACTTAATTCTTTCACATTGGCTTTCATCATGTGGCTGAGAACATTGTTCTTTTCAGCTCTTTTTCTTACAGTTTCACTACTCAGACACAGAAGAAATAACTCATTTGTTTGGCATGGACCATGTGACTATTCGTGGACTAATAAAAATTGCTTGGAATCAGATATTAAGATTACTTATCTCTACTGCAGCAGTAAGTTCGGAGTTCCAATTTGAAATGGGAGGCCTAGGAAAACAAAATCCGCAGTTGATTACTGTGGAAAACTTGCCAAAATTCTCACACTGTCTATAAAGATGGAAATGGGAGGAGCTCTAGCTCTGTTTCTGTCTCTGTTTATAAACTTTGCTCTTTCCTTTTCTGCTGCACTGATTGATCTAGTTAATGGCAAATATATACAAAGGGCCTCAGAAGCACTGCGCAGTATGGGGAAGGGAGTAAAGGAATATTCATAAGACCAATACTGCATCCTCATTGCTTTTATATGTGTCTGTCATTTATAACTCCATGTTACTTATTTATATTTCATTATGCACGAGTTGATAGTGGGTCATTTATCTTTTTTATTGAATGGAAAGCCTCCAAAGGAAGGAAAAATCCTCTCACATAGTACTTAACACAGTTCTTTGCTCTTATTTAGTAATTTATAAATATTTTCTGGTAGATTAGTTTTTCTGAACAGACAGGCTAGTGATTTCAAGTAACTATCATTTTTTGTTTGCCTTTAGTGGCATGTTTATTGAAATATAATAGATATACAGGAAAGCACAAATATATTAAGTGTACAGTTTAATGTGCTCTCACAAACTGGAAAAATCCATGTAAGCACTATAGATTTAAAAAATGCTACAATAACATAATGGCCCTAGAAACCCCTTTGTGCCTTTTGCAATCATTAATTTCTCTAGTAGTAATCATGGTGATACTTACTGTTATTAATGACATCTAACAAAGGTATCATATCATTTAAAGTATGTTCTCTGGAGATATAAAATTCCTATTTCAGTGCCCTCAAGACCCCAATCAGGTAACCTTCTGATGCTTTTCCTAATGATAATATAAGACTGTGTCACAGGGAGGAATCTAGTAAAGGATAAAAACCTGAGATTTTCAGTTAAGGATATTCTGTGAAAGGATTTTTTTTTTTCTTCTCATTGAGTTTGTCGGTACATTTTAGGTATACAGTACAGTTGCATTCATCATTGGGATCTTGTACCTTTACATGACAAGTCTTGGTTCTCATTTTTTCCTCTTATCCCTGCCCTCCCTTCATCCCCTCCTCCCCTCCCCATTTACAAACACTTTATTTCCATCTTTTCATTTTCTCATATTTTTTCTTTCCCCTTATTTTTTTCCCCTACCCTTCCCACTTCCCCTACATCTTTAGCCCTTTTCTTCCTATTTCACATTGTCAATTATACCATTAGTATCTTATGTTCAATTATAGTTTTTAACACCAGAGAAACTATTAAGTATTTACACATGTGTGACTTATTTATTCACTTAAGAGTATATCCTCAATATGCATCCATTTTCCTATGAATGACTCTAATTTCTCATTCTTTATGGCTGAATAGTATTCCATTTTATAGAAAAATCACATCTTTATCTAATGTCCAACTGATGGGCAAATGGGCTGTTTTGAAGTTTAGCTATTACAAACTGTGCCACTATAAATATAGTTGCACATATATCACTGTGATATGACTCTTTTAATTCTTTTGGAAAGATACCCAGCAGAGGGATGGCTGGGTCAAATGGAACCTCTAGTCGCAGCTCTTTGAGGTATCTCCATATTAATTTCCATAGTGGTTGCACCAGTCTGCACTCCCAGCAACAATGAATAAGGTTTTCTTTCTCCCCACAACCCCGCCAACATTTGTTATTGTGTGATTTCTTGATAGCAGCCATTCTTTCTGGGGTGAAATACAGTCTCATTGTTTTAATTTGCATTTCTTGAATGACCAGTGATGTTGAACATTTTTGCATATATTTATTTGGTATTTGTACTTCTTCGTCTGGGCAGTGCCTATTCATATCAGATGTCCATTTTGGATTGGATCTTTACATTTTCTTTTCTTTTTTTTTTTTTTTTTTTGTTCCCGGGGTTTGTTTGAACTCAGGTCTTTGCGCTTGCAAGGCAGGCCACCGAACCACTGAGCTAAATCCCCGGCCCTATATTTTCTTATAAAACACTTTGAAAGGAATTCCTTAGTTTTTAAATCCCATTTTTTTCCAAGTATGTATCCAACTTCCTTAGTGAATATTTTACCTTAACCATTTTTAATTTTCCATTGCTTGAGAATGAAAGCATAAAGCCTTGGAGGACAATGCCAAGTGGGAGGTGGTAGAGTGCATAGTTAATATGCTAAGGTGCTACTGTGTCCTGGGTTCAAGTGTAAGCATTGGCCTCACTAATATTGTGGTCCCAGAACACTATTTCATGGTGACTTTCTATATCTGTTACTTGATAATAATAGTAGTTACTGTGATCTTGATTATATAAATCTGAATTCAAGAGGCCAAGGCATTCTTGTACCTGTATCAGTTTACATTCCCCAGGTCTGCGCAGATACCTGTACTTCCAGTTGAACTATTTTATCTCTCCCGAGGGCAGCCATGATCACCTTCTCTTCCTCAGCCCTGTTGAATCTGTGATGAAGAAAAATAATGAGTAGCTCTTGGTTGTGAATGGTGGGCAAGTTCCATTTACCTCAGCTATTCTCCTTCTAGATCTCTCCCCCAAAGAGTTAAAGACATCGTATTACAGTGATACATGCATACCTATGTTTATAGCAACACAACTCGTAATAGCTAGATCTTGGAAGTGGCCTATATAGCCATCCACAGATGAATGAATACAAGAAAATGTAGTATTTATACACGAGAAAGTACTACACTGTCATAAAGGAGAATGATGAATCATTTATAGAAAAATGGATGTACTTGGAGGCCATAATGTTAGGTGAAATAAATTGGACACACAAGCTTAAGTGTCATGTGGTTTCTCTTAAATGAGAAAATCTTAGTATAAATGAAGAGCAAGAGAAGTGATAATAGGAAAAAGAAAGATCTTTTGTAAAAGGGAAGGGAACCAAGAGATGGAGAGAGAGTGGAGGAGAGGGGGAGGGGATGAGGAAAATAACTAAGATATATTATGTACTTATGCCAACTTCCCAAAGGAATGTAATCATCATGTACTAATAAAAAATACCCCCCCCAAAAAAAACCAGTGGTATTCTGGTAAATGTTTAATAATTGCCTCTGGAAAAATAATCCTTATTTATAACTTTGGCCAATATTTTTGATGTAAGCACTTCCACCGCAGCCAATTTCAAGTTACTGATTTGCTATATTTAATTTAGAGATGAGAAAGAAAGTAGACAGTAGGCTCTCCCAAACCAGTTATAGTCAGCTACCATATGCTGTGCCTGGGTGTGAAGTGTGCTGCTCTGATTTGATCATCCATAGCGGTGGCAGAGAGCTCACTTAGAAGTTCACACATAAGAACCAAAGATAAAATATTTATTTTGGCTGCTTAAGCTGAATACCTTGTGTGGTAGTCACTTTAGGATGGAGAGAACTTGCCAATGAGCTGGAAACTCTAGCAAGTAGGTTTGTGTCTATACTTAGCTTTTAAATTTGGGCTCTGTACAGTCTTACCTGTATCATTCTCACCTTTGAGTCTTTGAATCTTTGAGTCTTTGAATCATGACAATCATAATAATTATCTATTGCTACATGACAGCTAACTTCAGAATATAGCAGCTTAAAACATTTATTATCTCATAATTTCTATCAATCAGAGATAACCTTGGTTGGATGCCTCGCCCTCAGAATTCACCTTTGAGCTGCAATCTGATGTTTGCCAAACTGTATACATGACAGGGCTTAACCGGGGGAGAATCTGCTTCCAAATTTTCTGACATAGCTACGAATGAGTCTTGGATCTTCCCTATTTCTGACTGAAGACACCAGTTCTCCCTTATGTAGGCCTTACCGTGGAGCCATTTACTACACAGTAGCTGGCTTTGTACATAACAAGTGAGCTAAAGAGTAAAAGGTGTTTCCTAAGATGGTGCTCAGAATTTTTCATAATGTAACTTGTCATTCTAGTCACTAGAAGAAAGTCCCTAAGTAGAGTCCAGTCTCAAGGGAAGAAATTACACAAAGTCATTAGGGAAGCAGAGATAATGAGGTTCTTGTTGGCACTACATCTTTTAACCATGCCCCAAAGTATTTTTCACTAATTTCTGATAGATAGTAGACTGGATCCATGATTCAAAAGCTTTATTTTGAAATAAAAATCAAGAGCATAACATCAGTCCTTAGAGATGTAAAAGAATGGATCCAGTCTCATGTTATCTGTGTTTATTTACTCAGTTATTTTATTGGGAGTCAATTTCTAGGAGCCAGTTTTGTGACATTTTTGGACTTTCATAATTTAGAGAATTCATATACTCTACCTGCATTTGGTTTGCTGTCCAGAGGACAGAGTAAAATTGTATCGTACCCCAGATTGTCCACAGTGTGTGTTTGGTGCCTTGTGGCTCCTAGTGTCATTCTGCTAGAGCTGAGTCAACAATAAGTGGGTTTGGTTTGCTGTCCAGAGGACAGAGTAAAATTGTATCGTACCCCAGATTGTCCACAGTGTGTGTTTGGTGCCTTGTGGCTCCTAGTGTCATTCTGCTAGAGCTGAGTCAACACAATAAGTGGGTCTGCTGAGCTCTGACCTTTGTTATTGCTTTTTTTTTTTTAGAGCACAACACACCACTGTGCCTACATGCAATATAACCGTGTCCTCCAGCTACCCAACGATTCATGTTGTATTCATGAAACACCTGTCTACTACTATGAACTTTAAACATTGCTGTAGGTTTTCAGGGGTCACATAAGAATTTTATTTCGATACACAAAGATTTCTACAAGTATCCTTTATACTTCTTTCTGTCCTTGAGGTTTTTATCTATTGCTGATCACTTCTACATACCTTTCTCTCTCATTCATATTGCCCCATTGATTTTCTCCTCGCAGTTGAACACTCTGTGTGACAACCTCTCCCAATAGCTGTGTGTGGCCTTTGAGAAGAGAATCTGTCCTTCACTCGGATGACACTTCTTAGGGCAGTCACACATGAGCTCTTCTGTGGAACATCATTGAATAAAATACCTGTCGCTACACAAAAGTCTCTCATCAATATACCTGCTTGTATTTTTTTTCTTTCTCCTTTGGTTCTTTATTTAAAACTTAATTAAGAAGAAAGTAAAGAGGAAATCTTTTCATGGACTGTCTTAAGAATAACCAAAGGGCTCTGGACGTGTGATATTTATGCTAAAAACCAGCTTTAAATTCTGTTAGAAACTGAGGTGTTCTCCTGACTTCTCACTTGTATTTACTGAGTCATCAATCTTAAAAAAAAAGACCAAAAAACAGCAATTTTCAATGTTCAAATCCTGTTAAGTTATATTTTCAATGCCAATATTTTTCCTTAATATCTACAATGTTGTTTGCCTGTGATTTTTGAGTAAAGAGCTTAATAAATGTTTTGGGCAAAATTGTTAATGTGAAATTAAGTTGAAGTTGAATTTGCTGATAAAAGAATGTACATACTGAGATAAATTTTATTCCACTACAAAAAGCAACAGAACTAGAAAATGACTTTAAAACTATTTGGATTATTTTTTCTCCTTTTCTGGGTCTGGGCATTTTGGCATCTTAGAGACTGGTTGGTATCCAAGTACACTGGCCTTCAAATTTGAAGGTAATGATTTGTATTCTATTCTTGGGGATTGCATGAATTTGCTTTTAATTTGATACATTTTTCTTCCTTGCTTGTTTTTGGCTTATTTTCCTGCCTACACAGCAGCAGGTGTTTGGGTGATAAATATCTAAAATAATTCTAAGAAAGTGTGTAAATTGGTTGAGAGCAGCAGGAGATATCACAATATTTTCCTGCCATAATGTAGCCCAGTTTGTCATTGTGGCATCAGTACTGCTGTGTGCTTGGGTCAAACACTGTTTGGTGCATAATTCTGTGTTACACTTTAACCACAATGAACCTGATATGGAAAAATATTGCACTTCAGGAGGGGTATTGCTGCAGTCTAGAAATGCCCCTAAATAAAGTTGATTACAGTAGTGCAAGAATTAAGAAAGAAGAGACTTGTGTTTCTTTCAGTGAGCTATGGCCTCACCCCATTTTCTTATTTTTTATTTTGAGACATTCTCCTTCAGTTGCTGATTTACCCAGTTTGGGTTCAAATTGTGATCCTCCTGGGTCAGCCTCTCAGAGAGCTGGGATTATAGCTGTGCACTCATGCCTGGCTGAGAAGAGTTTTTAATCCACAGAATTTGAGCTATAAGATGTTAGCAGTTTTAATTAATATTTGCATTAGGAATGCACTCAGTTACAAGCAGAAGAAAATCTATACAATGACTTAACTAGAGGGTTTTTTTGGTTTGTTTTTGTTTTTGTTTTTTTCCCTGCACAAATTTCAGACTATGGTGCCATCAGGGCTTTAAGTCTTCCACCTTACCACTGTGCAACCTAGAATCAGGAAAGAGGAAGGGCAACACCTTTCATGCGAGAGAGAGAGAGAGAGAGAGAGAGAGAGAGAGAGAGAGAGAGAAAGAGAGAGAACTAATGATAAATATTTAAGAGGATAGCTAACCTAAGTATTCTTTGTTGATCAATACACAATATATAAATGTATTTAGGCTTCACCCTATAACCCACAAGGTGTACAGTCATCTGTAAATAAAAAGAGAATAGTTAAATTTAAAAATGAAACTCCTAATTTTGTATTCTTGATCAGGATTGAGTCACAGAGTACCCTCAACTACAAGAATGACGGAGCAGCAAAGATGCTTAGTTCTTAACTTGATACCTCAGTAAAGTCTAGTGTAGGGCTTATTCTATAATCTTACTCTTGCACAACCTGGAACTATTTCTACGAGTCAATTTATCAAGTTCTCTAAGTTCAACCTATGATAGAAGGAGAGACACGAATGCATCTGCACGACTGTTCACCGTACTCAAGCACTGCAAATGTGTGACTGGGATCATTGACACAAAACACCACCCAGGAAACCCTGTTGACAAGCTCTTGATGTCCATGATTTACTGACCATGTTACCTCTCATAAAATCTTTTGCATGTTGATCTGCTACCTCACTCCCATTCAGAAAATCCACATGATTTTTCTTAGCTTCAGTTCCGCTGCCCATATTACCTATATTTGTCTAAATCTCAGCCCTGCAGTAGAATCATGTCACACCTTGAGTGCTGAATAAATGTGCTGCCTGTAATATGAATGCAAATAAGTGCCATCCTTGAAGCTAGGACCCAAGATCTTACTGACTGGTCCTAATTTTTGAAGCTTTATTTAAGTTTCCAAAGCTACAAAGATGCAAATGTTTCTGATGGAAGAATGGTGGATGATATATATGAAGATTATGCCAGCCTCTTCTCAGTCAACTTTCAAGACACATACTGTTGAGTTTCTGGACCAATTTGATGAAATAAATAGCTTCATGAAGTTAGATTAGGTATGTAACTAAAACTTCTGTGTAATCCATAGACCCTGAATTGAAGAAATTTGCTCCATATATGTACTAGCATGTTCACAGATATTATATTGCTATTTGACCTGCGCAGTGGCCCCATCACCATCCAGTGGTAATGATGAATAAGACCAACCACAACTATCTTCCATACCAATAATAGGCTCATATTTATGGTGAACGCAACCTCCCATGGAACTCTAGTTTTGAGTATTTTTGTAGCTACTGTGATAGAACCACAAAGATATCAACTTCTACAAGTTAACTTTAAGTTTAAAGAATGGAATACCTGGGCCATGTTTAGTCTGTCCAAGGTATCCATGTGATATCGAGAAGGTTTCAGTTCTTCTTAGCTCTAGAAACATTAGCCACAGCAATTAGACAAGAGAAATAAAAGGAATAAAGATAGGAAAGGAAGAAGTTAAATTGTCACTATTTGCTGATGATATGATACTCTACATAGAAGATTTAAAAAACTCTGCCAAAAGACTCCTAGACTTAATTGACAGATTCAGCAGAATAGTGGGATACAAAGTCAACACTCAAAAATCAATAGCCTTCTTGTACACAAATAACAGACTCACCGAGAGAGAAATTAGGGAAACAATTCCTTTCACAATAACATCAAAAAAAAAGAAAAAAAAAGAAATATCTAGAAATCAATTTAATGAAGGAGACAAAAGACCTCTACACTAAAAAGTATAGCACTCTGAAAAAAAAAGAGATAGAAGAGGATATAAGAAGATGAAAAGACATCCCTTGCTCCTGGGTAGGAAGAATCAACAGAGTGAAAATGGCCATACTTCCAAAACTTCTATACAGATTCAATGCAATCCCTAGTGAAATCCTAACAGTACATTTTACAGAACTTGAGAAAACAATCCAAAAATTCATTTACAAGCAGAAGAGACCTAGAATAGCACAGACCATTCCAGGCAACAGAGACATGACAGGGATATCATAATTCCCAACTTGAAACTATACTACAAAGCCACTGTGATAAAAATAGCATGGTACTGGCAAAGAAAGAGACCCGAGGATCAATGGAATAGATTAGAAGATGAAGAAACAACACCAGTCATACTCGGCTACCTCATCCTTGACAAAGGAGCCAGCCATCCTCAGTGGAGTAAAGATAATCTCTAATAAATGGTGTTGGAAAAGCTGGGTGTGGTGGTGCACACCTGTAATCCCATCACTTAGGAGGCTGAGGCAGGAGGATCGCTGTGAGTTCAAGACCAGCCTGGGCTACGTAGTGAGTTCCAGGTCAGTCTCAACTACATAGTGAGACCCTGTCTCAAATAAATAAATAAATAAATAAATAGTGTTGGAAAAACTGGCTTTCAACTTGCCAAAGATTAAAACTAGATCTCTATGTTTCACCATGCACTAAACTAAAATCCAAGTGCCTTAAAGATCTAAATATCAAAACAGAAACACTAAACTCACTGGAAAGTAAATTAGAACTCTCGACATTGGCATAGGAGAAGGCATTATGAACAAATCCTCAGCAACACAAGAACTTGCGCAAAGCATAAATAACTGAATTCTCATTGTATTAAAAAATGTTTGCAGGGCAAGAGAAATCGCCAGTAGAGCTAAGAGACAACCTACAATGGGGGAAAAGTTTTTATTAGCTACTCCTCAAAGGACTACTATCTAGAATACATAAAGAACTTAAAAAAAAAGTAGACCTCCCAAATAAAAAGAACTGATTAAAAAATGGGCATCTGAAATGAACAGACATTTCTCAGACAAAGAAGTAAAAGCAGCAAATAAACATATGAAAAAATGTTCAACATCCCTGGTCATTCAAGAATGCAGATGAAAACAACACTGAGATTCCACCTTATCCCAGAAAGAATGGCTGATATCAGGAAATCAATCAATAACAAATTCTAGTAGGGATGTGAGGGGAAAGGAACCCTTCTCCATTGTTGTTGAGAGTGCAGACTGGTGCAAGCACTGTGGAAATCAATATGGAGATATCTCAAAGAACTAAGATTAGAGGTCCCATTTGACCCAGCTAGTCCTCTGCTGGGTATCTTCCCCCCAAAAAGAATCATATCAAAGTGATATATGTGCATCTGTGTTTATAGTGGCACAGTTTGTAATAGCTAAAACTTGGAAACAGCCCAAATGCCCATCAACTGGACACTGGTTAAAAAAGATATGGTTTTTCTATGAAATGGAATACTATTCAGCCATAAAGAGTGAGAAACTAGGAACATTTATAGCTAAATGGATGCACATTGAGGCCATACTCTTAAGTGAAATAAATAGGACACATGAGTAAATACCAAATAGTTTCTCTGGTGTGAAAAACTGAAAGTGTAAGTAAGGTTCAAATGTTATAATTGGGAGTGTGAAGTAGGAAGAAAATGGCTAAAGGGGAAGTAGGAAGGGTAGGGGAAAGGAAATAAGGGAAAAGAAAACAATGTGAAAAAACAGCAAAAAAAGGAAACAAAGTCTTTGTAAATAAGGAATGGTGAATAGGGTAAAGGGAGGGCAGGGGTATGGGAAAAAAACAACCAAGATATATCATGTAACGGTACTATATCCCAATGATAAATGTAACTGTGTTGTTTGCTTTAAATGTACCAATAAACTTAATGGAAAATTAAAACAATAAAAAAATCCAAAGAAACTTTTTTCTTTATCCATTAATCTGTTTTTTTCTTTTCTTTAAAATTGATTATTAGTACATGTTTGCAATACATAATGACCATTTATGGTCATGGGGGATGTACATTACACATCTTAATTCTTTTTTTAATCTCTTTTTCTCTTTTACCTCCAACCCTTCCTCCCCACTCCATTTATAAGAGCTCT
Organism: Fukomys damarensis; assembly: GCF_012274545.1. Taxonomy (NCBI): domain Eukaryota; kingdom Metazoa; phylum Chordata; class Mammalia; order Rodentia; family Bathyergidae; genus Fukomys; species Fukomys damarensis. Next base: position 33,132,229 of record NW_022900940.1, read on the forward strand.
ATTTCTATTTTTTGTTTTAATTCTTTTTTTTAATATACGGGGGATTGAACTTGGGTCCTTGTGCTTGAGAGGCAGGCAGATGAACCACTGAGCTAAATTCCTGGCCCTTTAATTCTTTTTTCTCTAAATACGTTTTTCTGTCCTTCCCTTCTCCCCTCCCCATGTTTTCTTCTTCTTCCTATTTGAAAAGTTCTTTCTACTTCTGAATATCTATCCTTTATTTTGTTCCTTATATACTTTGGGTTTCTTACACAAGAGGAACAATGTGATATTTAAACTTGTGTGTCTGATTTGTTTTACTTTAAATTATAGTCTCAGGATGCATCCATTTTACCTAAAAACTTTTTAAGCTTATCCTCCTTATTGGCAGAGTAGTACTTCCTTGTGTATAAATATCACATTTCTTTATTCATTCATTTGTTGATGAGCATATGGGCTGTTCCCAAGATTTATCCATTAGAAATTCTGTTGTTATAATCAAGGGTATGCATGTATCACTGTGGTATGATGACTTTAACTCTTCTGGGCAGATACTTAGAAGGGCAGTGGCTAGGTATAATAGAATTTCTACTTCAGTTTTTTGAGAACTCTCCATACTGTTTTGCATAGTGGTTGCACCAATTTAGACTCCCACCAACGATGGAGAAGGGCTTCTTTTCCCCCCACAGCCCCACCAGCATTGTTATTGGTTGATTTTTTTGATGATAGCTACTCTTTCTGGCATGAAATGGAAACTCAATGTTGATTTAATTTGCATTTCTGTAGTGGTCAGAAATGTTGAACAGTTTTTTCACCTATGCATTGGCCATTTGTGTTTCTTCATCTGAGAAGTGTCTATTCATTTCAGAGGCTTATTTTTGCACTGGCTCTTTAAATTTGTGGGGGAATAATATTTTGAGTCCTTTACATGCCCTAGATATTAGTCCTCCATCTGAAGAGTAGCTGGTAAAACATGTTTCCCATTCTGTAGGTTGTCTTTTCATTCTGTTGGTGGTTTCCCTTTTGGGGAAGAAGCTTTTAAATTTAATGTGGTCTCACTTGGTGATTCTTTGTAATATTTCCCATGTGGCCAAGCAAAAGGCACCAGAGCAACTATGCAAACATGTGGAAATTGAATAATCAATGGAGTCACAGATAAAATTAAAGAAGGAATTAGTTCATATAATCAAATAATGATGCCAGTACCATATACCAGAACCTATAAGATGCAATGAAAGCAGTCCTAAGAGGGAAGTTTATAGTTGTGAATTCCCACATCAGAAAAACAGAGTGAACTCAAATAAATAACCTAGTGATGATCCTCAAGGTTCTAAAAAAGCAAGAAGTGTTTAAACCCAAAGCTAGGACAAGGAAGGAAATTATAAAGATCAGAGCAGAAATTAATGCAATTGAGATTAAATTAAAAATACAAAGGAAGAATCAATGAATTGAAGGGTTGGTTCTTTGAAAGATTAAAAATAAACTCTTAGCCAATCTTATCAAAGTAAGGAAAGACTCAATTCCATGGAATTAGAAATAAAAAGGGCAAAAGCATAATGGGTTCTGCAGAAATCTAGAAGATCATTGGTAACTACCTTGAGAACTTGTACTCTAACAAAGTGGAAAATTCAGAAGAAATAGATTCCTAGATATATATGAATTACCAAAGCTGAAACAAGAAGATATAAAAATCCTGAATAATCAATATTGGTCAAAGAAATTGAAGAAGTGATTTAAAAAAAACCTACCAACTAAGAAAAGGTTCTGATGATTCACTGCCAAATTCTATAAGAATTTTAGAGAAGATCACTGCTAATAATTTTCAAACTCTTTAACAAAATCAAGAGGGAAGCGGTACTCCCTGAGTCATTCTGGGAAGCAAGCATTACCTCGATACCAAAATCACAGAAACTTTTGATGGCTTACAACAAAGATAACATCTCTGGCATTAAAAGTTTTATATCTATTAGTGTTACAGATGATCTCATCAGCCCAGCAGCAGTTTTGAACTTACTCTAGATGCCTTTATCACAGTAATTTTTTTATAGCCTTGCCATTGTTCCAGAGACAGGGGATGCTGGCCAAGATACTGCACATAATTTTTAGCTTTGCATTTCTAGTTTGTATGAGCCATTTCCATGCTGCTTGAACAAGGCATTTATCCCATTTTAATAATGTAATTCTGTTGGGATTGGATTTCCAGAAAGCACAGGATAAAATTTTGCCTCAGTTTGGGCTTCAGGATTCACCCTCTCAACCATCTTTGCAGCCTCTGTATTGGTTTGCATTGTCAGAATTCTCTGAGTCCTGAAATTTTTGGCTTCTTTATTTTCTTGTCTTTCAGTATTCATCCCCTTTCTTCCTTCTACCACCTCTGACAAATTAGTTTCTCTAAGTTGTATGATGAGTATATGAGATATTTAGTTCATATAGCAGCTTGAGGGAAAAAAATGATAAAAAAATTTCACCTTTACTTAACATGACAATCAGTTTGGTATATACAGAAAATGTGTGGAAACAATTGCATTACCACCTTTCAGATATGCACAATCATGTTCTGATTACTCAGCCTTTGTTCTTGCTACCACATAGTTATTCTCATTTTTTTTTTTTTTTTTTGTACCGGAGTTTGACTCAGGACCTTGCACTTTCAAGGCGGGTGGCAGCACCACTGAGCCAAAGCCCCAGCCCACTACCACATTGTTATTCTTTACTTCTATCCTCTCTGTTTGCCTAGCTGTCTGAGCAATGACGGTCATATTGAAGGCGAAGAGCAAAGAAAAGAAATGCTAAAAAGGAGACAATGTGCCTGAATGTCAGTGACCACTTTCTACCACTGGAGACACAACCACTCTGGCTGCATTTGACGTTCTAGACATGGAGTGGCCTCTGGCTGATGGAACTGGGTCTGCCAGTCTTTCTGCCCAGTAGAGGAGGAGCCTTGTAACTGAAACTCTGACTTTTCCAGCTTCCAATTATCTGCTCTATCTTAAAGCTGTGGAAACTGGGCAAATAGCACAATATATTTTAAATAATAATGGTGAAGGTCAACATATGATTTCAGGCAACTGGAAAGTATTTAGTATTACATTTGATGACAAGATTCAAATTTGATAGGATATACTCTGTAAAGTAGTATGTAAAACACTTGTAGATTTGGCTTAAAGCATAACTGATATAAGTATTAGATCAAGTTATTTAATCAGGAGTGTTTTAAGGATAAGGGGCCTAAAGTCAGTGTCATCACAGGAAATAATGGGAATCTGTGAGTGTGGCTGAAAACTGCAAATTTCAGGAAAAGCAGTCTTCTGTCTACCCATTTGTTCACTGGTTACTGTACCATAATTGCTTTGCACAATCACTCAAACTTCAGTGATTTTTACATAGTGGGGTCTAATAGGGTGAAACCTGAGAATAAAGGTGGAAGAAAATGTATGTAGCAGCTGGAGGTGTAATTCCGTGGTGGGGAGCACACTTAGCATGAACAAGGCCTTGGTTCAATACCTAGCACCAGGTAAAGGAACTACTTGAAGGAACCCATTCCAAAACAAAAGTACAAAAAAAATCGGAAAGGATGAATATTTTGAGGATTTCTATTATTATTACTTTTCACTGATACCAGAGCTACCTACAGATGAATAGGCTTTTTTCATGCATGCATGTTGGCTTGATCATTAAAATCCTTACATGCTTGTCATTGGTGGTTGTTTTTAGCACTCCTTCTGAATGTTTGAAAGTAGAAGTGATGTCATTATGTTTGCCATTACTTCCTTTTAATTTGATTGAGGTTAACAGAAAATCATTCTTCCTGACAATAATCCTCAATGGATGATGTATGTCTAAAATGATGCTGAGTTTAGGAAAACAATAATAGGCCTTCTCTTCTAATTTCTTCAGGAAAAGTATAAGAGATAATATAATTTGCAAAGAAAGTGTTTACTGGCTTAATAAAAACGTCAAAGAATATTTAAAATTATAGTAGGAATTTCTCTACAGTCCACAGTGAAAGAGCAGGATAAAAATCATTGGCAATGACTAATTTAAGCTGTTATACTTTGGACCTGAAATGTTCCCCCCAAAGGCCTGCATAGCCATCCACTACAGAAATACACATGCTCATAGGCTCACATGTCATAGGCTTAGTCTTAGTATCTCTTGGGAAGTAAAGAACCTTGAAGAGATGGAGTCCAGTGGGAGGAAGTTAGGTTTGGAGGAGCAACCTTCAAATGGATATAGGGCCCCGGCGCCTCCTGTTCCCCTCTCTTTGAATCCAAGTTTCCATGAGGTGAGCAGTTACTCCATCGTGGAGTTCCCACAATGAAGTATTATCTCACCACAGGCCCAAAAGGAATGGGCCAACTGGCCGTGCACTGAAACTTCCAAAACTCTGACCCCAGATGAACCTTTTCTTTTTTAAAATCAACTTATTTCAGGTTTTGTTAGAGTAAAGGAAAGCTGATGAACACATATTCCTAATTTGTTGCTGCTTGACTGAAACACAAGTATGAGAAGGTTCTTGCTAACTCTTGCCAAAATGCCTTGCTTGGTCTTTCTAATCTGATGTCCCTCTCTGGTGTTGGTGGAATTGTATTTTCCCAAAGGACCTTGAAATTCTAGCCTCTTGTATCTGTCAAAAGTGGGGAAAAAATAAGAACCAAGATCTGTCATGTAAAGTTACAAGATCCCAATGATGAATGTAACTGTACTGTATACCTAATGTACCAATAAAATATATTTTAAAAACCTCAAGAAAAGTAGGGTCTTTGCTGATGAGCAAAGTAAGATGAAATGATTAAAGTGGACTCTGTCCACTATGATTGTTTCCAGATAAAGGGAAGTCTGGGTGTAGAGATAGACATGCACACAGGGAGAAGAGCAGGCGAAGATGATGGCGGAGATAGGGGTAATTCATCTGCAGGACAAGAAAGGCAAAAATTTCAAGCAAGCCACCAAAGGCTAGGGGAGAGACAGGATACAGAGTCCCCCTCACAGCCCTTGGAAGGAAACAACCCCGTGTGCATACCCGATCTGACTTGTAGCCTCCAGAACTGGATGAAAATAAGTTTCTGCTGTTTAGGCTGCCTAGCTTGTGGAACTTTGTTATAGCAGCATCAGCAAACTGATACAATCCCAAGCCCAATAGTGTTTGTCTGCTTTGTTCAGACCTGAGAGGAGGCCTGTCCTTCAGTGACATGGCCACTGTGATGAAATTAAAGAATAAAAACCCCATAGTGATGCGTAAAAGAAGTATACAAGAAAAGAAAAGGGAGCTTTTTTATTTTCCCACTTTTCTTTTTTTTCTTTTCTCAGTTGTAGTTACTTATGACTGGGAACAAATAATTGACTTTTTCACTTTATCATATTTTTGAGATTATTTTTCTTAGATGCCAAGGTTTAAAATAGATTTTATGAAGGTGATACATAATGGTTTTAGTACATAGAAGTTTTGATTTCAGTGATAAAGGAGGATTTGAGTTATGCAAGAAAAAAATAGAATTTTGTTGTTCACATAGTAAGGGAAAACATTATTCAGCAGAAGTATCTTACTGAAGTCAGACTGGGGTAGTACAACATAGTGGGATGGAAGAAATTAACTGAAAGAGGGAAAGGAATATGGAAGATATCAGATCAGATATGGGAAACAGAAACTCCTGAAGGGAAAGACAGAATTAAACAAAACATAACCATAAATGTCATTTGTGAAAAAGAATTCGAGATATTATAAAGTCACTGAAGAAGGAGACAGTAGTATTCTATTTTCTTCCAGGTAAACAGAACAAACAAAAATGCTTAACAAGGTATTCTGTGGTAATTTCATATCATTCATAGTACAAAAATAATTTCCAAATTAATTAAAATCTGGATATCTCCCCATATACTACTACAGTCAGTGATATTTTAAATAGTCTTTAAAAAAAGATATGATGCAGTAATGGCATGCACAGCTAAAATGAGATTACCATGTGGAGTATAGTCTATGATAGTTCAGGATTTTTGTCTTGCCAAATATTTGCCTTTAACACCTTTAGAATTAAGTAATTGTAAAGTTTCCACTAACTGAATACAAAGAATCTTAAAAATGTTGAATTTATAAATTACCAGGGAAAATACATATAAATAATATCAAAATCAATTACTAAATTTATAATTGAGTAAATAATCCTATGAATTAGGTTAGAAAAAAAAAGTGGCATAATTGGGAGTAAGGCCAGAAAGAAGACATTTGCCTTTCCTAACTCCTGTATACTTAAATTACAAAAGGAAGAAGAATTCAATCATGGGCAAAAATAGGATGAAGAAACATCCTTCTCTAAAAAAGCATAAAACAGAAACACTAACGAATGTAAATATTTTATGTTTATGTACAAAACACATAATCTTAAATTGTAGATTTTAAAACTTAAGTCTCAATGGTTTGTTGCTTTTAAGATATGTAAAGTGTGTGTGTGTGGTGATGGTGGGAAGGAAAGGGCTTGTGAGGATTCTCTGTCCTTTTTGTAAACTTTAATCTTCTTTAATGAGTAAGATACACATATTAAACACACACAAGAAATAACTGTAGGAAAATAAGTGAAATATAATGCCTGTCAATAAATGTTTCTAGAATTTTCCATGTAGTTCTGTACAGGGTATATCAGTCTCCTATAAGATATTATAATTTCCCCCATGATAATTAAAGTTTCATCTTTAATTAAATTTATTTCTTTAAAAATTCATTATTTTATATGTTCTTTTACTTATTTATTTTATTTTTAGTTTGGTACTGGCGAAATAGCTGAGTATTATTTTTATATTTGGCCCAGTTTTTCTGAACAGTTAAGGGAAATTGGTCAGTTTTGTATAGCAACTCAAAGCTCCATATTAGATGTAGTTTCTACAAGTTTTTCTTATTTCTAAGTTAACAAAAATTCTATGTATTTATTGTATAAAAATATGCATTTCAAAATTTGAATACCACAATATAAACACAGTTCAAAGCAACATATTCTGTATGATAAATACTATAGTGTAATTTTGTCAATTAAATTTAATTTTATAAAACATTTGACAGTACTTCTATTAAAAATTTAAAGTGTTTTAAGAAATCTATAGCAACTTTAAATCACCTGAAAAATGAAGAGATGAAGAAAATCAAGGCATATATTAAAGAAGAGAAACAGGGAGATAAATACCTATCAGGTATTAAAATCTATAATGAAGCAGCGATATTTAAGACATTTTGCTATTGGTTGAAAAAGAAAAATATAAAATAATGGGATAGCATCAAATATGTGCAAACAAACCTCACCCATTTGAGTAAATTCACTGAGCAATTTGTAGAGAAAGGAGAAATTATAAAGTAGGCCCCCGTGGGATGGTCGGTTAGCATCTTGATGTACAAAAATCACTTTGTACTCTTCACAAAAATGTATTGGAATAGGTTGGGTGATTAGCATTTGGGTGGAGGCAGGTAGAGAAGTGCACACCAATAAACCCCATCTTCACAATCACATTGTGAGCTTCTGGGTGAATGAAAAAGGAGCAGCTTTACCGCTACTGGCGAGTGTGGGGATTATGATTTAACTTTCTGCTTGTGTGCTGGAGGGGGATGAGATGCTAAGAAATCTCAAATTAGTTTAAATATAAAATATCAAATTGTAGATGTATTGGCAGAAAATAGTTGATCTGATCTATGATAACTTCTTTAATATCTAAGCAAAATTAGGAAGAATGAAAATACGTTAATATACACAAGTTAAACATATCCTTATGATGAAAAATGGTAACAAATATTTTGGATCACAACATATTTACATCTGATATGACACAGTTTAATATCTATATCATATTAAGAATGCACTCAAAGTTATGAGAAAAACATCAAGACTACAAAAGATAAGCAGGCAAGTGACAGGAGCTGACACTTCAAAAGAGGAAATACACTTGCAAAACAATGATAAAATACAAAAGAGAACAACATTAAACAGCAAATTAAAAAATTGGTGACATTTTTTGCTGATAAAGTTGAGATGGCTCTCATCTGTGTATTTTAGATTGGAAAAGCTCATTTACAAGTAAAACAGCAGGGTTGGCAATATGTATATATTCCCCACATCTTAAAAGTATGATGACTTTTGTCAGAGTTTAATTACTGAAAAATAAACTTGCAAAAGTGGACAATAAACATGTCAATTTTTTATCAGCTGAAAGAGTGGGTTAGAGCTTCACGTGGAGTCTTTAGTAGCACACATCAAGTTTGCAACTGAGCAGACGCTACAGGTAAAAGGAGACAGTGGGCACGGAAATGGTGGTTTATATTCAGAAGTTTTGCATTTTCATAGCTGTGTGTGTTTGCTATGAAAACAGAGGTAAAGACCATCGTCTCAGAGCAAGTACTCAGTAAATCTCAGAATCGGATGCATCTTATTAATGGTTAGAATAGTCCCTGAGCATCTGAGGTTAAATCTTAAGGCCCTACCTGCTCTTGTGAGGATATGTACTTGTGTCCTTTTTTTAAAAAATTGAGTTTATCGGTACATTTTAGGTATACAGTACAGTTACGTTCATCATTGGGATCTTGTACCTTTACATGACGGATCTTGGCTCTCATTTTTTCCCCTTGTCCCTGCCCTCCCTTCACCCCCTCCTCCCCTCCCCATTTACAAACACTTTATTTCCATTATTTCATTTTGTCATATTTTTTCTTTTCCCTTATTACCTTCCTCCTACCCTGCCCATTTTCCCTACACCTTTAGCACTTTTCTCCCTATTTCACATGGTCAATTATATCATTAGGATCTTATGTATTATTATAGTTTTTCACACCAGAGAAACTATTCAGTATTTACACATGTGTGACTTATTTATTTCACTTAGGTGTATATCCTCAATATGTATCCATTTTCCTATCATTGAATCTAATTTCTTATTCTTTATGGCTGAGTAGTATTCCATTTTGTAGAAAAACCACATGTTCTTTATCTAGTTTCCAACTGATGGGCAAATGGGCTGTTTCCAAGTTTTAGCTATTACAAACTGTGCTGCTATAAACATAGGTTCGCATATATCACTGTTATATGATTCTTTTAATTCTTTTGGAAAAATGCCCAGCAGAGGTGTACTTGTGTCTTAACACCCCCCTGCCGTTTTCACCTGGCCTAAATTAAAATCACTGGAGGAGACACCCTTCCATTCACTGACAAGGAATACATGTGTCTGTTCAACTGTAAAGCCATCGGTGGAAATAAGATTTCTAGCCAGAGGGTGAACAGAACAAAGACTTCACTCCCTGAATTAACACAGGTTTAAGTTAAAGGTAAAGGCTGATCAAGAAATTTTCCCTTCTCATGTAGGCCTGTATAGGCTACTCTGTATGGTTGGAAAAAACTGAGCTATCTGTTCAAGCTCTTGGGGCTGCAGAAGCTTTCCATCTGGCGAGTACTATTAATTTTTAATTCTGAAAATTTGTAAAGATATTTCTTATTCAATCAGAAGTGGCATCTTTTAAGTCAGTTATGAAAAAGTATTTTGCATGAGAATACTTTGGCACATCTCACTTGTTAGTAACTTGGAAGACAAGTGCTCTATTTTGATTGGCTATAGCATTATACTTTGGCACATCTCACTTGTTAGTAACTTGGAAGACAAGTGCTCTATTTTGATTGGCTATATATAGCAGCAGTCCGGGAATACTCTTCACCTGAGCAACATCTCTTGCGAGACAGTTCTCTCTCATTTGACAGTGGTGGGAGAAGCATTTCTAAAACAATTAACTGGAGACTTTAGAAAATGAGCATAACTGACTTTAATGGGTTTCAACATAGCTGTAAGCTCTAGAGGATATCCATGCCTCAACCTTCATACATTTTATAATTCTATTTTCCTCTTTTATGAAATAAAGTTATACAAACTGACTTTGCAAGTATAGCTTTCTTCTTCCTATTCCTAATACAATCTTGGTGACTTTTTTGCAATCAAAATCTGTTCAAGATATTAATAAACCTTCTCAACAAACATAGTGATGATAATAGTCATGCGTTAAAAACAATGAAGACTCTCATTTAATGGACAAGTTTGAGGAAACAATTTTACACATTAGTAGACTATCACGGTATTGCCACATACAAAATATATTGTTATACACAATGCTCGTGAGCACTTAGTTAAGAGCACTTGTAGAGAAATTTTCTGAAAGTAGAAATCTCCATCAAGTCATATGTGTATATATCTTAGAATTTGACAGATGTTGCAAAATTGCCTTTTAAGAAGGTAATACCAACAACATACCACGACCAGATGTTTATTAGTTGTGTGAATTATTTATCCTTGTACTTTGGCAATTTTTCCATGGGATAACTGGTCTTCTAAAATTAATTTTTACATATTAAAGAAGTTAGTGCTATGTTCTTGGTTCCACATATTCTCCAGACTGATTTTGTTTATAATACAAAGGTTTTTTTAGTATGAAAATGTTTATTTTTGTTTTTTTCTTTATGGTTCAATTTCTTTTGTCTTTAAGGTTCTAGGTCTCAGGAAGGAATTCTGTACTCAAAGCTTCTATCAGTATGTGTGTGTTCCTCTGATACTTTTATTATTTCATGTTTTTAAGTACTTACATTTTTTATTCTACAGTTATTCATCTTAGCATAGAGAACTCAGCTTATATATTTAGTAGTGTTTAAGTATTATGCATTGCCCATGGTTACCATTGATATGAAATATCAGCTTTAGTTTTCTCTTCTGTGTCATCAAGCTCTTAGCTGTTGTCCATTTCTAGTACCACGCTGCTTTAATTACTATAATGTTCCTTCCTAACTAGTAGAGCTCATTCCCATTCATTATTTTTGATATGTGGGCATATAGAAAGTAAGGATTTAGTGAAATTTCATGGAAGTTTCATAGTTTGTTTACCTGTAAATCCTGATGCCTCTTACAGTTTAACTGGGCTGCGGTTGGACACAAATCCCTATCTTTTGTGATGACACACTTCAGATGTTTTTCTTACCTCATTGTCTGTGTGTTCTTCCTTCTGGAGAAATAATCCTCTGACAAATTGGGACTGCTAGTGACCATAAAATCTTAGCCCTCTATGGTGGGACACAAGTGTAAAAGGTTAGTGCCCAGAGAAGCTGTACTTTGAGCACTTATCTGCACATCAAGACTTTTCTCACAGGGGAGGGAGCACAGGGGAAAGCCTGCACTCTTCTTGTATCAGGATATGAGAACGGCTCCCCTATTATAAGGATTTACAGAATGGGTGAGAGTGGCACTGATTTCTTGGATCTGTAAGTGAAACAGCTGGCTGTATCTGTGGTAACAAGAATCCCAGGAAAGCTTAAAAGCAAATTAACTTGCAGAAGTGACTCTCAAAATCATTTAGGAATCCTGTCATGTTTTGCTGACAGGTTAACAATTTTTCAAGGACAAATCTGAAGGCAGCTATTTCCTGAAGTATTTTTTGATCCCTTTGCTCAGACATCATCTTTCCTCAGTCTGTTTTCCTATCTCAGGTAGCTCATCTGGTGTGTTCTCATCTTTTCTACCCCACCTTCTAGCAGTTGTCTCCTCCTTTTGAGTATAAGTGATTTAAGCTAGGTTCTGCCTAGGACCTTGCTTGTAATATTCCTTAAATCCTTTTCTGAAGGAATTAAAAATCTCAGAAATTTGGGATTTTATAAAAATACATTGGATTAATTTCCTGTGAATGCTGTAATAAATTACCACCTAACACAAGAGAATCCTTTCCTTGCTATAGTTTTGGAAGTCAGATACCCAAAATTCTGTGTTGCTGGGCCAAAATCAAACTGGGTTGCACTCTTTCCAGAGACTCTAGGGAAGACTTTCCCTTAGCTCTTTCAGGCTCTGGTGGCTGCCAGCATTCCTATGCTTGTGGCTGTATCACTGTAATCTCTATCTCTGTCTTCTCTTTGCCTTCTCTTTGTGTAATGTTCCGTTTGTCTTTCTTGTATAGGGACTTGTACTACATTTCAGATCTTACCTGGATATTTCAGGAAAAGATTCTTAATCACCTCTACAAAGAAACAAAGAACCTTTTTTATTTGCAGCTTTCCCAGCAACTACATGTAAAACTATCTAAACTCAGAAATCATATAGCTGGGAATCTAACAATTTTTTATGTTGTGTCTGTTTCTTCATTTAAAAGTGAAATAAGCTGCCTGCCTGGCAAGCACAAGGACCTGAGTTCTATCCCTTGTAC
>NW_022900940.1:33144516-33173342 GCF_012274545.1 Fukomys damarensis
CCCCTGTTAAAAAAAAAAAAAAAAAAAAAAAAATGGTGAAGTAAAGTAAGGGTGAAAGGTAGGTTATATGCTGACAAGGGTTTGATATTAAGAAATGAAGAATATATGTGCATATATAGATTTTAAAGTCATATTTATTGAGATATAAGTTATATCCAAAAAAGAAGTCATTTAAATATTTTGATGAATTTTGATAAATTTATACAACCATATATCCACTACAATCAAAATACAGAATAGTTTTAACACTCTACAAAGATCTCCTCTGTTTGTTCCTAGTTTCCTACTGATCTGGATTTTGTTCTTATGGATGAGATTTTCCTTTTCTTGACTTTCATATAAATATAGTCATATAGTATGTTTCTTCCATTCATATAACATTTTTAAGATTCATCTATTTTATCATAGGGATTAGTATATTACTCCTTTTTATTGCTGAGAAGACTTTTGCTCATCCATTCCCTGTTGCTGTGAACATTCATATCATTTTGTGTCTGTGTGTAGGTCCATATTTGTCTGTTTCTGCTTACTTTCAGCTTTAATTGAGTTTATTGGTACATTTTAGGGAAACAGTACAGTTACATTCATTGTTGGGATCTTGTACCTCTACATGACAAGTCTGCTTACTTTCTTTATTTTATTTTATTTTATTTTTTGGTACCAGGAATTGAACTTGGGACCTTGAGCTTGCAAGGAAGAGAGCAGAACCACTGAGCTAAATTCCCAGCCCCATTTGCTTACTTTTCTTAGACTCCATTTCCTTACTTGATTTTCCATGGCTTCAGGGGGCCGTGCTTTGAAATGGACAAAACACGGACAAAATTACCAATAAATGTCGTGATGTTGTTTGTAGAACTTTTTGCCTTTCCTCTTTCTATTAAAGAGACAGAGTAGAGATTTTGGAGGAAAGATCCCACTTCTCTTTCAGTGAGGAATTGATCCTTTCAACTGCCCAAGCAGGCAGTAGTCCCATGATAAAATGAACAAAAAACTGGAAAGAATATGAGAACTTGAAAGCATAAGAAAGTGATTATCTGATGCAGTCAGGGAGAAGGTCAACTTTATTGGGGTGTAGCTAATTAGGAAGAAAAGGGCTAAAGGAATAGGGGAAGTGGGAAGGGTAGGGGAAAGGAAAGAAGGTAAAAGAAAAAAATATAAGAAAAGAAAAAAATGGAAACAAAGGGTTTGTAAATAGGGAAGGGTGGAGGGAATGAAAGGAGGGCAGGGGTATGGGGAAAAAGTAAGAACCAAGATGCGTCCTGTAAAAGTATGAGATCCCAATGGTGAATGTAACTCTATTGTATGCATAAGCAGTACCAGTAAACCTAATGAAAGAAAAAAATTAAACTGCAGAGAACAAATCATGTGAATCTAGCTGGAGATGTATCCAACTTTCTAAGCCGTAGAAAGTTTAGGCTTGATTGGTGATTGTTATTTTACCTTGCCATAGAACTCTCAGAAGAGTCCCTAGACAGAAAGATGCTAATACAGAACCATCAGTCAATCTTATAGCTAATTCTGTTTTCCAGTTACAAGTGATTTGACATTGATTTGGAATATCAAAAGTCAATGAATTTGCATGTGTGGTTGAGAGAATATCTAAGGCTAATCCTAGCCTAGCTTCTAACTTACCTTCTAAACCCAAGAAAGGTATCAAATTCATTAAAGTCCTTTTGAGAGGAGGAGAGAAAACTGAACATTTTAGCTACTATGGCAACAGGTGCCATTTACTCCTGTTGGCTTTATTCTCAGAGAAAAATCTACACAGTATTAAAAGTGGGTACAGGGTAGGAGTGAGAAGCAAAGCATGTGGTCCCGAGACCTTCTGGCCCAACCTCTGTATAGAAGATTTAGTAGCAATAAAGTCAGAATTCCCTGTACAGGGAATTTTCATTCCCAGCACTAATTATATCTGCATACAGAGTTACAGCTAAGAAATGTTGAGGAGGTCTAAATCACAGTGTTCTTATTCAGTTTTCCCCTGATAGGCAAAAGATAGCAATTTATATTAAATACAAACATCAGGTATCTTACTATGCTCCCCAAAGCACATCTTCTACAGTAAGAGATAATACCACTGTCTCGATGTGCAATTGATCGATTTAAAAAAAACTTAGGCCTGGAAAAATGTGTCTACTTCTTTTGTAATTGTGTGTCTATGTAAATAATTGAACAAGAATTAATATTACTTTCCTTATTAACAAGGACTGTGTTTATATATGTCAGTACCCTTCTGTCATTTTTCTCTCTCCTCTCCTTCGTCCTCTTTTTTCTCCTGTATTCAAATATGGCTGAATGCTGGATCCAAAACCATTTTCAGGATTGGGGAAACTCTTTGATATTATACACATCATTTCAAGCTTTTTAGAAAAAAAAAATTCCTAGAAATTCTGAATATTCTTGAGGGTTCCTTAATACTCTCTGCTGAGTCAGAATCTAGAGTCTGAATGTCTTAGTCACTTTCTTTGTCACTGGGACAAAATACCTAGCGCCCACAATTTAAAGGAGGACAGGCTTATTTTGGCTCCAGTTTGGAAGTTTCAGTCCCTGTTCAGTAGGCTTAAACAGAAGACAACACAGTTCACTCATTCCCTCATTCACTTACTTACCGGGCACACAATTTTTTTGGTAACTTCTCTGTTCCCTGTGAATATCATGGTGAGCAAAATAGAAAAAGTGTCCTCAAAGAGGCTTTAGTTTGATGAGTGAGACATTAAGTGACTGTGTAGAGTACATTTTAAATTTAAATGTTTTGAAAGAAAATCTCATAGTGTTTTAGAATGTAAACCTTAAAAAGTCACCTTTAGCTGAATCATTGTATGTAACTTATTGAAACTTCCATTTTCATATTAAAATTGTAGTAGAATCCAATCTGCATGCAAGTTGTGAAAAATGACAATTTAATAGGAAAGAGAGTAAAGAAGGATAATGGGGAGTTTTCACATTTATTAAAAGGAAATCCCACCAGTTCTTGCATACTTTAAGAAAGGACTTAAGGCTTAAAACTTGGCGTCGCATGTAAGCAAATTTGTACCATGTGGCTAAGAAGTGATTGAAAGAGATATATGCAGCTTAAAAGTTGGGATGAAAGTTGGTCCTGATTGGGCTGTAAACCTGTCGCTGTGGTGGCAAATCATCAGCAGGCTTTGTACTACAGTCTTCCGGTTTTCAAATGAGCCCAGCATCTGTTAAGTGTTCCAGTATAAAGACATTAGTAAAGTGCAGACTTTCAAGTTTTAGTGCTCAAAGCACAGTTTATATAAAAACTGGAGGCCATTTTCCCTACTATTGGGAAAAAGCAGGAACTAATCAGAAAAAAGAATAAACACAATCAAGGAGAAATTGTTTTTTGGAATAAAGAGAATGATCATCATATGGCTAGATGTAGAAGGACTGGTCTTGGGGCAGCTCTGTGAACTTTGTTTTTCAATCCATATAATGTGAAATTTCAGCAAGGAGGAATGAACTCAGAAGAGAGCACTCATCAAGAAGTGCAGTTTATCACGTGAAACCTGATGCATGATTCGACACAGATCATCTCTGGACCTTCTTTGGAGGTTTTTGTCAGAGGTTACAGTGCTGCCTAAAGGCAGAGGAGCTCATGGGATCCTATGCAGATATACTCAACGACCAAAGTTCACATTAACTTGGGATCTAATATCATCATCACCAACGTCCCACTGCCCCAACAGCCTAGAAATGAGAGTTGATATGTAACATGCCGTGCAGGGCTCTTGTGTGAAGATGTTAACACTAACCAAGAAACAATATGACAGAAGGAGTCAAACCTGAGGAAGTCAATCACGTTAAATATTTAAAAAAATCTACTCAGCTGATGTTGGGCTTTGACAAGGCAGAGAAAGAACTGGTTAGCCAAGAAAAAGCATCTGTTTTCTCCCACTGATATCACAAAACTACAGAAGAGATAAGGGGAGGGTAGCAGATAAGAGAAAGTTAAGAGCAGTTTATCATCTATAACTGTGGCAGACTTTGTGTGAGTATTTTGTATCTGTTATCTCATTTACTTATCAAAACACATCTTTGTTCCTATTATTTCTTGCACCTGTCAGGACTCTGAAGAGCGGAGAGATTATGCAACTTTCTCAAGTCATATAGTTAATGGTAGAAGCAGAATTAGAACCCAGGAATGTTAAGCACCAATATGCATTGCTTTCCTAAGCTTTTCAAAGAAGTAAGAGAGAATGTTCTAGGATTCTAAGATTATGGATTCTAAACTTCTAAGACTCTGGTAAGAGATCAGAATGAATTTTTGGAGGCACAAAGCTGAGTCAGGAATTACACAACTCAAGAAAAGAGGTTGGTACCAACTACAGGATGTGAATGCGGGAATATATAGAAATGGGAGCAGTGTACAAGTCTTGAAATTCATTTTGTATTTCCACAAAGAATCAAGAAGAAATTATTTTAAGAAGTTGAAGGACAAGCCCTTGAGACTGGAGTTTATTCTTGGTTCTTCTTACATGTCATATAACCTCATTCATATTTCCTTATGCATAAAATACAGCTAATAATACTGTAGTTATTGGGATAGATTGAGATGGAAACTAGTAATAATCAGCAGAAAGAAAGTAAAGCATCTGTGGGATTGGAAAGCACACAAGCCAATCAGTAGGGTCACAGGGTTATGAACATTGAGAGATAACTGCAGGAAGCAGCAACCTAATCAGCTACATTGTAACTGGACAGTCTAAATAAAGGGGCAAAGAAATCTTGAGTGATGTTCAGTCCTAACTAAAGGAGAGAACTGTTGTCTTCTTAGTTCTCAGATGAGGAGCTGTTAAACTCAGATGAAATTGCTCTTAAAGTCAATGAATTCCCTGTTATTTATGTCATGCCCACCAGGCAACCCTAGGACCATGGCATGTTTTTTTTTTTTTTTTGGAGCTACTTTTATGCTGGGAAAGGGCCTTTTGGATTCTGCTTAGTTTAAAGGTACATACTCACTTCATTCTTTTATATAAATCATCTATTACTGTTAAACAACTTATCTCAAACTTAGTGGCATAAAATAACACCTTATTTCTTGGCTTGTATAGGTCAGGAACTAAAACACAGCTAGACTGGGTCCCCTGTTGGAGTCTCACAGTGAAGACATACGCAGGGCTCTGTTGTATACCGTGGTAACTGCAGTGCTGTGGATACAGCTATAAGTTTGACTTCAGGGTCCAGTGGGTGTGGGTCTGCTCCCAAGCTCACTCAGGTTTGTGAATAAAGTTCAGTTGTCTGCTAGCTGTGGTGCTGAGGGCCTCAGTTCCTTGGTAGATGTTGGCTGCAAGCTGCTCACACGCAGGTCCATGTCTCGAGGTGCTTTCCATCATGTAAGCAAGTGAGAGAGAACATGCAAGAGAAGTCACAGTGCTTTGTTACCTAACGATGAGGACAGTGCCATACAACTTTTGCTGCATCTCTTTGTTGGACGAAAATGCTAGGTCCAGATCGTATTCAAGAGAAGGGGAGTACACATGGGCATCAATACCAAGGAATAGGAATCACTGGGTCCATGCCAGAAGCTGCCTGTTGCACTTGCAACAAAGATACCACTATCCATCGTGATTATTGACAACTGATACAAATGATCATGTAGAAAACACTGAAATCCCCTTTACTCAGTCAGATATCTACTCTGTAAAGGGAAATTTTAGATGCTTGTTTTTCAACTGATGAATAATTACATCAAGTGAATCAGTCCTTCTGAATTTATTTAGGGCAATAAAAATGCAACCACTCTCTAACCTTGATCTACTGTAGTCTCTGACATGGCCCTCTCTTCAAGCAGCCTACTTTTGTGCAGGCTCAAGTGAATAACACAAGTCAAGGTCCCTTGACATATGGTTTTCAAAGTATATTTACACTCCATGCAGGTCAACAACCTTGATATTTGGCAGAGGTCTCTGAGCAGATGATGGAAAAATTTTATCCCACATTTAAGCCAACTCTTGTGTCAATATTTCAACTTAGAAGATAGAGATAAATTGAGAGAATGGAAGAGGAAAATAGCAAAGGATGGCAGGGCGGGGGAGGAAAGAAGGGCAGAGAAACTTTCCATTAAGTCTCAAGCTTTAAAAGGGCTTAGTTCTTAATAAAAAAATGCAGCAGTAAACCAAAGAACATGAGACCTCCATATAAACTGCATGTTTCACCCAGAATAGTACGAATGGGATGAGAAGAGTTAAATTTAACTTGTGCCTGCTTTAATGAGAGACCGAGGAGAAAGGTGTTGGCTTGTTGTTGAATGCTGGTTTGTGTGAATGCCACATCATTTTGTTTGGGATAGGGGAAGAGAACCTTTGTATTTCTCTCCTATTTACCAACAGCAATGTCAGAGCTATTAACTTTGAGCAAAACAGAGACCTTGAGCCTTAAGAAAGGCTGCCATTTCCTTTGATTGCAGTTATTTAGAAATAAAGATGGTAATTCCAGTAACTTAGGTTATTTATTTTTTGAATAATCAACACTGTAAGGCATACAAATTCTCATAAGATCTCTTGGAGAGGGTTGCATTAAGGAAAGGGGTTAGTAATTATTAAAAAGTGTCCATCAAAAGTGCTAAGTAGAGATGCTGCCTGCACCTGGGTATCAGTTTAGAACACAGGTGCTGTACAGTATCAAAATTCACTTTTGTTTAGCCTTTGCTCAGTTGATGAGAAACCTAGAGGCACAAAACCTGGATCTTGAGCAACAAGGGGACTGCGGTCTGGTGGAGCCCACGGTTTAGGGCTCCGAGATTGCCCCTGGCCATTCTGTGACTTCTTTCCACGGTCCCCCAGGGTGTGGCCCCCAGCCAGCCCCTGGCTCCAGGTAGTACCCAATACCAACATTTTCAGGAGTGTTGTATAGAAAAATGGTCCACACAATGACCACACCCTAATCTCTATGAATCTTACACTGCGTGGCAAAAGAGACCTTGCAGATGTGATTAAGGATCTGGGGGGATTATCTTGGATTTGATGGCCAGGCTGGCAGCAGGAAAATCAGGGTCAAAGGAGGAGATGTGATATTGGAAGCAGAGATCAGAAAGATCTGAAGATGCTACACTGTTGACCTTCAGGATGAATCTAAGGAATACGGGCATCCTGTGGAACCTGGAAAAGGCAAGGAAATTTATTAGGACCTCTACAGCTGTAAGATAATAAACCTGGATTGTTTTAAGTCACTAATTTGTAGTAATTTGTTACAACAAGAAACTTCTATGAATAAAGATGACAGTTGATTTCTTACTGCATTATCCTTTATCTAGAAAAGAAGGATTAGGCCCCCTATTGACTGTAGTATGTGAGTGTGTCCAGATGAAGAAAACCTACACATTTGAAGGAAACTGTCCAATAAACAGTTATGCGGGTCAATGAATGAGGAATGAGGTTGAGTTGAAAATAAAATAGATTTGAAGGACATTAATTATAATTGTTCAATTAAGCCCTAGGCATAGATGAAATCAATCAGAGAGAAAATACAATCTCCCCAATTTTATATTAGATTTATTTGCTTATAACAGCACACTTAAAATCCTACTCAGATCATTTCACTAAGCACTCAGGACCAATATATGGTGCGCCAGCTTCTGTCCAAATATCATGTCTGTGATACAACATTCAAGAAACTCAGTTTGGAGAAACACATAGGTGTATAACTAATTGCCATAGATTTTCTTAAAGCAAGGTATAGATGTACTGTGACTATAATACAGTTATTGTGTGCCAGAATAGAGTCCGTATGAAGTGAAATGAAGGCTGTTAACAGATAACAGATAAGGGAGCAGTCAGTTCCACTTAGTGAAGTTATGGTGTTGTCCTTTGCTACGCTGTCAGGGAGACACAGGATCCCTCAAACATGCCAGAAATGTGCCAGGGGATTTTCATGGGTTAAAAAAGTCCAGGAGACTTGACACTGAGCTATTGATGTCACTTATCATTCCTTCCAGGTAGTTTTGTTATGATATGAACTAATGTTTGTATACAACTATTTCTAAACCAAAGTCATTGTATTGGACAGAATGACCACAAATAAACTTTGGCTGCAGGAGTTAATTTATTTTTCCACCACATCCAAGAGGAAATATATTCATTGTTATAGATGCTATGCTTTGGTACATTTGTTCTCTAATCCTCATGTCATCTCGCTTAATTTCATAAACATCAACTTTTTGTATTAACTACTGACATCTTAGTCTTAGCAGACGGGGTGAAAATTTTAAATAATTTGGCGAAAGTCAAAGCAGTCAAGTAGACTGAGATTTAGACCCAGCACAGGTGTCTTCTCGCCAGAAAACATTCCCTTGGCTGCTTACTTGGTTTAAGTGCCCTTCCTCTATACCGTTAGCATATTGAATATACAGCATGTACTTAACACTGGCATTTGCAGTAATAACAGTGATGCTTGCTCTGTGCCTTACTGTAGTTCCTATACCTATTACTTATGTTTAAGAGTGTTATTAATATCAGCTCGTTTAAACCTTATAACAGCCCTTTGAAGTACATGACAGTATAAATACAATGTTTATAAGGTTCCACCACTTGCAACCAGTAAATTGTGTAACTGAATATGTTTCCCCTTTCACCTTGGCTGCAATGAAGTTCTGAGTGAAATTCGTATACCTGTGGCCTCCATGGCTGCGTTGTACTTTGTTCCCTAGTCAGGGGACTATTTAAATTTGGGATTTCCCTTGTTTTGATTAATCTGTAATCTCTTATATTCTGTGTGTAATTGCACAAACCATGTTAAGTTGTTTGTGGAAAAAGTTGGGAAAATGAATGGTAAATACGCTTATGATGACTATCTTATCCCTAGGCCCTTGCCCTCACTTTAAGTAAGAGCTTAAACTTTATATTTTTCTATAATGATAAGAATGTGACTTAGGAGTTTTCCAGGATTTTATAAGAGAAAACTAAGAGATAGAACAATGAATTGTCTTCAAAGGAATTTTACTGTTATTGCAACTACAAGAATGTCATTAACTTTGATTTATTTTTTCTTCTGAGGGAAATGGATAAGGGAAATAATAATTGATAAGCATAACTGGAAAATTTCAACAATTTTCTCACAATCTCCCTTAATATTCTCTTCTAGTAAGCCTGAATTTGAAAATGTAGCTCTCTGCATAGCTGAATCATATTCCTTGTTTTAAATTCCTTTCTAACTACATATTAATGAGCTGATTGTATTTGCTAATGTGTATATTACCATAATACGCTTTTAACTGAAGGTACATGGAAGATCTAAAAGTAGGATTCAACTGAATAAAGAAGATGTGTTTTTTTTAATAAAATGAAGTCCTACTCAGCCATAAAGAATGAGAAACTATAGATATTTATAGCTAAGTGGATGCACATTGAGGCCATACTCTTAAGTGAAATAGGACAAACGTGTAAATACTGAATAGTTTCTCTGGTGTGAGAAACTAACAGTGGTAAATAAGGATCAAAATGTATAATTAATATTGTGAAATAGGAAGAAAAGGTCTAAAGGAATAGGGGAAGTAGGAGGGATAGGAGAAAGGAAAGAAGGGAAAATAAAAAGTATGAGTAAAGAAAAACATGGAAGGAAAGACTTTGTAAATAGGGAAGGGTGGAGGGGGTGAAGGGAGGGCAGGGGAATGGGGAAGAAATGAGAACCAAGACCTGTCATGTAAAGGTACAAGTTCCTGATGATTAATGTAACTGTACTATGTACCTAGAATGTACCAATAAATGTAATGGAAAAGAAAAAAATGGATCTTTTGGAGTGTCTGATTTGAATGCCATTTTAGTTATTTGAATTAGGTAGTAATTATTTCACAAGAAGCTTTATAATGACCAGCCTTTTTATTAATCCTTATACAAGTAATAGCCAGTGTTTAAATTATATGGATCACCAGTGACACAAGTCTGTACCATATATGAGCTATTTTCATTTCCTTCCAGTTTCAATTATTTTGCTCAATTTTGCCTCAATATCCTTATCTGCAAAATAGGCTTCATGTGACATGCTCTGATAATATGATAGGTTTATAAGGAGGCTCATTGAAAAAGACACTTTAAAGGGATTCTACAAGCATATGTAGTTAATATGATTGTTTTTCAAGTTCAGTTTCAGATAGTATGTACTTATCAACATCTTACAAGCAAACTTATAAACATCTAAGAGTCTGAGAGAGATAAATATACTGACACTGATGTGCTGAGAAAGACATTTGGAATCTGAGAGAAAGGACTGTGCTTGCTATTTGATATGGAAAGTATATCATTTCTCAGCCTCTGCTTTCTTATTTGTGATAAATGGCTAGCACATATTTAATGTACCTAGCATGTAGCAGACAGTGAATAAAAAGTCATTTTATGTTGATATGAAAAGAGAAAAAGTTAAAACATGGAAGGAAGACCATGGACAGAGGATACTGAACTACAGCATGGGAGCCCATTTAGGAAAACCCAATGGGAGCGCTTGTGTTGCCCCAGACCAGAGAGCATTCTGGATGCCTGTGGTGAGCATACTCCTCTCAGTTATGCTATTGTTCCTCTTTGTTCATCTTATATCTAACTGCTACTCAAATTGTTAGTCACTTTCATGACTAGACAATCATTTATTTTCCCAGACTATCGATTTTCACTTTTGTCACAACTGAGTAGAGTCCAAATGACTCATGAAATATTTTTTTAGCTTTGCCTTTGTCTCCTTTATGAAATTATCAGAGCATTCGAAACAGGGAAAGGTTTTAGAAGCCACTGGGACAGTTCAGTTCATTCCATATATGACCTTCCTAAAAGGGTTCTACCAGTGGTCATCAGGCCACTCTTTACTCTTCCTTCAAAATACCAATTTCTCTGCCATGTGCCAAGTGCTCCAAATGGAATGCATGTACTCATCCAGAGTCACCTTTTCTTGTCTTTTGGTTTTCGTGCCCATGAGTTATGCTGCATTTGCTATACATTCTTTAAAAGTTTCTTGATACAAGAAGGATATTCTGATCTATTAACAGATGCTGAAACACATTGTTTTTCTATTTTGAAGAGTTTCAAGAGACCATGAACGTAAATGGAAAGATACAACGTATTAATAGCCTAAAGCATATTGATGGGTCAAGGAAAAAATCAATTCACTTAGGAGAAAGGTTAATTAATTGGATGATTATATGACAAAGACATGTCAAGGAACTATTTTAATTGACAGTCACATCACTAGAGAGGAAGAAAAGAGAGAAAATTGTGCCCAGTCAGATGTTGACTTGGTGCTTTGTGGCACTGAACTCTGTGCTAACTAGAGTGAGAGAAAGTCCTGTGGTTTCCTGAAGGGCTTTGAGGAAAGAAGCAAAAACATTCCAGCTGCTCAGCAATAGCTTCTCTACCCTGTACTCAGGCCATATTATTCACTTTTCCCACCGCCTACTAAGACTTGTTGTGGGTAAAATAACATATTGTACCTCTTATTAATTGTGGAAGAAAGATTTGGTCTGCGTTAAATGGACATCAGGCAACAAAAGATGTGTGTGGACAGGGCAGGAGATTCATAGCATTCATACACTGAAGACAAACCCTGTTAGGAAGACTACATGCTAAACATAATTTCCAAAAGCTAGTAATCAATGAAGTCAGTAAAAGTATGGTTTTACAATAGGCAGCAATTCTGATGATGTTTTTGAGTAAAAAATAATGTCAAGGAAACCTTTACATGTAAAAGTAATTTTAATACACGTTGTTCCATTTATGTCACATAAAAGAGCTTATGTAAATAGTGTTACCTTGTGCTACTTGTCAGATTTTTGCCTCTCACCTGGAACTCCATCCTTCATCGCCCTGCTTGTTACTGGACTGGAGCTTGTAATATTTCCTTTTGCCTGTAGAAGGTGCCAGAGAGACACTGCAGAAGAAAGGTGCTTCCTTCCTTTCCTAGTTTCTTGTGTTGCTGCTTGGTAGGTTCCTAAGTACACAATGACCAGTAGCGTGCTGGACACACTCACCTCCAGCTTGCTGTTTCTCACACCAGTTCTGCTCACCTGCAACCAGCAAGGGTTTTAGGCTTTGCCAGCGTGCATTCCTGCTCTCCAACCTCAGTTTCAGGACCGTGGACCATTTCCGGTAAAAACAACACAGCAAGATCTCAGTAGGCAGTGTCTGTATTTCTCCAAATGAATCTGAATCCTTGCCTTAGGGACCCTTTCCCAAATTTGCGCCGCCATTGTGTGCCCTCCCTCCACACCAGAGTACCCTTTAGCTTTCTCTTTCATCTTTTCTTAGGATCTAATGCTCTGTTAATAATTAATAACTATACATTAAGCATTTCCTCTTCAAATTACCTTATGGTTTCTGTCATCTGCCTGGGCTGGATATATACTCTATGTAGCAGGTGATTTTTGGAGGCTGCCCAAATCCACTGCGCACATTTTCCCATGCATGCCAGGACAGGCACCTGGGCCTCTGTTAAGGCATTTCCTGAGCTAGGAATGTGGTGGGGTGTTCACCTCTGGATACAGCTTTCAGTTACTGAAAGATAGGAGATGGAGGGTGGATATCCTAACCTCCTCCTTAAGTAGGAGTTATGTGCTGTGGTAGCTCTCAGAGCTCCTTTAGCGTGATTGAGCCTCAGTTGCTCACAGTGATTATTTGCTCAATAAATGTATAACTTATCAGCTTCCTTCCCTTCCCTGTCTTACCAAGCAGTGGATTTAGGAACTCAGTTAATCTCAGTCCAAATATTATTCTTTATATTTACTTCAGTAAATCTTATAAAGTTAGTTTTCACTACATATTAGATAAAAACAGACCTTTTAGTGTAGTCTAATTATATAAACTCTAGAGTATAGTTATTGTATATACAAAAATAAAATTGACTTGTTTGAAAGTGAGTGCCGAGCAGCCAGTGGACTGGGGAGGAGCTGAGCTGTGTGAAGCTGAGCTGCTACCCCACCACCACCCACCCTGAGCCTCCGAGCAGTGAGTGGGGCCTTGTGGGTGCCTACTCCATCACCCCTCCACCCCGCTGCCTCTGGCCTCCTGGCTGTGCCAGTACCTGGATCCACACCGCAGAAGCACAGGGAGTCACAAAGGCCATTGACCTGAGCTCCAGAAGATAGAACAGAAGAGAGCAAGAGAAAGAGGGCCTCTCTCAGGCTGCTTCACGAAAACTGAAGCCCACTGGAAGAATGAAGAGAATCTCTGCAATAAAGGCACATCAGACCACCTTGGTTGGTAAGTTGGAGGGAACAGCACCTCACATCAGAACCTGGACTTCTTCAGGGGAAGGCAGCTGGAACCTGCACTATAGAACCTTGCAGAGTTCAACCCTGAAGGAGGTCAGGGAGCTCAACTTGTGCCTTGCAGCCAGAAATCAGCTTGAATCTCAAGGGTCTGCTCCTGGCTTGCTGAGACTAATTGACTTAGATCCGCACACTACCAGCCACATTGTCAATTGTGACAGCAGAGACAAACCCTGAAGGAGGCCCTTCATTTTTATTTTTTATTTAAAATTTTTTTTCTTTTCCTCTATATTTAATTTTTATTTTTCCTATGCTTTTCAAATCTTTATTTTTTTTCTTCCTTTTCTTTGTTTTCACTTATTCTCTGACTGTCCCACATTGTTCTTTATCTCCTTTTTTGTTCCTGTTCCTGCCCTAATTTGGATTTCATCTTTCTTTTTCTTTTCTTCTCTCTTTCTCTTTTTCTTGATTGTCATTAGTTTCAAAGGAAAGTGAGTACAGTTCCCTATTGCCTTTAAGGTTGTTCTATTCTTGTCTTTATTCTTTCATTCTGTCTTTTCCTCTTGTCTTCAACAGTTTTCTAGAGTTTGTGTGATCTTCCTCTGTCTTCTGGCCTCACTTCTAACCTTCTTCTATCCTTCTACTTATCTATTGTTCTGTCCCCAATGCCTTCTAAGTGCCCATGATAAAGGTTAAAGTTCAGTATTGAAGAGTTTATTCTCTATAAACAGATTTTGGGCTGGTCCTCGGTTTTGATTTAATTCACATGGTTAAGGGTTATAGATTAATAACTACCACAAATTGTCATTTTATAAGATGTGCTTGATGCGATTGTGTTGCTGATGGTGTCACTTGGGCTGAGGTGTTGTGATTGACCAAATCAGTTGTCCTTCCTGGTATAATGAAAATGAGATTGCCTCAGAGTCATTGGAGACTCAAAACCTAAAGACCAGCCATATCTGGAAGGTCAAGTATCAATCCAGGAATTAAACCAAGGACAGTACCAACAACAAAATTAGAAGACATTTAAGCAGGCTCCTGGTGCAGCTGCTGCTGGCCAGGGCAACGTTTAGAGTACTGTTTTCCTAGAGTAGTGTTTTCCAATTTTGGGTAAGTGCTGGAGTCTCCTGGAGAGTTTTTGAACATTATTAATAGTGTACTTGAGCCCCACACTGACAGTTTAAATCAGAATCTTTAAGGCTGTGGCTGGGAGTCTGTCTTTTAGAAACTACACAGGTGATTTCAAGGTGCAGCCAGATTGAAGAACTAATATCTATGTCAGTGTTTCTAAAGCTGTGTCACGTACACACGTTTTCTGTGAATCTTAACTAAATTTCAGATTCTGATTGAGTAGCTCTGGGATGGGATCCCAGATTTTGCTGTTTTCATTTTTTTTTTTTAACTGAGGATTTTTAAACTAAGCACTGAACTACATTCTGATTCCAATCTATTTTTCTAAATTTATTTTTTTATTTTGAGACAGGGTTTTCCTATGTCACTTAATCACTAGCCAGGCTGTGCTTGGACTTGTGATCCTTCTGCCTCAGCCTTCCAGGCAAGAATGATAGGTATGTACCACTGTTCTCAAGAGATTTTGCATTTTTAATAAGATCTCAGATGAATCTGCTGCTACTGTTAAATCACAGACAATACTCAAGAACCAAGTGTCAGAAATGCTATTTCCTTTATCCATTTTTCGTAGATTTGGATTTCAGGTAAGATAACCAGAGCTACCATATTCTGGGCTGAAATACAAAGGTTGATTGAAAATTATGGTGAATGTTTAAATTTTAGAAAGTTTTTTTTTTCAGTGAAAACATCCCACTATTTTTGCCACTTTCTGAAGCAGTTCTGAAAGTTTTCTTTCATGAGTATCTTTATGAGGTGTAACAAAAGATGTGAATGCGGCTGCTGAGTGCCACCCAAAGGAAACGCAGGCTTGTGAAAACATTATGGTGTGTCCTCGCCCGCCTTATTCACTGTATGACTTCTGGCTCTTCTTCAAAGTCAAAATGCCTACAGTGGTAAATGTTTCGAATCATTCATTAAGCAGCCATGATCGTACAACTAAAGACTTATGAATGAGGACTTTCAGAAGTACTTCAGAAAGAGGAAACAGGGATAGGATAAGTGTGTTCGAAGTGAAGGGGGAGTATTTTGAGGGGGATTGGTTGCAATATGTCTTTTACTGTGATAATTTTTAAAAACCTACGCACCATAAATTTGGGGCATTATGTAGAAGCTAGGGGTGGCTTTTTGATTTGATTTCTGATTGGAGTAGGAGGAGCTCTTAAGACTCATTGTGGGCAACAGGTTACCATGGCAACTTTCAGGCAACTGCTTCATCCTGGGGTCCGCTGAACATCACTCCCAATCCTAGCAAGGGGTCCCCGACACACACAGCATTGGGTATGTGGCAGCAGCTACTCAGAGCGGGCTGTGTGTTCCTGGAGAAGTACAGCTGAGTTTGAGTCCCTTCCTCAGTAAACTTTAATGCCAGCTGTCATGATGCATTCAGAAATAATTCTCCCTCAGGAAAAAATAAACCACAATGAAGAAGAAACTACCAACTGGAGTTCAAAGGTTTTAGTATTCTTAAAATATATCACACACACACACACACACACACACACACACACACACACACACGCATTTATATATATTTGACTACTGAAAGCAAGAGTGCCAAAGGAGTAGGGTACTCTTTACCGCAGAGGGAATTATTAAATAAAAATAGTTCCTTCAGATTAATATACTGGGTGTTTCAAAAAAAATAAAAATCACAGGCACACTTTTTCATTTCATTTCCTCCCATTATATTCTTTGTAATACTCAAATATACCACATATGTATGTTCTATTTTTATCAAGCCAAATATAAGAACAACTCTGAGGCTTGGCTTCAGCATCAAACTCCCAGTTTCTAATATCCATGGGGGGAGAAAACCTAAGTCAGAGGGGAAAAGTCTGAGACGGCACACTTTGCCTTGGGGATACATTCTGCCCACCCAGCTGATTTTCCCTAGAATGAACAGCTTATTTAATCCCTGGAATACCAGGTGTGGATGTGCTGCTCCCCGCCACCCTGTGCTGTTTTCACATCTTTTATTAGCTCTTTGTTCGGGACTGTGTTGAAAGTCGCAACCCAAAGAACAGGTTCTTTAAGGACGGGAGCCGTAGGGAGTGACATTAGCTTACTCCCTCTGGAGGGAACTCCTCATTCCATGAAATCCTAGGGAAGCTTTACAGCACCCGCATGAAGTGGTGGACATGCTATCAGCTCTGCTTCTAGCCAGAGGAGGGGAGCACAAGGGGGCAAGGCCACCTTCCCCAGAGAATGTCCTCGCTTTTGCCTGAAGGGGCTCAGGCCTTCTGTGATAGCTGTATGTATGTGAGACATGGGAAGCAATTGCAGATTTTATATAGACACTTTATGGGCCAAATACAAACCAAATCCCATGGGATGTACTTATGGAATGGATTCATGTTAGTGAGCAATATTCTTAGATAGTTCTGTAATTGTAAAGAGTTTGGGGACTTTATTCACATTCAGACAAACAGACCAGAAGCCACTGAGGTTGGAGTTTTTGAAGCTGGGACCAAAGAAAGTGCATTTTGCTGCCTTGCTGCCTTCTCAACAACTTTTTTATTTTGCAAGGTAAATGTTGACTGCAGTGCTGTCACTGTGCATGGAGGGCGGAGTTGTGGTATGAACACTGGGCCGTCACTTAGGCAGAGAAGTCAAGGGCTGTCATTTTTCAGAAGTCAGCCTGGGCCGCCAAAGGGAGGGAGAGAGGAGAGAGGAGAGAGCAGGAGGAGAACAGATGAGAGAAGAGGAAGGGAGAGTCCGCAGACAGCAGAAGGGGAGAAGAGAGGAGAGAAAAGGGACAGCCAGGCAGAAGCTGGGGGAGAGGAGGTTGAGGGCAAAGACAGGTGGAGGCTTGAGGAGGGAGAGAAGGGATGAAGGGTAGGTGGGGAATTGGGAGAGGAACAGGAGCTGGGAGGGCAGGGGAGGGGAACTGACACATGCTCGGCATTCACTGTATGTCAGGCAGCGTGCTCTGACATAAAGTACTTCGCTAAACCCCACGAACACCCTGCAAATTAGACACATTTTAATCCTCAATTTGTAGATGAAGAAATAAGGCTCAGAAGCGTTCAGGAACCTTCCTGCGATCACAGAGCAAGGAAGGGTGGCTGGTAGCGAGCACTCCTTTGCGTCCCTTCAAAACTCTGGTGTTTCTCTCCACACCATGTGGATTCCCAGCACTTTGGCCCATATATAATAGGAAAGAAGGCCAGAGAGCCTTTGGGGGCGGCCTTTACTAGAGCACGGGCCTGTGCCCAGGCGCTAGTGTCCCTGACCCTCAAGAAAACTCTGGAGCGTCACGGATTTTTGATATAAAACCAGTGACTTGAAAAGTGGCCTTAGGAAATTGACCATACACTTCATGAGGAGCAGCAGCTTTGGCAAGAACTAGGCTGAGTGGGCTTTTTTCCTTTTTACTACTTTAAGTCGTAACTGTGACATCAGCACTGCCACCCCCTCCATAGCCCCTGTCACCCACTAACCACGCTGCTATCTAGTTTCACATCCACCTAGGATTCCCGCCTGTCTGGGAGTTTACGGACTAACTTACAAGACTTCGAAGGGAACCTTCACCTCCTTTTTTTCCCCTTCCCCCAGCCCAAATGAAATGATTAAACAAAGACCCAGGACAAACCCGGAGGTACTTGTGAGGTATGGCACATAGTGGGTATTCACAGTTTTTAGTTAAGTAGTGATGCATGCTCTCAGCTCTCTCTAGAAAAGTAATCAGTTGCTTTCATGAAAAAATCTTTGGTGTGTTAGGAAGTGTGCAGAAACAGTATTGCAAAAACTTCTCTTTTAAGTGGGTTTTTAAATTCTAATACACCCAACTCCTCGCTACCTAGGGGGGATGATTATTGCTCAGTGCAATGGTTCTGGTGTTTGTTCTTGGAAACACCCAATATTAGCACATCTGAGGGGTCAGGGACCTTTTTCATAAGATTCCCAAAAATATACTATTCAAACAAAACTTTGAGAACTACTGATTTTGGGGTTAATCCAGCCTCTCAGTTGTATACTACAAAGTCAGAGCTGTCTTTAATAGAATTTAGATGCTATTCCATTGAACATGAATGAGCAAGAATTCAAAATTGTGCTTCTGAAGATGCTAGTGTGTATTGATTTTCAGTGTATGTGAGTCAGTCAGGGAGCTGACTGATGGTAGATTTCCAGGCCCCAGCCAAAGGGCTTGTGCTGAAGCCAGGTTTTCTGTGTTTGAAATGCACCCCATGTAGGCATTCTGCTAACCTTATACCAATGCAGAGCCCTTCTGGAAAATACTGTTTCTGTCATGGGGTCCCACAGTCTCTGAGAGTGTACTTTGCTTATTGAAGACAAAGAATAAACTGTAAGTAGTTCTAATTGTCAGAAAATTCTTCTTGTAATTGAATGAATATAGAGTCTCATGTAATCTATTTTCCTGGTTCTTTTAAGTAGAACTACATAGAAGATTTCAATTCCCAGTGTTACTTTTCAGTGAAATACATTTAATTAAAAATGACTGTTTCTGTCCCGCGTGGGAACCTGTTTTGCTCCTTCAGTGAAGGCTGGGTAGGTGAGAAAAATGTAAGAATCCAAAAATGCATCCCTAGTGAAAAAACAAGAGCCTCTGCTATTTGAATAGCAACAATGCTTAGAAAATCCAACACTTAGGAAAGCTTCAGGTTCTCATTTCCTAGAATAATATCACAACATGCATAACCTAAATAAAACAAAACTGCATCATTCTGAGCTGGCTTCAGTGTGGCAGAGTTCTGTGTGTCGGAGAGGTGACAAGGGAAAGGGCCATGAAGAAGTGATGTGGGCGTCATTCAGTGAGGCAGGTACCCTTGTGTAAGAAACCACTGTGAACTCTGCCTGTTCCCCGGGGCCCACTCATTTTAGCCAAGCTGATGTTCCGTGCAGGTTTGGGAGCTGGCTGCTAACTAAGCCTGCAGAATCAGCTATAAGGAGTAAAGGTAAGACATTAACTGAGTGGAAGTTGGGGATGTTTCAGGCCTTTTCACTGGGGCTTTCTCAGACCCTCAGAGCTAAATTAATTCATCCAATGTTTTGCCTGCTTAAGAAGTAAAGCAAATACTGTATTCCTTGATTTTGGAATAAATGATTTACCAGTAAAGCTTCATAAGGCAGAAAGGATGGATTTGAACTTGAAGGAAGGAGTACCCAGAATGGCCTTTAGGGTATTAGGTCTACCATTTAAAACAATGCCATTGTGATAATGAAAAAGGAATTTTGTGTCGCAGTCACATATCTGGGACACACATAATAGGAATAGAGACCACAAGTCACTCAAATAATTGTTAGCATTGTTTGCTGATTATATGAGGCCACAAAATATATGAATGCTTAAATGTTCACTGGTGCATATTAATCATTATTGTTGACCTCAGTAACAGTAGTGCTAGTTTGCAGGTAGATATTAATGAATCAACACCCATGAGCTCTTTTTGAATATTTTTCAAAATTATTAGATAGGACAAGGAAAAAGGGGGGATTTAAATGACTATATGACATCTGGAATGCTGTTTTTGCCTCAGTCTTTAACTTAAGGAGAGCTTGAACTTTGGAGGTTGGGGAGTGAAAGGTAACACATCTTGAATGAGGTAGTTAGTAAACATCTACTGTGTTCAATTTTCTAAGAAAAGATTTCTTTCTGCTGCCCTAGCTAGGTTCAGGTTATATGACTCAGAACATCAGAACTTTTGGTTTGTTTAGATGTTTTTAATGATACAAGCCTTAGACTGTTTATTCTTTGTGGCAAGAAGTAAAAACAAGAGGACTCCAGGATATGACCTCAACATGCCTTCTAGGAAAATCTGGGCTGCTCAAGTCCTTTATGCTCCTCAGCATAAAATACAGCTCAGGTGAAATCATTGCCAACCCCAGCATCTGAGTATGCATGTTGATTGGTGTGAGATGTAGACTGTGCTGGCATCCTAGCTACGTCATCTCTGGGACATTTCCTTCCCCTGCCAAGCAGGAGTGCCAGCAACGGCTCTGCATATCTTACAGCTTGGTGGGAGTTTGAAAGAAAAAAGGTCAAGTGTGGACCCAAGGCATGCTGGTATCCGCCCGCAGCAGTCGCTGCTCAGAAGTTGTAGCTCCATTTGGAAATGTTTGCTGGTTTTTCCTAAAAGAAAGGTGCTGAGAAAGGACACATTCAGAGTTTTCTTCCTCACTTTGAGCCCCAAGTAGCTCAACCTAGACATGCTCCACAGTTTTGGAACCAATTTTGGGTTCCCGAACCACCAAGTGTGAAGCCCAGAGGACAGACATCTGCTAGCACAGAGGGGCTGCCTGAACTCAGATCCTGGGCCTGAGTCAGCCAACTGGTGGAGACCTCTCTCCCACCACACCAGAAGCTCATTTCACTGATACTCAGTCCGTGTTTTTATTTCATTAATAAAATATGACCTCACTTTTCTTTTGTAATCCAGAAGTGTGAGGATACATTTGTTGCAAACTGCATGCAGATGAAAGGGAGATTCCTTTCGAAACTACATCCTCTTACTAATAAATTTTTGATCTACTATACATAACAGCAGTGCATTTCTTGTTAAAACAGCAAGCTTCTTTTTTTTTACCAAAATGAAAAGGAGACATTCATTTCTTTATAAATATTTTAAATAGTTTAAATACATCTTTCATACCAAGGATATAAAAATAGCTTCTCTTTTTGATAAATAAAGATGTTGTCATTTACATGGCAAATAACGTGCGAATAGCTAACCACTGGCCACCAGCTCTATTTGACTGATTGTCTAGGAGAGGACATGCAGTGATAATTGTCCCTTTGCCTTCACAAAAAGAAAAATAGATCAGCAGGAGCTGTACACTCCCAAGGCCAACGGAGCTATGGATATTGTTCAGGAATGACAAACAGGCACTCAGGAAAAACCTTTGCTGCACTCCACAAAAGCCACCTGGGACAAAACTAATCCACAAAATCTTTATCGGGGACTTCTAGCTGCTAAGATTCTCAACATCCCTGGACTTTACCAAAGTCTGTCAAACAGACCAGTAACTTAATACCTGTACAGAAAAATGTTTATATTATTATGCTCTAGGATCTAGAAATTGTTTGCTACAGTATGGAGGTGGCTTTGCTTTCCCCTGGCTCCTTACACTTTCCTGCAGGATTCCCATCTTGGCTAGTCTTCATGTCCACCAGAGGCAAAAAACGGCAAACTAAAGCTGTCATGCAGTTGTGAGTTTGAAATTGGCAGCTGTATCCTATGTGCTGATATCATACGTTTATGGCTTTGTTGTCTTTCACTTCTGCTGTGCTTGTGATAACTTCCAGGGGAAAGTTCTCCAAGGGTTTAGTAGAGACGGATGCTGTTCCTTCTCTGTCCCAAGAGCCTGGCAAGTTTTCCAGACTGAAAGAACTAACAGGCCCCTCACTGAAGCTGCCCTCCTCTGATCTGCTTGGGAGAACCAGGTGCAAAGATGTTTCTGAGGAGGAGCAGGCGGAGGAGGATAGAGTCGCTGAAATAGACTGCAGAGGTGTCAGTGTAGTGTCTGAACGTGGAGAGATGCACCTTAAAAATTGTAAATGACCTTCTTGGATGACTTGGTAGTGGGAAGGTGAATATTCAAGGTTTGGAGAATGACAGAGGTCACTGTCTGCAGGAATTTGCTCATGAACTCCAGTTCGATGGGGGCTGCTCCCCACAGAGGAGGGATCCACACTCCAAATGTCAGAAGCGAAGTTACCGTGACAAAGCTGTGCTTGGTTATAAGCAGCCGTGCCTGTTTGCAAGTGCAGGCAAGGTTGGTGTGTGCTCCAGCTCATCCTGGTCTGTAAGCTCTCCCGGGAGGGACATACAGGGGCAGCACGGAAAGAGCAGTGCTGGGATGGCTGCTGAGGTGACAGAACATTTTCCAGAAGTTGCATCACATTCTTCATGTCTTTACCTAGCTGGGACACCTCGTGAGTCAATGTGGTTACCTGTAAATAAACCAGAAGTAAAGGCAGCAGTTAGCAGTATATAGTGTGCCCAGGTTTCAGAGTAGCATGAAAATGAGATTTCTTAGGAAGCCGGTCTGAAAGGCTGCTCAAACACTGAATGCAGTCAAACCCACATCGTGAATGAGTAGGCTGGGCATCTAGGTGAACATACACCCTGATCTAAAGCCATACTCATCCTGAATGCATACATAGTCTGGGGCTCTCACTCAGTGATTCTAAGGTTCTTGGAAAGAACTGGAGGTCTGGATCCATTGCCCCTTCAACATTGATAATGTTTTTTGCTTTCTTGGAATGAATGAAATGCAGAGCAGGGCACAAAAGTTATCAGATACTTGAAACAATGTGGAGGACCACAGACTGTATGACAGGACAGCCCTCGGCACACTGAGAATAACCTGCTTGGTTTTGCGATTTTTG
Source organism: Fukomys damarensis (assembly GCF_012274545.1). NCBI lineage: Eukaryota > Metazoa > Chordata > Mammalia > Rodentia > Bathyergidae > Fukomys > Fukomys damarensis. The sequence continues at coordinate 33,167,184 of NW_022900940.1, forward strand.
AGATTCACACTATTATAGGTCCAGAGGCACAGGGTCTTTTGGTGGTGGTGAGGGTGGTAAGCGAGGCTCACACAGGATCTGCTAAGGAGAGAGTTGTTGAAAAATGGAAAGCTACAAAACAGGAGTAAAGGAGAAAGAAAAAGACCTGAATAGTGAACAGGTATGGATAAGACTGCGGGAACGTGAGAGTCCAGGGAACCTTGTGAGATTCGGAGAACTGGGAACCTCATGAAATTGTAACCTAAAATGTGTAGATGTTCTTTTTTCAGTTTGCTAGGTGGTGAGACATTTGGTGTTTATCAAATCCTGAAAGGAAAATGGTCTTTAAATATGTAAGCAGCACTGAAGAGTCATTTTTTATTTTCTACTTAAAACTAATAACAAATTTCACTGGAGAAGTTGTTTTCCTAACAATAACATCCATGTTTTTAAATCATGTGAGACCACTAGAAAATTAAATTTGACTCAGTTATTTTTTACAAGCACTTGTGTTCCTCAAAGAGAGGAAGAGTTACATTTCAGAAAGCGGGACACATATATTTTCTAATTTTTGACTAGATTCATAACACTAACACAATGTTGTAACATTTTGCTTTCATTGTAGTATCACTTGGTGTTTTATAAATCACTGCCTTATCAAGATACATCATGTACAGGTATAAATTCACTATGATGAATGTGATTATTATGTATATCTAAATTGTACCAACAAAATTTAAAAATTTTAAAAATAAAAGACTGCATGATGGCTTGCTTTTACCCACAAAAATCGCAAAACTCCAAGAAGCAACTAGATCTCTAAAGGCCATCAGGTCAAAACAAAGAGCAGCTTCAGTTTCAGTGGTGCCAAACCTGAGACTGTTTGTTTTACACAGATTTTCTTCAACATTTAAATACACAGTCTTAGTTTATCCAGCGACTTAATTCAGTCCACTTCCTGTGAGTGCGTTCTGAAACTGATTGTCTCTGGCAGGCCCACGGGAGGTAGCACTCGCTCAAAATCAGGCATTTAAAAAGGCCAGAAGGAGTTTTTTCCTTGCTTTAGGCAACCAACTGGTGACACCTGCACTGAAATTCCCAGGCCAAACTATTTCTGCCCTTCCGCTGGCATGGAACGCAAGGGATCTGACCGAATACTTGTCCAGATTTTTCACTTGATCTAAAATTTCTAGAGACAAGAAATAGCTCTCAGCTTCACACTTAAGAAGTGAAACAGTGAACCCCAGGAAGTCAGTGAGCTTTGCAGTTTTCACTACAGGTTGTGAAAAGCATGATGACACAAAAGGTAAAAGCTGCCCGAAATGTTAATTCAGCATCAAATAGTGTTATCTCCAAAAATAATAGCAGACGCATTTAAACACAGTAAATTCTCTTCATGACAAGTTATATGTATAAGAAAAACATTTACCACAGGGTTAAAAAAAAAACAAACACACACTTCAATGAACTGCTTTTTCAGGCTTCTAAAGTGACCGAAGATTCTCCTTTTCGTGGCCACTCCCTTGACATCTAACTTTTACCGAGTGCTTGTCTCAACTTCAAGGTCCTGAACTTGGAATAGGAATCCAGGGTCTTGACGGGCTCCAGGAATGCAAACAAGCATTAACATTTTCAGAAAACAAATTACTATGTTAGCGTGAACTAAAAGGAGGAAAGAAAAGGAAATAGCTTTCTTTAGCTCTAGAAGAGTGTAATGATCAATTTATGTCAGGAAGATTTCTGTCACCGGGTCTCTGGGGACACACCCCTGCTCCTCATTAAAGACACATGAGGGAATTAATTCCTGTCAGGTAAGAGATCTTTCCCTTTACAAGGACAAAGCCAGCTGTCAGGAAGAGAGGCAGTACCTCCTGAAGGTGGAGACCATGTTGACACCGGAGGTGACGACTGCGCCACAGAAAATGCAGTCAAGTTTTACAGCACTTTGTTTCCTGCTTCGTGCTGGGCTTGCTAACAGAATTCATTCTAAAACAGGAAAGATGTTATTCTTAATCAAACGTAAAAAACAAAGAATCTGCGTTCAGAGGGTGGAGGTTGGTGAGGTTCAAGCCACAGATTTAAGTAAAAAGACTTGGAATTGCAAACAAACAAAAAATGTTGTTGGGTCTATTTTGTGAACAAGCCTCTTTCCAGCTCAGGAGATTTGTCTTCTAAACACAATTTAAAACCAGAGTACTGCAAAGAGATATAAAAAGAAAACAAACTAAATCATTCTGATCAGAGGAACCAAATTTTTCCTGTATACCTCAACAGCAGCCTAAAATCTTCAAATGTTTCTGCCACTTACAGTAGAAATAAAATCTCTTTTTGATCAGGTATTAAAACGTCTTCCAGTAGCCCCATCTCCTGTTTTAAATCCCACATCCTGTATTTCCCTTTTACTCAGACTCAATACAATGAGAGTCCCTCCTTTACACCCTGAGCTCTTCTCTGACTCCTGCTTTTTGCTTTCCTTCTCTCCTTTCAAACTTCTGATTCTTGATTTTTCTCTGCAGAGCTTTTTTTCCCTCTGATATTCACATAATAATTTTAGATCTGATCTTGCATCATATATAACTTTCTATTCTCTGACTAGGCTATGAATTCCTTTTTAGGGAGAAACATATTTATCTCAGTATTTTCTGGATTCAGGGCAATGCCTAGAACACAACATACATACAATTTGTATATTTCGAAGGTAAGAGTGAATGTAATGCCTGACATTTTGAAATTCTTTTTTGATTTTCATATCACTTTCCATTTTAACCTTATCTATTTCGTGGTTTTACCATAAAAATCCCTTTACTAAACTACTGAAAAATCTGTCCCTTTTTATTCTAAGTACATATATTAAAGATGGGTATTATATGACTGCTTAAGTTTTTATATAATATTTTCTAGTCTAAAGGCATGAGTATACCAAAGTTTCTAAGAAAAGGCAGAAATTCCGTATTAGGAATCCTTTTCTTATTGTTTTACCTCCATAATTTTTTTAAAAAAGGTCTCTTTTGGAAGACTTCTGCTAGAATTCACTTATCTTACTTTGTCAAATAGTCTAGTTTAAACTTGACTTCAATGGGTAGTTTGAATTCTCTGGGAAATTCCCCGTTTTTCTGATCCCTACATAGCACATCTACATTATGAATGTCAGTTTACAAGTTCAATTAAGTTAATGAGTTCTTTGTCAATTGAAACTTGGCTAAGTTTTTTACATCCCTGGTCACTACTCTGTGGATGGCTGTTCTTGATGTGGTCTTCTGATTCTTTGTACTTAAAGAGACTGTGTATAAGGAAACAATACACATTCTTCTCCTACTTGTGTACTGTTATATTTTCTTTGTACATTTTTTTATTCCACTCTTTTCTCCTCCTTTCTCTTCCTCTTTATTCTTCTGTGGATATGAACCCATCAGTATGGAATTTAAAACTTGGCCAAACCATCACCATCTGCATAATTGATTGTTCACATCCAAGACTTCTCTAGCCCTTCCACAGTCCTGTTAGAAGGAAGGAGCAATGAAAACACCATCTGTGATTCCAAGACGTTCAGTTTACCGTCAAAACTTGGAATATCTCAAGATTCTTCCCTTTTCTGTTCTCCCAGGATCATGCAGGAGCCACACAAATCAGCAGATGCTGAGATGTGCAGGCCACGCCTTTGTTTCTGCTAAGCACGAACAGAGTCACCTCTGTGATAATGGACCTGTCCAGGTAGTGATAATCCTACACACTGACCCTTCCATAGACTCAAAAAGGGAATTACAAACTAACACAGCTTTTTTATTTCCACCCCATCTAGGATTCCTCAGAGCTGCTATTGGCTTGGGAATAGTCTTTGCTGCCCTACATTTTTAGAGGACCTGGTATACTTCTCCCATGTTTAAGTAGCTTCACTGATGTAATGTTACTTCTTATTCTCCTCTGCATCATATTTCCTTAAGACTTTGTTGTGAGGATTAAATAATATAATGGATGTAAAACTTAGTCCACATATAGCTAGTATTATGTTGGAATGCTGGGTGGCTGGATTTGATAATGCAATACAGGCACTGAGCTTAGTTGAGAATTTCTGCATTTTATGAAATACTGATCCTGGAAACATTTTGCCCCCAAGGGAAAAAAAATCACAGTCACCTCTTGTGCCTCAGCACTGAGAGATACTCTTTTATAAAACACTTTTATATAACAAATAACAGAAGTCTTTATTTCTTAGTATTGTCTCACATGGATTTATTTTTGTAGTAGCAAGAAATAATGGCAGTAATTACAGCCATTGAAAAATATTGATTAAGATCTTGGGTTTCAGTCTAATGTTTGAGTAATTTATATAAATGATGTGTGAGACAAGATATAAGAATGTGCAACCTGGTGTTGATCAGAATTGAATAAGGACCAGTGTGGGGCTAAGGGATGGGATGGACAGGTACAGCAGGTCTTCATTGGTCTTTACAGTAGCTCAAGCCCCTGCACAATCCTGTCATAAAGTAAGTACAATAAGCCTTTGTAAATACGTGAACACTTGAAGGAATAGTAAACTGCACAGTGAATTTCTTAATACAAATTTATGCTATTTTAAATTGAATTTAAATAACTTATTTTCACCATCTCTCCTAAACACCACCATATGATACATAAATGTCACTATACTCCTAGCAGATAAAAATGTTCTGTATGATTTCAATGTCTCATAGAAGTTCCCAACCCTTAAAAATGGGAGATTTAAAAATGTTGTTTGATTATACAATCTAAGGTATTCAAAACTTCAAGACCTATTTTCAAGATAACGCCATGCACTGTATTTTCGGTTGTATTGTTTTTGGAGCAATCATAAATTTTTTTATTCTAGTGTCTCTTTAGATTATACCTTGGAAGTATGAGTTTCTAATGATGCCAGAAAAAAAGTATATCTTTTACAATACCTTTCTTTTTATATAAAATAGCTTTCCTTCATCTTAATATGTTTTCTCTTTCTCAGTCTTGGCTATTAGTACGGTTTTATCCATGGGCTCTGAGTATATCTGGAACTTTAGTTGGTAGGCAGAGAAAAAAATGTGATTTCCTTTTTTATGCATTCAGTGAGCAGATGGGGAATGCATCTGTTGACATAATCTTCTTAGCTTGGAGAGATCTTGACCTGTCACTCAATTTTTGCCAAATGTGTACACATTTTCCTAGTAGACACAATTTTCCTAAATTCATGGATACTAATTACACCAATTGTCTTCACCTGCCACAAACACATATACATTTTTACAAGCTCTGATTCAGGTAATTAAATAATCTTTCATTTAATCCTTTGTTAGGTTGCATATTTATCATGAGATTCAGACAAGTTCAATCAAACTCCATAAGTAGGCAAAACAAAAAAGATGATCGGCATAATTTCATCCTTGTGTGGTTTGCTTCACAAAGCATTCAAAAACAAGTGCCAGTCTTTATCTGTCAGCTAAAATAATAATCATACTTCGCACTTGCATACATTTCATCCAAGTGAGGATCTCAATATCATTGCTGACAAAAATTGCAACTCTTTGTCTACAGCTGGAGATACTAGAATGCTGGGAGGTGAAGTGGCCGGTCCCAGGTCATGCAGGAGTAGCACTCAGTGTTTTACTTTCACAGGTGCAGCTGCTGTCTCTTAAATTATAGTAATGGAAAAATTCTAAGTCTAGTGTTACCAATACAAAATGACCAATTGTAGTCTTCAAGGTGATTACTTCAGTGGTTTCATTGAATTTCTGCAAGCTCAGGCTTTGCATACAACTTTATTTCTTCAGCTGCATTATGACAACCCATTGCTTATCAGTCCGTTGCTTTCTACACGTTTTTCTGATTTCTAGTACCCAGATTGCTGGCTACCTAAGAGATCTTCACTGCTATCAGTAAACTCCAAACAAGTCCATCTACTCTGAGTATCAGCTGTAAATAACAGCACTCCTCACACATTAATGTGCATAGAAATTACCAGGCATCCTGAATGAAGCGTATGTTCAGACTCAGGAGGTCTGGGTGGAGCCTGAGATTCCACCTTTCTAACCTCCTCTGATTAATGCCAATGTTGCTGATCTGCTCTGTGCAGCATTGTAACCTCAGCTCCTATTCTCTTTTTATTCTGATTTTTTAAAATTACTTTTGGATTGACAGAAATCATATATATTTATGGTCTATAAGATGATGTTT
>NW_022900940.1:33173767-33199726 GCF_012274545.1 Fukomys damarensis
TATATATATATCCCCTATGGAGTGACTATTTCAAGCAAATTAAAACATCCCTTACCACGTCACTTTTTTGTGATGAGTATATTAAAGATTTACTGCATTAGCAATTTTCAGTATACAGTGCCTTGTTATTAACTATAATCACCATGTTGTGCAGTACATCTCCTGTATGTATTTCACCTGTATAGCTGAAGCTTTGCATCCTTTGACCAACACTGACCCAGGCCCTGCTAACCACTATTTGCTCTGCTACTGTGTGATCAACAATTAATACTTAATTTCTCAATGCTTATGCAACTAGGCCTTTCAGTTAACTCTTCCTTTACTGATCTTTCTCCAAGAGCTTTAAATTCAGTTTAACCAGGCTTTTAAAAATTCCTTTGGCAATCCATAAATGGCATTGAGTACTTTTAGGAAGCACATAGTTTTGGGTGGTTTCTTTACTGTGATGTTAGCAGGCATTTCCTTGATCCATTACATTGGGAGGAGTTGTTAATTGGTGGAATTCCAATTCTAATTCTGTTTAATTTTATTTAGCTGAAATAATTTTAGAAAGATATTTCCCTCATAAGTTATCTGGTTTCCCCAGTTAATATAGGGAAGGAAGGAAAAACTCTTGGTTTTCTCCTTCGTAAAAATCAATTTTAAATAAAATAGTTTTCCCTCTTATCCTCTGAAGTTGAGTACTTAGTTGTTTTTCTAAAAAAATTATGGCAAATTATGAATTCAAATGTGTGTTATTTCTTATTCTTACAGCAGAATGATTTCATCTTTGGCCAGATAGAAGACTTTGTAACAGTTTGATATTTGATGGTCAACTTTGTTGGCTATAAAATCTTTAGTTTACATTTTCTTTTCTTAAGTATCCTATATATTTTATTAGTTACTTCATCTTTTTAGAAAATGGGCTGCCATAAAGTCTGATGATAGTCTGTTTTTTTCCCTTGCAAGTTCTGTAAAGGAAATTTCTTGAATAGACATCCAAGGGATTTTTTTTGTTTGTCCTTTAAAGTACAATGATTCCTCTAGACTGTTACTCATTGTGAAGATTTAAATCTTAATTTTTCATGAGCTGAGTTATTAAATTATCATTTTTAGTTTTTATATAGTTCTCTTAATTTGACATTCTTCAGAGTTCTATTTTTTCTGTTAGATCTTTATTTCTCCTATTTTTCTCAAATTCCTTTTAAAAAATCTTCTTCATTTATATGCTTTAAATTTTCCTTCTTTCACCTGGTTTTCATGACACTTTTTATGTTGCTCCTAGTTTAGTATTAATTTCTAAAATAACTTTCTTTCACTTTTACTTTTTCTTGAAATATTTTATCTAATGCTTCCCTGAACTCCATCAACCCATGAGAAAGCTGTTAAAAATATAAAAATTGTTTCTTTAACGTATTTAAAACATGACAATGTATTTTTCATTTTATTTATAATTACTTGGGTATCTGTTATAACATTTCTATGCATTTAAAATAGCTCAAAGTTAAAGACAACTATATTTATTATTTATACTAGAATCTTATTTTTGAAATATATCTACACAGCTTTTCTTATTAAAAAAGCCCTCCAAGATATTTTTCTTTAAAAAAGACCTAATTGTCATGAATTCTCTCCCCTTTATTTCTGGTTATTAGAACTTTCAATGATCAATTTTAATTACTCTAAATCAGGACTCACAAAAATACAAAGGATAGGTGATATGCTTCTTATTTGAATTAAGGAAGTAATTCCCCTTTTACTTCCAGAGAAACTGACTAATGAGAAAGGCTGAACCTGAAAGGTCTTGGAGGAAGTTACTGAATGTCATGGGACTTAAAGGTTGCTTCAAGGATCTAGAAAAAGTTCTCTTTCAACCACTGGCAGACCTCTTCCCTAACTTAAGCTTTTTTGATAGTGGGGGTCTTAGGTAAAACAAAACAAAAAAATTTCCTAATGAACTCTTTAAAATACACCATTCAAATTGGAAAGGAAAAAGGTAAGCTGTCTATTTTTAGATATGACCTTATCTAGAAGAAACCTACTAGCAGAATTATTCTGATGGGATAAACAGAACATCTCTAAAATGAAGACCAAGACAAGGATGTTCATTCTCACCATTCCTATTGAATATACTTGAATTACTTCAGTACTTGAAATTTAAGCCACAACAATTATACAAGAAAAAGAAATAAAAGGAATACAGTTAGGAAAGGAAGAAGTCAAATTGTCCTTACTTATAGACAGTATTATTCTATACTTGGAAGATTTAAGATAGGCTCCACGAAGAGACATTTAGAGCTTATAAACATATTCAGCAAAGTTGTAAGATACAAAATCAACATTAAAAACCAGTAACTTTTCTATACACCAGGATGCACTGAGAATGAAATCAAGAAAACAATTCCATTCACAATAGTTTAAAAAAACAAAACAAAACAAAAAAACCCTTAGCGGTCAACCTAACCAAAGAGATGAAAAACGTCTATAGTGAAACTTACAGAACACTGAAGGAAAAAACTGAAGATACTATAAGATGGAAAGACCTCCCATGATCATGGATCAGCAGACTTAGTATGGCCATATTATTGAAATTGGTCTAGTGATTCATGTAATCCTCATCAAAATTCCAATGTCTTTCTTCACAGAGCTAACAAAGACAATCCCAAGTAAACATAAAACACCCAAATTATCAAAGCAGTCATAAGCAGAAAAAGCAAGGCTGATGTCATCAAATACCTGACTTCAAAACAAAAACAAAAACAGCATGATTGGCACAAAAATAGACACATAGACCAATGGAATAGAACAGAGGACAAAGAAACAAACCCAAACAACTACAAGGATCTGATTCTTGACAAAGGGACCCAAAACATATTTAGGAGAAAAAACAACTCCCTAACAAATGGTGCTCTGAAAACTAGATGTCCATTTTAAAATACTGAAACTAGCTGCTTATCTATCACCCTGTAAGAAAATCCAAAATGGTGCAAAACTTAGGTATAAGATCTGAAACTTTGAAGGTGTTACAAGTAAACACTGGGAAACATTTGATGCCATAGGTACAAGGGAAAGACTTTCTGAATAGGACTCTTAAGAGCCCAGGAAATAATAACAAGAGTCAACACATGGGGTTGCATCAAAGAAAAAGTTTCTGTGCAGCAAGGGAAACAACCAGAAGAATGAAAAAGCAGAGAGAAGGAAGGAAAATCTTTGTCATTTACTTTTATGACAAAGGATTAATATCTGAAACACACAAACTGGAAAAACTGAACACCGAACAACCAAGACAAAAGAAAGCAACACACCAAATGGACAAATGAATAGACATTTCTCTAAAGAAGAACTACAGATGACCAATAATAATATATGAAATATTATTTAGCATCTTTAGATCCCAAATGGCTATCATCAAGGACACAAAAACACTTAACTACTAGTGAGGGTGTGGAAGTGAATTAGGGTAGGGGAAGCAACCCTCAGACACTGCTGGTGGAAATGTAAATTAGTACACCCACTGTGGAAATCAGCATGGAGGTTTCTCCAAAACTGAAAATAGGAATTCCATCTGACCCTGTAGCATTCCTTGAAATCATCATACTGTATGGATACCTGCACACTCATGTTATTGTGGGACAATTTATAATTCCAACAATGTGGAACCAGCCTAGGGGCCCATTAGTGAATTAATGGATAAAGAAAATTATATGTAATTCTCTCTTTATATATTATATAGAAATATATAGAATAGTTCATTATATATCACTGATCAGATATATATATATACACACACACACACACACACACATACAGACATATAGAAAGAGAGAAGAGCGAGGAAGAGTATTATTCAGCTGTAGAGAACATTATGTCATTTGTTGAAAACTGGAGCAATCACCATATTAAGCAATAAATGCCAGACTCAGAATGAAACACATTTCCTGTTATGTCGAATCTAGAAAAAAAAAGGAAATGTCCTTCCAGAGGAAGAGACTTTTACTAGACAATAGGAAGCGAATAAAGGGGGGGATGTGTAAGGGAAGATAATGGAGGATAATATCAATATATGTTAATATACATATATGAAAATATTACATGGAAATCCAATAGTTAAGTTAATAAACACTAATAAAATATATTTAAAAAAGCAATGGTGGGTGCGGTGGTTCATATCTGGAAAACTTAAGGTCCTGTCTCAAACCGTAAAGAGGCTTGGCAATGTAGTGTAACTCAATGGTTGAGCATTCCTGGGTTTGATTCCAAGTGACACACACATGAAACAAACTAGAAATAGTCAACAAGTTTAACAAAGTTGCTGGATACAAGTTGATCTTGGGAAAATCAATGCATTTTTCGGACAATAGCAATGAACATAATCCAAAGTGAAAGTAAGAAAAGTTTTATTTAAAACAGCATAAGAATAATAAAATACATTTAGAATAAAATTTATAAAGAAAGTATAAAGTTATGTGCTGAAATTGCAGCATACTGCTAGATGAAGTTAAAGCAAATATAATTAAGTGGGCAAAAATCCCATGTTCATCTACCAGCAGACTTTCTATTGTGAAAGCAATAATATTTCCCAAAATGTTCTACAGAGTCAATATGTTCACAGTCAGAATCTCAGCTGTCTTTATTCCTGAAATTTATAAGATGCTTCTAAAATTCATATGGGGCCCAGAATAATCAAAGGAATCTTTAAACAGATGAATAACAATAGAGGAACCGCATTTTCCCATTTCAAAGCTTACTACAGAGGGCCGGGGGATTTAGCTCAGTGGTTCTGCTGCCTGCCTCACAAATTCAAGGTCCCGAGTTTGATCCCCGGTACCATGAAAACAAAAACAAAACAAAACAAAAAAACTCACTACAGAGCTGTAGTCATCAGGATAGCATGGTACTTACATGTAGATGGAAATAGATCAATAGAGTAGTGTTACGAGTTCTGAAATAAACCTTCACATTTTTGGTTACTCGGTTTCTGAAGATGGAGGAATGCAGAATGTTTTTTTTTTTGCCATTTGTAGTCTGAATCTTATTTTATTTTATTTTATTTTTTCAGCTTTAATTGAGTTTATTGGTACATTATTAGGGATACAGTACAGTTACATTCATTGTTGGGATCTTGTACCTCTACATGACAAGTCTTGAGTCTCATTTTTTCCCCTTACCTCTGCCCTCCCTTCACCCCCTCCTCCCCTCCCCATCTACAAACACTTTATTTTCATCTTTTCATTGTCTCACATTTTTTTCTTTTCCCTTTTTGTTCTTCCCCTACGTATCACACCTTCCCTACACCTTTAGCTCCTTTCCTCCCATTTCTAAATGTCAGTAATCTTATTAGAATCTTATGCATTGTTGCAGAATATTCACACCAGGGAAACTATTTGGTATTTACACATGTGGGACTTATTTATTTCACTTAGGAGTATATCTTCAATATGTATCCATTTTCCTATGAATGAATCTATTCTCTCGCTCTTTATGGCTGAGTAATATTCCATTTTATAGAAAAACCACATCTTCTTTATCCAGTTTCCAACGGATGGGCAAATAGGCTGTTTTAATAAATGATGTGGTGGCAACTGGATATCTATTCATGCACAAAATTCAAAGAAGATTGGTCCAAAACCTCATACCATATATAAACTTAAAGTCAATCAAAGCCATATAAATCTCTTAGAAGTACATAAATGAATCTTCATGCTGTTAGGATAGGTAGTGTTTTCTTACATATGATCCTAAAATCACAAGGAACAAAAGAAAAGCTAGCTAAACTGCAGATTAGCATAACTGACATTTTGGTGCTTCAGTGGACACTATTCAGAAAGTTAAATGGTAATGTATGGAAGGAGAGAAGAAAATTGTAAATTATGTAATCGATAAGGGCCTTTTGTCTAGAATATGTCAAGAACTTTATGAGCCAATAATAAGAACTCAATCACAAAGTGAGAGAAGGATCTGAATGGACAATTCTATGAAGAAGATAAGACACACAAGAAAAAGTGCTCAGTATTGGTTACAGGAAGGTGCAAACTAAGACCAGGATGAAATCTTTCATATACACTGGTATCACAATAGTTTTAAAGTCAGATAATAATACACACAAATGGTTGGAAAGGGATTGTAGAGCTTGGAACCTTCCCACGGTGCTTCCTGGAATGCAAAATGTTACTATTATTTTGGAAAACAATCTGGCAGTTCCTCAAATGCTTAAACACAGACTTGCCATATGATCCAACTATCCCGTTTCTGGGTATGTACCCAAAAGAAATGGAAACATATTTCTGCACAAAAAGTTGTACATGAATGTTTGGAGCAGCATTACTCATATTAGCTAAAAGTGGTAACGACCTACACGTCCATCAGCTGGTGAAGGGATTTACAACATATGGTATATTCATGCCCTGGAATATAATAATAAAAGGGCTGCTACACGGTGGCCCTTGAAAACAGTGCGCTAAGCAAAGAAACAGAAAAGGACAACCGTCACCAAAGGCCGCACGCTGATGAGCCCGCTGATATGAAGCGCCTACCACAGGTAAATCTATAAATACAGGGTGTAGATTAATGGTTGTCTCGGGCTCGGGAGAGGTAATGGCTGTGTTGGGGTTTCTTTGTGGCGAGGGAGTAGGCTGTATTTTATTATGTTGATGAACGCACAGTTTGTGAGTACACTAAAAGCCATCAAATGTTACCCTTTTGAAGAATAAATTGTATGGTGTGTTAATTACATTAAATAAAATTGTTTCTTTAAAAAAGGTAAATAGTATGGACAGCCAGACTACACTTTAAAGATAAAATCACTGTAAGTTGTTATCTTCCTACAGAGCTCATTTCTACTCAAACATGTTACACATTTCATTCTCTTTAGTATATATTTAAGATTCAAGACAGATAGAGAGCCTATGGCTCCCTCATGTCCAAGCAAAATAAAACCCTAAAACAACGATTAGAGCATTCAAATCAAAGTACATTTTGGTGAGTGGGAATGGGTTAAGAAGCTACCTTCATTCTCACATTTTAACAATGTACTTAGGTTCTACTTACGTTTCATTTAAGTTTGGCAGTTTTATTCCTTTGTGGTTTTATCATGGTTAAGCATTTTGAAACTGGCATACTGTGTCTATTTCTCTTAAGTCTGTAAGTCCCACAACATAAACACTTTTAAGTTAATATGGTGATTCATTTACATCAGGCTATTAAAGCTAAAATATGATGCATTGAATTCTAAACATTCTGTCATATAATTTTCTATTCATATTTCACATCGAGTGAGTCTTCATAGCAAAGAGAGAAGTTTCTCAGGTAAACATAGTCATTTTTATAAAATATATTCTTTTTCTTTTAAAATTTGCAATACTGTGGATTGAACCCAGTGCCTTCAAACTGAGCTGCAATCTCAGCTTTTTATTACTTTTAGGCAGGATGTTGCTAAGTCACTGAATTGCCTAGCCTGGGCTCGAACTTGCAGTGTACAGGCATGTGCCACCACACCAGCTTCAAATATGTTCTCATCTCCACTAATTGTTCAATGTATTCCATAAACACTGACTAATCATTTTCCATTTTGTCCTGTGTTGCACACTGATATGTGTTAGGAAGATACTTATACAAGAACCGCTCTTTGCTTAACTGAATTACAACCTTGTAAGAGAAAGGCATCACGATTTATTGTCCTTTTATTAAGGGAAGCTGTCTTGCTTTACATACGGCATTCACGAAGTCCTCACGACCCTTTATTATATCTTTTATTGCCAGTTAGCAGAAGAAAATATAAGCTTAGGAAAGTTGTTGTTTCTTTATCCCAAGACAAAGTTCTAAATATCTGCCTCACCTTCTTACCCTTTTCCCATAGTGTGTTTATGCCTTGATCCTCCTGAGGGAGAGCACTTTCCCTTGGTGGCTTCCTCACAGTGTCTTTCTGGGTCAAGCTGATTTCAGAAATGAGAGCACACTCTAACCCTCACCTACAAACCTTTGCAGAAATGGAGCATTTGACTTACACAGCCCATTATCCCCCCGGTGATTTTTTGTTGTTATTTTCAAAGCATTTCCTTAGAGTAGCACTCTTATTCCGTTGCAAAGCAATGGCGATGTTGTCCAAAGAGTGCTAATCTTAGTAGCTGCCCTACATCTTTTTAAACTCTCTCAACTGTGCTGTGAATGTAGGTTGTTGCCAGCATTATTCCTTTCCTCATGTTTCTGTATTTAGCCAACCAGTTTTTATGAAATCTACAGATTGATGAAAAATTTGTTTGTAATTTAAATCTTTAAGAAAATACCAGAACAAGGATTCTGCAATGGTCTCACACTTTACACAACACCTCACAGTTTGCGTAACACACCTCACATAGATTTGAATTTGTCTTTTTTGGTAGTGTCACTGTCATGCAGTATATCCCACATTTATGGATTCTTTTCTTGATTACTGCTCACCAAAAAATAGAAAAAAAAAACAATCGATAAAGCAATCAACTGATCATATATATGAAAACTAGAAAGCAGACAAAATAGAAAAATGAAATTTGAGCTTAAAATATTTTTTCTATATAAACATTACAGGAAAAGTGAAAAACAAAAGTAAGAGATTCTGAGTGGTAGTTTTACAGTTTTAAGCGCACCTGTATTTTTACTCAGGTTTCATGGACTTTAATGTCCTACTCAAAGCATTAAGACTGTATAAATTAAATGTAAAGAACAAGAATTTTCCCTTTAAGCTTCAACAAACTTAGCTTGAAGAAATCAGATATTTTACTATAAGCGAAATTAATTTTTAGAGAAGGATACTTGGACCATTGAAATTATATCTTGGCCTTTTTATTTCAATGTATGACAAGAGAAAACTATGTCCTCCTTCTAGAAAAGCAATCACAAATACAAAATCATACAGGAGAAATATTTTGTTTTTCAAGTAATTATTTGTTTTAACAGCTCTGCCATGTTCCACTTTATCAAAGGAAAACAATGCAGTGTGCAGATCTATAGCCCTAACTTGGAAAATTTATCCACACTCTAAAAGATGAAGATATAAACACTTTTTTTCCCCAGAAGAACCACTATTATTTGAGCTAAGAGGTCAGTCAGCTGTTAAAACTACTAAATGTTCTTATATGTGAAGGAAATAATTCAAATGGTGCTAATGGGTGGTTTATTTGAGAATAATACCTGCAAAGACTTTATTAATGAATGCTGATGTCCAGTTCTCCAATGAGGCATTTATTTGCTTTGTTTTATAATGTATTTTTAACAAGAGATAATTTGGGTATTCTAGACTTTGAGTAAGTTCTTGTGATTTGAGGACTTTCAATATATCTAGGGGACTACTTTTTCCTTTTCTGTCTTTGTTGCATTAGCAACAATCTAACTTCCAGAGAACGTAGGTGCAGAAAGCGAGATGGCATACATTCTCACAAGCTGAAAGAAATACAAGTTTAAGAGAAAACTGTGGATTTTATGACAAGCTATTCAATCCTTCATTGTTTCAAATAATTAAAAGTTAAATGTCAGTATATAAACTTCCTTTGTAAAATCTGCATCAGTACCAACCATTTTCTGTTTTTTTTTTCCTCATTGAGTTTATTGGTACATTTTAGGTATACCATACAGTCACATTCATCATTGGGATCTTGTACCTTTACATGACAGGTCTTGGTTCTCATTTTTCCCCCTTGTCCCTGCCCTCCCTTCACCCCTGGTAGCAACCATTTTCTAAATGTAGTCATGGTCACACTTCCCCCCCAGTGGTCATCATATAATGTCAAATTTCCATCCTCTGTACCAGCTCATGTGCTCTTGCCACGATCTACCCTGAAGGGTACCAAAGCCAGTCCCAGGTCTTCCTGCATCTTCCTCCTAAGTAATCTTCCTATCCCCTGTGCTGCTAGGCCTGGTATAAGGAGCCTTGACTACTTTTTCCTTGCCTTTTGGTAGAACCGTTTTGAGTTGTCCTTCACAGTCTCCCAGAGGACCACACCAGATGAAGTCTATCGTCCGCAAGCTAAACTACCCGTTTACATACCCTTAGTTATTGCCTTCAACCTCTATTATGCTGTACTCTTCCCCCATGCTTCCTGGATCACCTCCCAAATAAATACCTGCATCTAAACTGTCTCAGAAACTGCTGTTATGAGGAAGAAACTCCAATTAAGGCAATAATCAAGAAATTCCTTTTTTTTCTCTGTTCATAGTAAGTGGGTAGAAAAGGTAAATTTTCTTGAAATAGTAGACAAATGGCCCACAAAAAATAGACAAATTGTTGCCTGGGGCTGGGTGTAAGAATAGGGATTAAGTGTAAATTTGTATGAATGGTATCACTGAGCGTATAAAACATTTCAAAAATTTTTTCTGGTGATGGTTTAATCACTCAGTAAAACTGCTCACACTCATTAAATTATACCTAAAATGAATAATTAGTAATGTTTTAACTTATTTTTTATGAGTGCATGTTTATAATACAGAAGCATGATATTTATTTTGGGGAATTGGTACATGTGTATAATATATCTTGATCTTTCAATGCCTTTAATATCCCTTCTTTTCACTTCCTCTTGATTCCTTTACCCATCCATCTCCTTGAGTCCAGTCTTCTTGTTTCCTATACTCTCTCCTTTAGTTTATTTGCATTTTCCTGTGAATTAATGATCAGGCCTTAAGTCACTTAAAATCAAAGAACACATACACTGGAAGAGCACCAATTAAAATATCAATGTATTTATGATATCATCATAATTATAACTTAGGGTTTTTATGTTAAGTGATTTATCTAAATTATGGTATTTCCTTTCACAATGGACCCAAAGATAAGCATTATTATTATCTCCTTCTTATACATAGGGACAGGGAGCTGGAGGGCAAGTGATTTGTTAAAGGTCACTGGAAGGCTGAGTAGAGGTTCACCTTTGGTGGGCTAATGGGTAAGCACATGCTTCTAACTCCTATCTCCTACTGTTTCTGCTGGCAACTGGGATTTCTGTCATCCCTCACCACACCAGAATGAGCAAAGATAGGCTTCCATACCTCACTGTTGAGTTTGTTTATCTGCTGCTTGGTCTCCTCTGCTTTGATGAAGAGAACAGCAGTCCCGATCTCCGGATCTGAAAAGTGACACACACACACAGAACGAGCTGTTTCACATGTGAGAACCAGGGCAATTGAAATATGAAGGGAAGCTTGGGCTATCACCTTTTACCTTTCATAATGTCTGTGCATTGTCCCTAAGATTGGACAAGCTTCATGCACTTCTCCGGAGGTGCTGATATACTCTTTGCAATCAGACACACATTGTGGTGGTGACTGATTGGATTCATCCAAGACTCCTATTCCCCTGAACACAATCAGCACTAGGTACTAAGATGTCATATTTTTCTCCTCTCTGACCATTCTCTAAAATTGCTAACACAGTCAATACAATGTTCTTTTCCTTCTCTCTTTCCTTTCTAAATATCAATTCCTGTACCCATGAGAACATTTTCTCCAAATCTATTTCATCTACTGCATGTTTCCTGTTTCCTCCTGTGTAACTCTAAAAGATAATTTTTCCCATTTCCTAGTTTTCTCTTCTCTACTTTTTTTTTTCTCTATGTTACTCTTTCAAGTGGATTTATTTCTGTCCAGGACAAAAAGTACTGATGAATCAGTGCTAGCTGGAGTGGAAAAGATTTGATAGAATCAATTTCTCTATTTTTCTCTCTAATCATACTAATTCTCACCAATTATGTGTAGAAAACTTACTGGGGGTGGGACAGTCACTCAGAGCAGTCCAAAGCAGAGATATTTTGCAGATATAATCCATTCATTCAACAAATCATTGCAGATTATATACAACAGTCCAACACTCCTTTATAGGAGACATCAATGAGCACAGAAAATATAATTGACATTTATAGAGCTTAGAATGTGGCAAGGAACAAGGATACTTAAATATACCTATGCAGTAAGTTTGTATTTCAAACTCAAGGCAATAGGAAAGCATTTCAGGGTTTTAAGCATAGTTGTAGAGTATAGAAAATATGTTTGTATTTTTAAAACATTCACCATGCATGGAATATAGTATGAGACCAGAAAAGAGAACTGATAGCAACACAAGCAAGAGATGGAATAGCTGTGACTAAGAAAAAAGCGGTGGCGGTAAGGACAGAAACTTGGCAGTTTGGAGAACTGAGATGTTTAGGAGACAGAAGAACTTTTGTTGCTTGAATGGATATAGGACAGGATCGGGTAAGGGAAAGGAGGAAGCTAAGAGGTCATGGAATCAGAAATTCATGTATGGATATGGTAAGGTTCTGTACATTGTCTGCAGGCGAGCCAAAAAGAAAAACTTTCCCTAGTTTTGGAATCAAAGTAACACTTGCTTCCAGGAATGAATTTGGAAGTATTGCTTCCCTCTCAATTTCATTAAAGAGTTTAAAGAGTAGTGGCGATAGTTCTTCTCTAAATGTCTTGTAGAATTCAGCTGTGAAGCCATTAGGACCTGGACTTTTCTTTGTTGGTAGTGTGTAATTACATTTTCAAGTTTACTGATTGTAATTGGGGTGTTTAGACTTTTTATATCTTCTTCGTTTAACTTTGGAAGTTCATATGTATCTAGGAATCTATCCATTTCTCCTGTGTTTCCCATGTTACTAGAGCACAGGTTTTCAAAGTAGGTATTAATGATCTTCTGGATTTCTGGTGGATCTGTTGTGACTTTACCTTTTTCATTTCTAATTGCATGGATTTGAGCCTTTTCTTTCCTTTTTTTTTTGATAAGGTTGGCTAAGGGTTTATCAATTTTATTTATTCTTTTGAAAAACCAACTCTCCATTGATTTTTTTTGTATCATTCTCTTAGTCTCCATTGCATTAATTTCTCTTCTGATCTTCATAATTTCCTCCTCGTATGAGCTTCCGGTTTGTCTTGTTCTTCTTTTTCTAGGAGCTTAAGGTTAAGCATTAGGTTATTTGAGCTTGCTCTGTTTTCCTAGTATGGCATTTACTGCTACGAATTTCCCTCGTAGAACTGCTTTCACTGTGTCCCATAGATTCCTATATGTTGTATTGGCATTATCATTTAATTGCAGAAACTGTCTGATTTCTTTTTTAATTTCTTCTGTGACCCAATGGTTGTTCCTCAGGGTGTTATTTAATTTCTATGTGTTTGTGAAGTTCTTATGGTTTCTTATGCCATTGATACACCTTACCCCAGGAAGAATGGCTGCTATCAAGAACTAAACCAATAACAAATGCTGGTGGGGCTGTGGGAGAAAGGAACCCTTCTCCATTGTTGGTAGGAGTGCAGACTGGTGCAACCACTGTGGAAATCAATATGGAGATACCTCAAAGAACTAGGATTAGAGGTCCCGTTTGACCCAGCTATCCCTATGCTGGTTATCTTTCCAAAAGAATTAAAAGAATCATACTACAGTGATATATGTGCCCCCATGTTTATAGCGGCACAGTTCATAATAGCTAAAACTTGGAAACAGCCCAATTGCCCATCGACTGGAGATTGGATAAAGAAGATATGGTTTGTTAATAAAATGGAGTATAGCCATAAAGAATGAGAAACTGGAGACATTTATAGCTAAATGGATGCACATTGAGGCCATACTTTTAAGTGAAATAAATAGAACACACTTGAATAAATACCAAATAGTTTCTCTGGTGTGAAAAACTAAAAGTGTAAATAAGCTTCAAATGGTATAATTGACAGTGTGAAACAGGAAGAAAAGGGGAAGTAGGAAGGGTAGGGGAAAGGAAATAAAGGAAAATAAAAAAGGAAAAAATGGAAACAAAGTCACTGTAAATAGGGAAGGGTGAAGGAGGTGAAGGGAGGGCAGGGGAATGGGGAAAAATAAGAACGAAGACACATCATGTAAACATACAAGATCCCATTGATAAATGTAACTGTGTTGTTTGCTTTAAATGTACCAATAAACTTAATGGGAAAAGAAAACAAAATCTTGCTGTTGAGATCCACCACTGGCTTTTCATGCAAATATACCTGACTATGACAGGATCTCTTTGACTTTTGCTCCAAGCACAGTAATATCATTACGTGTAATTCAATTGAATTAATGAACCAAGATTGCATTTCTTCTCCTCTTCTACTCTTCTTCCCCTTCTAGCCACAAAGAAATCTCTCAAGGACCCTTCAGTTTCCTGAAGGTGACAGGTGATAGATTCTTGACTGAGATGAAATACTGGTGCGATAGTGAACAGATTGCCCTCCTCCAGATTGTAAATTCAAATGTCTGTATTCAGCTTGGCTTTATTTATACTGTGATTTTCTAATTAGCAGGGTATCCTTACACGAAGATCCCAAAATTTGGTAGATGGGCAAAAGAAAGTGAGCAGGGAGTTGCTGGTGCTGTACTGGGTAGCATGCTGGTAATTGTTTTGTGTTAGCTATGCTTATTTAATATTTGTTCATATTCTCTTTTTATCAAATGTAAATGTGTCTTCTTTAAAGTTTGTCAGTTATGGCTTTAGTCATATACAGATTCTTTTTTATAAGGCATAAACTCAAGATTGAGTGGGAGAGAGGGTCCTGGGCTTGGATTCAGGGTATCTACATTGGTCCACTCTCATTAAGGGTAATGTTTCACATAGTTCTCTTGTCAGTTTCAACAGGCTAACGTCATTCTGAAGTTGTTTATCCTTGGATAAACTGCAAGCTCATGACCTCTCACCAAATAAATTGATTAGAAATAGTTATTGTTCCTACAGTGCACAATCAATGAGGCATTTCCTTTAGATAATAATTTTGTGAATTCATCTTAATTTAAAATAGGAAATCATAGGCACTATCTGATGAATAGAAGTAATTTGATACTCCTGCTATTAACCTTGTTTGCTAAATGGGAAGGCATGTAGCCTGGACTGAGGAACAATTACAAATAATTTCGTAATACTTTGGAAATGGCACAGACTCGTCAAATTATTCAACAGCACTGGTAGAGTTCTGTTACTGGGAGAGAATTCCAAGAACAGTGAAGTGAAAAAGAATCTGCCAAAATGAATATTACAAGTTCAAAAGAAATATCACACCAAGATAGAAGACTAAAAAACTTACCTCCAAGGGGAGGGGAAATTCTGGGTTCTGGCCTCATTCGTTCAGAGCCAAAACCAAAAGTCTGACTTTCTTCACTGCTATTCCCATCTTCAATTCCATCAACAATTCTATTTAAAAGAAAGGAGATCAGCTGGTTGTGCACTTACATCTATGAGTTCTAGTTATGGCTAGAAGACTTTAAAAATATTTCTACTCAATTTGTAATGCTTCTGTTAAGTTTTATTACTAATAAAACAAATTTCGTTTTAAAAACTAATTCTTCAAAACCCAAAGTCCATGTTTTAATTACGGCACATCTTAATTTACACTAAGAACACGTCAAGCACTCAATAGTCATTTAAGCCAAATGGTTACCATATTGGATAGCCCAGTTCTACTACAAAAAACAGAAAATAAAGTTACCTATAAGTTACCACTATTGTAAACACTTTGGCCTATATCCTCAAAAATTTTCTGTGTGCAAAGAAAAATATACTTTTTATAAATAAAAGGATCATATTATACAATTCTCCCTCTCTCTCTCTGTCTCTCTCTCTCTCTGTCTCTCTCTCTCTTTGTCTCTCTCTCTCTCTCTCTCTCTCTCCTCTCTCTTTCCTTTTCTTTTTTTGTATTGTATCCAGGATTGAACTCAGGATCTTGCGCTTGCAAGGAAGGCAGCGGAACCACTGAGCTAAATACCAGGCCCTTATATACAATTCTTTCTTTGCATATCTGATACATACTCCTTGTATTTGAAACTTATTACTTTTTATTTTACTAAAAATTTAAGAACCAGAATTATGCCCTGTTTTCAGATTAACCATTTCCAATTGAATCTCTGAATATTTAATATTCACTTACTTTTCAATACATCTTCTTTGTTTACTTCTTTCCTTAATATTATCTCTTAATGGATAATTTGTGTTCTTAGTGAATCATTATATTGGAAATATCACTTGATGTAGGAGTATAGAAACAAGTTTGGGTCTACCTTTTGGTATTTCGTATCTACAAAATATTAGTTTATAACATAGACATAATTCTAAATTTCTAAAAGAATTTTATTTCTAATTTAAAATAGAACTGGTGCAATTGAAGAGACAAGGAATAAAACTAAGCTTCAACCATTCCAAATAGAAAGGCAAATAGACTAGAAAGTAAAACTCAGCTCCTCATTTACTTCACAACTTCAGCTTGTTGCTCCCTAAAACTTTAAGATGAAGCATTAAGAGAATAACACTGATGGAATTTACTCCATCTCTTTTATTTTCATTATAAGTGTTTAAATTATAAAATCACAATGTAGAAAAGTACATGTTTATAGTGGCACAGTTTATAATAGTTAAAACTTGGAATCAGCCCAACTGCCCATCAACTGGAGACTGGATAAAAAAGATTTCTTTTTCAAGAAAATGGAGTACTACTCAGCCACAAAGAATGAGAAACTAGATACATTTATAGGTAAGTGGAGGCACATTGAGGCTATACTCTTAAGTGAAATAAATAGGACGTGTAAATACTGAATAGTTTCTCTGGTATGAAAAATTCAATGTGTAAATAAGGATCAAAATGTATAATTGATATTGTGTAATAAGAAAAAAAGGTTTAAAGGAGTAGGGGAAATGGGAGGGCTAGGGGAAAGGTAAGAAGGGAAAAGAAAAAATATGAGAAAAGCAAAAAAATAAAAGGAAACAAAGTCTTTGTAAATAGGGATGGGTGAAGGGGGCGAAGGGAGGGCAGGGGAATGGGGAAGAAATGAGAACCAAGATACGTCAAGCAAAGGTATAAGATCGCAATGATGAATTGTACTGTATACCTAAAATGTACCAATAAACTTAATGGGGAAAAAAGAAAAGTTCTGTTAGTAAGTAGAGCTAAAGAAATCTAAAAGGAGGAGGAAAGAAAGAATCCTTTGTAAATATATTAAAAACTAGTTTTCCTCATACCATTCACAAATCTGCCCAAATACTCAAAATATGGTGCAGAAAATGCAGGAAAGCCAAAGAATCCAGGCTGTGAACTTGTGTGGCTGAAAGATCCCCAAAGGCTGCACAATTTACTAGCCTCTATTAAAGCTACTTTCACCTGGGAAGGAATTAGATGATGGAAACTCTTACCGTGGACTGAGGTCTGGGGGATCAGAACTATTCAAAATGGAAAGTTGCAATTTCAAGCTCTTCTCTTTTCTTTTATTGTGGGGAGGAGGGTCAGTCTCCTGCTTGGTTTTGGGGGAATTTGAACTGGAGACTCTGATAGGTGAGTGAAATGGCACTGTTCCTGAGGCCAGCTGCTTTAAGCTTAACCCTAGGTAGCTTTTGCTGTTTCCAACCTTCTTACTGCGTGAGGAGGAGGATCCTCTCATGTAGATGGGAGATAGTGAAGCTGTTTCCTCTTCTTCTCCCCCCTCCTCCTCTTCCTCATCTTCCACAATGGATGGGAGTCTCTTGTTGATGCTGCCATTTCCCTTGGGCTCTGACTAAATCAGAGGATGAGAAAGATTAGTATAGGTTGCAAAGATTGCTTTGTCGACTAGTGAGTAGCAATTAAGAATCCATAAATGTGGGATATACTGCATGACAGTGACACTACCAAAAAAGACAAATCCAAATCTTTGTGAGGTGAGTTGTGCGAACTGTGAGGTGTTGTGTAAAGTGTGAGACCATTGCAGAATCCTTGTTCTGGCATTTTCTTAAAGATTTAAATTTCAAACAAAATTTTCATCAATATGTAGATTTTTATAATCACAATTGGTTGGGCTAAATACAAAAAATAAGGAAAGGAATAATTTTAAAACATAATGAGAGTATTTATAAAGTCAATACCTCTGGATTTGGCCACTCTTGACAGGTTTGGTAATGTATTACAATATAACAGTAACTGTGAAACATTTTCAGTAGAGATATACATTTCAATACTTATTTATACTCCAGCTCATGAAAGTCAGTTACCACAGCCCTTATTGGGAAGTAAACTAGGAAAAATAAAAAGTCCCTAAAGTCCTGAAGGGGAAGACAAGTAGTTGGAAACCCTTCAGATTTCAGATTAATAATTCTTTTTTTTAAAAACCCATACCTGTGAGACTGTAGATTTGTTTGATAATCGTGATATCACCTAAAAGAGAAAGTAGATGTTTTAGCGATCATGTAAGCCTTTCTTGGTGACTTTGGACTGAATTAAAAGCAGGGTGCAGTACAAAGAGGAGAATTTTCAGGGAGTATATGTTTGCGCAGGGCTATGCATCCACTTATGTAAGCTAAAAAGAAAATACTTTCTGAAAGTTCTTGAAAACATCTCCATTCCACCCTGTAGGACTTCTTCTGGCCAGTATGTGTTATAAAACAAGAAGCAGCAAGTTGAATATCTACTACAAGACACCACACCCAGGGAAGAATCAGCGAGCATTTTGGCTGTTTTCCATCTGATGCTTCATTCTCTCTCTAGGTTTTTCTTCTGACTCTTCATTCCCACTTGTATGCTCTCTTGCCTTTCCTGATTTTTTTTCTTTAGCTGGATGAAAATTGATGACTATGGAACCTTCTTATTTAACTTCATCACTTTTTATTTATTCATCTCTTCTTGCCTGAATACTAGTATGGGATGATATCTTCTTCCTGTCCCATTTCTTTTACTCACTGTGATACTCCTGTGGACTACGTTAGATTTATTAGGGTTTGTGTACTCCTGTTTAGTTGAATATAGAAAGTTGCAAAGTAGAAAAAGTACTGCTAATCAATTGTGATGTGCTATCGATCGTAGTAAGGCAGTTTTCAGTTTCAGAGATGCTAAAATGTGGGGGGAATGTATACCTTAAAATCATTTAAACTTGGATCTCAGAATACATCTTATATAGCTATAGTACTGTGGTACTGTATTTACTTTATTAAATACATGTGCTTTCTGTGAACTGCAAAGGAACTCTGAAAATTATGGCATGTCCTGAAAACATACTTCTAGAATCATTCACATTTTTTGGCCCTAATTTCATTTCTTTCATTTTAACGTGACATTAGATGCTATAAAGTAACATAATTTCATTAAAATGTAAAAGCTGCCCTTGAAAATGATCTGCCTCGTAAACCATGCATACATGGTAATTCTGTCAACCTCTCGTCAGTTTTTTCCTAGATGATTTGGGAAATAGATCTGTTCTTATTTATGCAAATAAAAGAGTCATTATTTCTGTGCAAATATATGTTTCATCACTGTTTAATTTTATCAAAGCAGTCAACCCATTCTACATCTGCTTAGTTGCCTAAATATGCATTAATCAGAAACATTTTAGACATAAGCTTTGTAATAATTTCCTAAACAGTGACAAGTAAAACAGCTGAATAATTAAAAATGTGAAAAATGAAAGAAAATTATGATGCTCTTGTTACTGACTGGTAGTTATGAAAATGTGTTTTTAAAAAATCTTTCAATTACAGCTTCAGTTAGAGAAAGAACATCACAGTGGAATTCAGAGACCCCCGAACACCTCCCAATCAGAGATGTCCTTAGAAAGATGAAAGAGAGAGACAGAGGCCGTATAACCTCCTGATCTGGCAGGGCTCCCAGATTCCTGGCTTACTACTTCTGTAATTTCTGTCCAGCCTCTTGAGTTCCAGGTTGTTTGCCACATCAGTGCTTTTTGAACATATATGCACACATGAATCACTTAGTGATCTTGTTAAAGTGCAGGTTCTGATGCAGGAAGTCTGGAATGGACCTGAGACTGAGTTTCTAGTACTGCTAGACACTGAGCAAACTTTGAAAAGCAAGATCACATAACTAACATCTATCTAATCAGTATCACCCTATCACCTACCAATTAATTGTCATGATGTGACAAGCACTGTGATAAATGTTTCCCAGGTATAATGTCCATTAATCTTTTTTTCTTTTTTCAGTACTGGGAATCCAACGCAGGACCTTGTGCTTGCAAGACAGGCACAGAGCCACTGAACTAAATCCCCAGCCCTAAGTCCATTAATCTTGCTTGCTGTCCTATAAGTTATTTTTAATCTCCAGTTTGCTGAAGAGGAAACAAAGCCTTAGTCTGAGTTAAGTGTCTTTGCTCAAGGTTGCAAGGTAGTGCAGCTACCTAATGGACTAGGGGTAGGAAAATGAACTGTTTTGAGGAGAAAATGGAATAATATTTTAAGAAATGACTGGTGTGCAATATATTTTTGTTCCTCTTGTTTTTTTTTTTTACCTTTGATTACCTCAGGTATTTCAATATAATCTTTTACCAAGCTCACTGGTAGTTAAAAGTCAAGTAGAATCAAGTAAAGTTTATATACATATATAATAAATATATAATGTATAAAATATAACAAACAATATATATGATTAGTAATTTATAAAATATAGAGTATAAATAATTTTATTTTTATGTAATATTAATCAGACATGATTAAAGAGAGTACCACAATATATTCATGCTGATAAGTAACACTTCCATTGATGCAGATTCTGTGAAATGCAGGGAATATTTGTTAACTAGAAACCTAAGATTTTAAAGCTAAATGTGATTGGAGAGTGCCTGCCACAATGGTTTCCACACCGAGCAGATAAAAAAATGTTGTGAGAAGCTTTCTTTTAAAAGTGAAACTCCAGTGTGTTAATTCTTTTTTTTTTCTCATTGAGTTTATTGGTACATTTTAGGTATGCAGTACAGTTGCATTCATCATTGGGATCTTGTACCTTTACATGAAAAGTCTTGGTTCTTATTTTTTCCCCTTGTCCCTGCCCTCCCTTCACCCCCTCCTCCCTTCCCCATTTACAAACACTTTATTTCCATTTTTTCATTTTCTCATATTTTTTTCTTTTCCCTTATTACCTTTCCCCTACCCTTTACACTTTCCCCACACCTTTAGCCCCTTTCTTCCTATTTCACATTGTCAATTATCTCATTAGGATCTTATGTACTATTATAGTTTTTCACACCAGAGAAACTATTTGGTATTTACACATGTGTGACTTATTTCACTTAGGCGTATATCCTCAATATGTATCCATTTTCCTATGAATGAATCTAATTTCTCATTCTTTATGGCGAGTGTGTTAATTCTATTGAGTGAGTCTTTTTCATTTGGTTCTTAAGGTCAGATTGTAAAGCAGAGGGTTAGTTCAGATCCCCAACTTTTGAGATGTAGAAACTTTAGGATGATGAGATGACTGTATCACTTCAACCTCTACCAGAAACCTTGCATTTTCACTTCTAGTGCTCCTTACACTAAATTGTTTTCTCAGGCACTCCCTCTAATAGGTAATGCTGTTACTTGGGCCAAAAGATTGCCATGGAGTCTATCCAGATGACACTCAAAGCCTCATGCACTCATAGGTGGGGCTCTGAGATGGCTGGATCTACGGTATTAGAAACTAGGATTAAAGGTGTGTAATGACTAAAAAGTTCTAGCATAGTTCTGGGTGTGGGTAATGGAAGCTCCACCCTGGGTGTGAGTGGTACCAATTAATAGGCTTATATCCTGGATGGAATAGTATAAAGAGATAGGGAAGGTAGCCTTCCTTCTGCTATTGCTGCTTTGCCTCTGCCTGCCATGAGCTGTTTCTCATTTGTGGTGCTCCTCTGCCATGCTGCCCTGTGTTGGAATCAGCTGATGATGGACTGAAACCTCTACAGGTTGTGAGATCAGATAAACTTTTCCTCCTTTAACTTGTGGGTGTTGGGTATTTTTGTCTTAGCAATGAGAAAAGTAACTAAGACAAAAATGAAATGCTTTCTCTGTTCTATAATTTAACTGGACACAGAGTTTGATAATTGCCATAAAGCAAACCCTTAAAAACCTATGAACACTGGATTACTCAAACACTCCTTTACACTTTTCAAGGTCATACATATTTCTGGAAACATGATATATTACATACATTCTCTTTTGGAGGGAAAGGCAAAAAATTCATAGATACAACCGATGGATGGTGAATAATAACACCATTTTATTTTTCCAGAGAATTGGAAAACTTTGAAAGCTCTGAGGAGAGCAGTCTTACCCGATTTTGAGTCCCTTCAACATGAGATTTTTACATATTTTAGACAAAAGGAAAAATTTCTGGTCATAATGGGATTGTTTATTTTAAAAACTTTGAGTTATGAAAGTTGGGAAAATCAAAAGGAACTAATGAAACATAAGGAATGATAATCATTGTAACAGTCTTGAGAGAGACAAAGAGTGTTATAGAAGAGTCAGCTCATTCAGAACTTAGACTTTTGCCTTTCAATCTGTCAGGATGGGAGAAGAGAGGTTTGCTCAAAAAGATTATCTTGGCACAGGGTCCTCACAAAGGGAGGTGAGGCTGTTAACCTTGTAGATTGGGAAAGAAGTACACCCTCAGCACAGTGAGTTGGTTAAGATGGTTTCACATAGGAGTCAAGCTATGATGGCTGCATAGAAGTACCTTCCCATGGCTCCGTGAAACAGAAGAATCAGGGCAGCGAAGGAGCAAGTCTATTTCAAAGAGAGTGAAAGAGGAAGAACTCTGGGAATCAACAAAGAATTGAAAGGATTGCTAAGCATCCAGAGAATAGAAAAGTTTACCTAGAGAAAAGCACAAAGCATTTTACAACTTCAACTAGGCCTCCAGGACCAGGCTTTGGGAAACTGATGCTGCTGAAGGCATAAAGAAAGTGGGCAAGTACAAATAACCCAGTAGCAGTGGGTCAGTAGCCTGAACTACTGGAGAAATCTCTGGTACTTACAAGTTTTAAACCCACTTCAGGGCTTCGGTCTAAAAGAGACTTCTCTGCTCCAAAGAAGGTATTTACTCTGGACCTCCTCCAATCCTTAGAGCTCAAATCTCCACAAAAGTCACATCCACAAGATGCCATCTTGGTTTAAGGGCTGTCAAAAGAGCACTGGACCCCGGCGGAAGTCTTGGGCTGGTGAAAGCCTCACTGGGTGAAAGTCAGGGAGCCCTCTTAGCATCCTATAGCTTTAGGACCAGTGACTGCCAGGGCCACAAGCCTGAGACCCACCTGTGCTCACTCAAATCATGGGAACTGGGGAGGATCCTCCTCCTCAGAGCACAATTTTGGGACTGAAAAATCTTGGATTCACCTGTGTCTGTGCGTCCTGCCTGGAAAAAGTCCCTGTCCAGCCTAGTGGTTTCTGGCTACCAACAGTGCCTCTGATCCCCCACAACAATCTGGGGAATGGCTCTCTCCACCCCACAGACTCTAAATGGTGGTTACTGTTGCAGGGTCCCAGTTTTACTTGTGCCTGTGTACTGGGAGGTGGAAGAGCGCCTGTATGAGCCCCACAGCTCCAGGAACACAGTTGCCAAGAACCTCCTATACCAGTGCTCCCCAACATGACCTAGAAGGCATGCCCTTCCTGCCTCACAGCCTTGGGATGATACACACCGCTGCAAGTTCTCTGTTTCACCTGTGCTGGTGCATTGGGAGCTGGGAAAAGTTCTGCCTGAGCCCTTTAGCTCTAGGAATGCAGTAATGAGTAGTCATGACCTATGTCACCCCCATTGCCCCACAGTGCATTTGACTGGTAGAATCTAGGCAAGAACTCCTAACCATGCCACAGCTTTGGGACTGAAGCTACTGATGTAACAAACTTGGGTATCACTCATCACTTGAGGACCGAGGGAAAGGCACATCTGTGTTCTTCAGCTCAATGCCCTAATCCTCCTCTCCACTAGAGCTTTCTGTGACAGGAGATAGAGCACTCCCACAATGCTCTGAAGCCTCCAGGACAGCAGATAACAAACCCACAAGCCTGGGTTCCACTCATGCTTCTCCTGTAGTACTCCATGTCCTCTCCCTCAAAGGAATGCTGATACTGGCACTCCTAGCTTGAACATTATCTGCACAGGCCCTACGTGACCTTGGAATATCTCCTCCATAGCCCATGGATTTTAGATCACAGCTACTGTGCCAAAAGCTCTGGTACTATTTTTTTCTCCTTAAGTTTATTGGTACTTTTTAGGTGTACTGTACAGTTACACTCATCATTAGGATTTTTTACCTTTACATGATGTATCTTGGTTCTTATTTTTTTCCCTGTACTCCTGCCTTCCCTTCACTGCCTTCACCCTTTCCTATATAGAAAGACTTTATTTCCATTTTTTCCTTCTCTCATATTTTTTATTTTCCCTTCTTTCTTTTGTAATTATTGCTTGGGACCTGGGAAAGGTATAATTTGAGCCTCATAGCTCTAAGAAAGCAGCTAATAGTCCTACAAACCTCAGTACCAATTGTAGTCACCCTACACGAACTAAGAAAGGTCCTCTTTCCTCTATGTTGTCCACTTTCACTGGTGTCACAGATATTAACAATCCTGTGCTCACCAGGCAGGGCCTGGAAAAAAGATCTATCCTAACCCATGGATATAGAATTGTGGTTGTTGGTGGCACAGGCTCAAGTATCTTTCACATTCATCCCTGTTGCCCGGGGAAGATCTCCTCCACATCCTGTGACTCAAGAATCATGGCTGTTGGTGCCACAACTAAAGACATCACTTGTGCTTGCCCCTAAGGGACTGGCAGACTGCCTTCCCCTACATCCTGCATGACGACACATCGGCAGGTGCTGTAATAAGCCTCAGCACCTTTAGAGCTCAACTCTAGGTACTGTAGGAAGCCCACACCCACTGCAAAATCATATAATTACCTTCGTGATCTGTAGTCCACACTACCGAGGCACTCATACATGCTTCTGACATCAACAAAGATGAAGAAGTTACAGACTTTTTGTTTTTGACCTCCCCCAGCGAAGCCCAAAGCATCTACTCAACTGATACCTCGCATCTCATGTAAATGAAAAAGTATTTTCCTATGAAAGTTACTTTATGAAACTAGATGGATGAGGGAAATTTATAGTGATGAATTTCCACATCAGAAAAAGAGAGCAAGCTCAAATAACCGAATGTTGAACCACAGTCTACTGGGAACAGAAGAGCAATGAAAGAGGAAATTATAAAGATCAGAGCAGAAACAAATGCAATTGATATTAAGAAAATAACACAAAGGATTAATGAATCAAAGAGTTTGTTCTTTTAAAAATTAAATAAAATAGACAAAGTCTTAACCAACCTGATTAAAAAAAAAGGAAAGAAAAGACTCAAATCTATGCAGTTAATAATGAAAAGAGTGAAATCACAATAGATCCTGCAGAAATGCAAAAATCTGTACTCTAATAAGATGGAAAACACAGAAGAAATGGACAGATTCTTAGATACATATTAATTACCAAATCTGAATGTAGAAGATATCTAAAATCAGGAACTAGACAAGATGTCTACTCTCACCACTCCTACACAATATAGTCCTGGAAACATTAGCCAGAGTAATTGGACAAGACAAATAAATAAAAAGAAGGATAAGAAAGAAAGAAGTTAAATTATTATTATTTGCAGATGATATTATACTTTACATAGAAGACCTCAAAAGCTCCACCAAAAGACTCTTGAATTAATGACCAAATTCAGTTACATAGCTGGATACAACATCAACACTCAAAATGTAATAGCATCCCTGTACAAAAATACCAAACTAATTGAGAGAAAAATTAGGGAAACCACATCTATCAGAATAGCACCCCAAAAATGAAACACTTAGGAATCAATCAAATGCAGGAAGTAAAATGCCTTCACACTGAAAACTACAGTACTTTAGACAAGGGGATTGAGGACATAAGAAAATGGAAAGATGTCCTTTGTTTTAGGGTAGAAAGAATCAATATATGGAAATGGCCATACTTTCAAGATTGTTTTAGAGATTTAATGCAATCCCAATAAAAATACCAGTAGCATACCTCTCAGAATTAGAGAAAACAATCCTAAAATTCACTGGGTACCAGAAAAGACTTAAAATAGTAAAAGCAATTCTGAGCAATAAAGGAAAGGCAGGGAGTATCACAACCTCTGACTTGAAATTATACTACAAAGCAACATGCTAACAACTACATGGTACTGGCAAAAAAAAAAAAAAAAAAAAAAA
>NW_022900940.1:33199860-33234771 GCF_012274545.1 Fukomys damarensis
AAAAAAAAAAAAAAAAAAAAAAAAAGAAGAAGAACTCTCCCCCAAAAAACAAAGCCAAAACAAACAAAAAACAGACCCAAAGACCATTGGACCAGATTGGAAGATGCAGAACCAATCCCAAACACACTCAGCCGCCTTATCTTTGATAAAGGGATCAAACACCTTCACCAGAAGAAAGATAGCTTCCAATAAATGGTATTGGAAAAACTGGCTTTCTACATGCTGAAGATTAAACCTAGACCCATATCTCTCACTATGCACTAAACTAAGATTAGAATGGATCAAAGATCTAAATTTTAAAACCGAAACACTAAATCTGCTGGAAAGTAGAATAGGTAGAACTCTTAAACATATAGGTACAGGCAAAGACTTTATGAACAAAATCCTGATTGCACAGAAAATATCATAAAGTATCAACAACTGGGATCTTATCTTATTAAAAAGCATCTGCACAGCAAAAGAAACCACCAAAAATGTGACAAAATAATCCACAGAGTGGGAAAAATTTTTGCCAGCTGTTCCTCAGACAGAGGAGTAGTATCTAATATATGAAATGAACTCCAAAAAATTAGACTCCCAAATTTGAAGACCCAATCCAAAAATGGGCATTTGAAATGAACAGACACTTCTCAGAGGAAGAAATACAAATGCCAAATAAATATATGAAAAAATATTGAATTTCAGCAATTATTTGAGAAATGTAAATTAAACCAACACCGAGATTCCAACAGAAGAACTATTATCAACAAATCAACCAATAACTAACGCTGGCAGGGTCTTTGGGGAAAAGGAACCCTTCTCCAGTGTTGGTGGGAGTGAATATTGGTGCAACCATTGGGGAAATCAGTGTGGAGATTCATGAAAAACCTAAAACAAGCAGTTCCATTTGACCCAGATATTCCCCTTCCCCAAAGAATTAAAAGCATCATACCACAGAAATATATGCACCCTTATGTTTATAGTAGCACAATTTATAATAATGCTACTTGAAAACAGCTGAAATTCCCATCAATGGATGAATGAAGAAAGAAAGCAATTTTTTTCTATACAATGAAGTACTGCTCCTTAACGGGGGTGGGGGTGTGGGGGAGGAAAGGGAGGAAGGGAATAGAAGAAAAAAGAGAATAGAAGGAAAAATTGGAAACAAAACTTTTATAAATAAGGGGAGTAAGGAGTTGAAGGAGGGGAAGGTATTGGGGGGAAAAAGAATCAAGACAAACTGTGCACAGGTAAAAATTCCCTATGATTAATGTGGTCATTATGTATATCTGAAGTGTACCAGTAAATTAATTTGAACTCATATAAATGTTTTACAAATACAAGGGGAAATGCTCAGTTTTACAGTCATCAGAGACATGCAAATCAAGACCATACTGAGATGTTCTCTAACCCCCATTAAAATGGTTGTCATAAAAAAAAGACAAGAAATAAATGCTGATGGGGACGCAGGGAAAAGATTTCCCTAATATATGGTTGGGATGTAAATTGGTAAAATAGTCATGGAAAACAGTACGGAGATTCCTCATAAACCTAAAAAATAGAATTAGTACATGATCTGGCAATTCCTCTACTGAGTACAATATATACCCAGATGATATGAAATCTTTATATCAAAAGACTTTTATACTCCCACGTTTATGGCAGCACTATTCCAATAGCTAAAATGTGGAATTAACCAGCATGCTCTTTCGTGGATGAATGAATAAGGAAAGTGTTGCACATTTACACAACAAAATACCATTCAGCTACAAAAAGAATGGACTCATGTCATTTGCAGTGTCATACGTGGAAATGAATATCATTACATTATGTAAAACAAACCAGACAAAGAAAGACAAATACCATATATTTTCACTCACTTGTGGAAACCAATAAGTCAAGATTGTAATAGAATGTAATAGTGGTACTTGGAGACAGGGTAAGGAAGAAGAGGGACAAAAAAATTTAAAAAGAAACTTATAAACACAAGGTGGAGGAATCACTTCTAGTCCTCCTTTTATAAAGTGGGATATCTACTGTGCAAAACAATATATCATATATTTCAAAATGACTAGAAAAGAAGAGTATGAAATTCCCAATACATAAAAATGATTAATGGTTGTATAGATTGAAATGTTAATTTCCCAGATTTATTAATATACATTGCAGCAGGTATTGATTTACCATAATGTACTCCATTAGTTGTGCAAATTTAAAAAAGTAATTAAATAAGATGTCTTCAGTAAAGTTTTCTTTTTCTCTTTTGTCCCTCCCTAACCACCTAAATTGTTCTATTATTGTGTGTCCCCTGGGGATGGAGAGGGAGGTCTCTTAAACTGGTATGGAGAGTCAGAGTGAGGAAAATACTTTTCAGTACTATACTATCTGTAACAAAAAAAGCAAAAGAATTTTCCAGTTTTTTTCTAAGTATGGGGAGAAGATCTCAATATTCTACTCTTGTTCTTAAATTGGAATTGGAAATCAAGTACACTAGGGATGTTAATAGTAACTTTAGATTTGCAAAGTGCTCGTGTGTCCTCTAACGGAGTTTGTACTGTTTTGAATGAAGACATGTCTGTGAAACCCTTTATGGCCTCATACCTGGCCATGGCCGTTCAACTCATTTTCCCCTAGGGTTCTGACACTCTTACTAGTCAATGTTCTTGCTCTTCGAATTTCTACCAATTCTTTTAGTTTGGGAGGGAGCTCTTTGATTTCTTTTTTTTCTGTTTTCCTCATTCATTAAATGCCTC
This sequence comes from Fukomys damarensis, assembly GCF_012274545.1. Lineage (NCBI taxonomy): Eukaryota > Metazoa > Chordata > Mammalia > Rodentia > Bathyergidae > Fukomys > Fukomys damarensis. The sequence continues at coordinate 33,202,593 of NW_022900940.1, forward strand.
TGAATTTTCACAGATGGTACTGTGGTAACCTAGTTTGGGGCTCCATCCTTCATGGTGTGCTAATGTTTGACTTTTCGGGGAATTTGAGCTGTTAAATCATAGTGGTGAGCAATATTTAAACTTCAGTTAGTAACCTTCTTATAGTCATAAATTCCTTTCAAGAGGCTGAACCACCAAGAATTTGACTAATATGAGCAGAAAGGAAGCAATCTAAATGGAACCTGCAGCATGTACCTATGAACCTTAAACTATAACTCTGTTAAGATGGCAAGGAAGTTAAGAATTGATTTTTGTCATTTACTGGGTATCTAAATCAGAATTTATAAGCTGTTTATGAGTCTGCAAATGTCCTCTCAACTCTGGAATGTCATGAAACACAAGTAGTCTGGCAGGAACTTTATCTCCAACCGAATAATCAAATGGGGCCTAACATACATGTTATGAGGCTCCTTTTTCTGAGTGAGTCATGATACCTTCTGCTTCATTAATAATGACACGTTGACTAAGTCACAAACCAGACTGAAGGAACTTGTACCCTCATTCAGAAAAAGGTATTTCATGTTTTATCTCATTCAGCGGTTAGCAACATCATCAGTATTAATGGTTGAGATAGAATATGAATGTAGCATGCTCTCTAATAATCCCATAACTCACAGGGTTAAAGCGTCTACTCTTGCAAAGCCAGAAATAATTGTCATACAGCAGAGGTATGTAGCAACTAGGCAGGTCTCATTTTATCTCATCCTCTTTTCCCTCTTACTGAGAGAAGTACAGATGCCAATTGGTTGTAAATGACACTGGCAGGTGGCAGTTGGGGAGGGGAAATGAAAACTTCTGAGGAATATAGGTTTTGAGTAATGGAGCATTAATTTGCCACTAAACCAGCCTGATGTTTCTCCAAGTCCTGTCAAGTTTTAGCTGTGTATCTTTGTAAGCACACGAGATAGGGTAAAGTACGTAAGGCTAAGGTAACAGTTTCAGGGTCTTAACATATAATAACTTTATTTCTTGGTCGTTTACAGTTTGATGTGTACCAAGCAGTTCTAAAAGAAGTGACTGGCAATTCTGTCACCATGTGAATCAATATTGTCCTGTATCATTCACTGGGAGCTCAGGACAATATACAAGCAAAAGCACATTGGGCATGCCAGTGTCTTAGCTTCAAGTGACGGGTTCTGCTCATTTACATTGCAGTGGCCAGAGCCCATCTCATAGTCACCATTAATCAAAATAGGCCTTCTTTCCCCTCTCAAAAACGATGATAACTTGAGTTATTTTGAGAATTGAGTTGTGTACATGAGTGAACAAATCACGGAGATCTGATTGACCACATCTGGCAATTAAAGGGTCACATTAAAGGAAGAATGGCGAGGTAAGCAAAAGCAATTGAAATATAATTCTAATCTTTCTGAGCATGTTTTGAAAGACCCACAAGTTGGAGACATTTGACAACTCAGTGAGATTTCAAAACTTGCCCCTCTTTATTGTGTTAGAGGAGGCTTTCATTTCTCCTACTGACTCTCATTTCTCTTACTGAAACTCACTGGCTCTCCTCTGTCCACTGCTTCCCTCTGGCCTTAGTACCCAACATTCCTGCCAGATGTTAGAGATGAATGGTTTCGTGTCTCTTGGGTCTCTGTTTTAGCAGAAACATAATGTATTTGGAATTAGCTGAGCAATGTAAGCCTCTTTTCACTTCAATTTCATTATCCACACAGAATTCTCGCATAGAATTTATGATGAAAAAAGTCCTCCTATTGTTAGATCTATTCAATGTTTGGTCCAGTGTCTGGCATCAGAAATAGTTCATGCTAATAAGTGTTAAATATAATTTACTGATACATAAATTATGACTACATATTAATTGTTTAGCTGGGTCATAGCTATCAGACATTCCTACAGATGGGTTTTTCTTATCTGAAATTAACCATATATATATATATGGTTATGTATTATATATGTTATACATATAAATTATATATCCATATTTCTTTCACAAATAGGCCATATTCTTCTTTGACATCAGTTTTCTCCAAATGAATCTCCTGGCAAAAGGAACATGATTGTATTTACACAATGCTAAGTGGAATACTTTATATAAAAAATGGCTTGGTATTCTATTATTTTCTTTCTCAGAAAAGTAACATATTTTCAAATTGTCAAAAAAGAGTCAATAAGACATTGATAATATGCACAAATTAATTGTAACAGTTATCTCTGAATTCAAGGACATAACATACAAGCTTCTGGGATTGAAAGAATACCTCAAAGCATTCCTTGATATTTAAAAGCTTGGAAAGCGACGTCTCTCTCTCTCTCTCTCTCTAAGACAAGATCTCACTATGTAGTTCAGGGTGGCTTTGAACTCACTATGTAGCCCAGGCTGGCCTTGAACTCATGGCAATCCTCCTGCCTCAGCCTTCCACATGCTGGAATTACAGGTATGCACTATCTCACCCAGCTCTATTTTTTTCTTATGTGCATTTATATTTTCAGCTTGAGTCTTCATGATAGGATAGATATTTCCTTAACATTTTAAAATAAACAGAAAATAATTCAGGGTGGAGGTTGGTGGGAAAGAGGAGTGAAGCACTAACTGTTTTCCTAAAACTGTGCTACGAAGTTGAGCTTTTAGAGTTATCACATGGTGACCTGATTACAAAACTCCCATTTCCAAGTGGGGGGAAATTCACAGTGATTATCTATTGAGGAGCTCCTGTTCATACAAAGGTGAGCAATGAACAGAAAAAAAAAAGGTATATCCAGTTTGGATGGACATAAATTCTTATAGTGAATTTGAATTCACTTTGAATTTAATCCTCTTGAATTACAGGACATCTTAATTCATTTATCTATAGATTCGTACAAAGGGATTATTCTGTTAACTATACATATGAAATGTATATGTACATTTCTCTTCATAACAAAATTTCCTTTCTAAAATTTAGGGTAATTTCCCTTGTAGCAAAATATGGACAAAAGACTCTAATGGAAGAAGGATGTGTCCATGCCTACTTATACAAATTTGTGCAAACCAGTTTCCAAGCTCTTCCATCTCCAAATCTGTTGGAGCAAACTGTGCTCTTTCAGCTGTTTCTTTGAGGGTCATGGGAACCCCAACATTAGATTCTTTGAAGACAATTCTGGCCTAAGTCATGTGTGCATTGATCTAATACTTAGTGTATACATATCTGCATTTTTTGTTCTTTTTGAGCCAATCGTGCTTTTTTTCCTTCCATATATGATGCTAACATTTTTATTAACAGAAGGGTGACTAATGGCCTTAAAGAAAAAAAAAGTGTGAGCTGTACAATCTAGAATGCAAATGTGCTCCATTAGCTCTAGTCAGACCTGGGACTGTTTATGAACGCCAGCAGGGTGCTGTGATACAGATCCTTCACTGTATGCTCCGCTTTCAGAAACCCCGGTCTTAACTCCAGAAAACGCATGTGGGATTACCACATTGCTGAAAGCTTAGCATCTTGCAGATGCTCATCTCAGAATTTTCCTTAATCATTTTCCACAATGACATGGATCCCAAATCTCTTTAATCCCAATTCAGCTGGCAGTGGTGTATCTTCCAGGGTCCCTCCACCCTTACAGCATTGTCATCACTACGTGTGAGCCTTCCGAGTCATAATTTTGAGGTGCTTCAGTTTGTCCCCTAAGTTGGCATCTTGTTTGCTTACTATTAATGATTCTGTTGGCTGCTGTTTCCTCTTCTCAAAGTGGCATTCTTGCGGTGTCCCAGACTGCTGGATTTAAATGGTGAGTAAATAGATGCCTAAAATCTGATCAAACTGGAGGCTTCAATATCTGCCCACTGAGCACAGTCTGCTAAGGATTAGAGAGCAACTCTAGAAATGTCCTATATCACCAAGGATAACCTGTGAAACATTAGACAAGCACAGCCTCAGGGAGTGAAGCAGTTACTATAATCGATCATTCAGAATTATTTGAACCAGTCCCAGGAAACTAAAGTCTTAAACAGGTAGCAGAATAAAATCATATTTTTAAAAGGTCCTAACAGGTGCATAGTTACTTGCAAACTGACTGAGAATTGTGAACAAAAATATTGTTTCTTTTGCTTTTATTCTCAATTCTACATCGGTGTGTGTGTGTGTGTTGTGTGTGTGTGTGTGTGTGTGTGTGTGTGTGTGGTTATATACAAGAAGTATTGAGAAAGTGTTCTCTGTTGACAAATGTGGTATATGTTCTTACTCCTAAAGAGATTTTTATTTATTTTAATTCATAAGACCTCCAATTTCTTACAAGGATGATATAGAGCCTGGAAAAAAATTAAAATATTATTTTGTATATTTGAAAGAAGCATGGAGTGGAGATTTTACAAATTTACTCTTGAAAGTGGAGCAAGGGAAGGATGAAGAACAATGATATATTGTTCAGCGACTGAAAAGCACTTACTTGAATGGGAATAAATTTTTCCCCTGAGCTAGTTCATGGCTACAGGGTTATTTAATAAATTGATGGATTTATGAGCAAGTAAGGACCCAAATGCTAGGGGAAAGAGTAAGTCAAACGGCAGGAGGACATCAGTTTTGCTATTTTACTTGTTCTTTTATTAATGACATGTGTTTCCTGAAATATTTAGTCACAGTGGGTTTTTGATGAGCTGTAACAAGTATTAGAATTATGGTTAAAAATTAAAGTAAACACGATTCTGTAAATTCAGTATATTTTCTACTTTAACCATGCCTGTAGGAGACTAGTATTTTTCTCTCTGGTTTTTGGCAGAGTGTTTTAGTGGACAAATGTATTGAGTGTATATTTGAAAGAGTGAGGTTTGATTTGATTTTTATATTTGATTCTTGCACTGATTCTGTCTGTAATCATGGGCAGTGAGTACCTTAGAGACACCTAATTCCCTAGTAAGTACATAATCTGAACTCCCAGAGATGATGCCTCATTAAATGAGGCACTGTAAATAAAGTACCTTGTCCACAACAAATACTTAGTAAATACTGGCCTCCTTCCTCTCTTTAGGCAGTAGTGCTATGGTTCACTTATTATTTAGTTGACAAGAGGAAATAAAACTTAGTGGTATGCACTTGATATAGCCACTGAATCATGTTTAAAACACATGCTTGATGTTATTCATGTGGAATTTTGTCCAAAGAAAGTCCACTTAGATTGTGCATATCCCACTTAGGTCATATATCAAATCAATCACTGGGGTTTTAGTGTTTTGTTTTTTTTGGTACTGGGGATCCAACTTGGGACCTTGCACTTGCAAGGCAGGAGCTAAATCCTAGGCCCAAGGGTTTTTAGTTTTGTGAGTGAATAAATTTTCTTTTTCCCACCATATAACTTTATGACTTTATGCTATTTGTAATTAAAAGAAAAAGTTTTATTGGATAATTAAAATAGTTTAGAGGATAGTATATAAGATTCCTTCCATTTCTAACATTCTATTATTCTGTGGACATACAAAACTATTATATATGCATGTATGTGTATACAAATACTGTATACATATGTGCTTACATATGTATAAACATAAAGGTACATACACTATATGCATGTACACATGCACACAGGTGCTTAAATACATAGAGTTATACACATGAATTAAATTCCAACAAGTAGCCATCAAGCACATAGTACTTTGTACCAACAATTCCATTAAGAACAGGGTTGTAAAGATGAATAAAATACAGTTATTGCTCTGAAAGAGCGTATACGTACTTAACTGAGTTCTCTAGTTGTACCTTGGTTGAATTCTTATGATTGACTTTAAAAAACTGAATTTTTGAAGTATAGAATACAGGAAAAGAGTCACACTAAGCAAAGTGCATGGCTTGATGAATTATCGAAAATTTCTATGGTTTATTTCCTCATATACTGCACTTGGGTCATGAAGCTTCTTTTTCTGTGGAAACATTTCCTACGAATGTTCCATCAACCTATTATTTAGTGGCATTCACTGCTCATAGGACAAAGCATCTGAATAAGAATTTATAACTTTGTTCCAATGGATCAAACTTACATTAAGTTTCAGTTGGGAGTCAGCCATTTTGGGACTGGAATTCCAGTTTCCTGCCTCCCTTGCTAATTTGCTGAAGGACTCTGAAACACTGGTTTTTGTTTTTTTAACTTCTCTCATCCTGAGCTAATTTTCACAACTAGAACATAAATATGTTCGACTTCTTTCCAAAGTTATTTGTGAGAATGAAACAAGCTAATGCTTGTAAAGTGCTGAGCATATAGCTCAGTTCCCAGAGCTATAGCATCAGTGATACTAACCCCATGTTTTCAGAGAGACTTGGTCATGAGCATGGGGCTTCGTCACTTCAGTCTATAGGAGAACTACAGAGGAGGCATTCCCTGAACTTCTGAGGCCCAAGCCACCCCCTGGGATGTCATGTGGAGTGAGGTCCCTCCCTCCCACAGGCAGGGCAGGTTTGAGAATTCCTGGTGGATGAAGCAGTAGGAAGTCTTTCATTCTTGGAAAGTACATGTAAATGGGGTCAGGCTCGCTTGTGGGCATAGGTGGCCATATGCAAATCTGACACTTCCTATTTCAGGCTGAACATCTGCTGTTCCCTGCAGGATGGAAACAACCAGAGAAGGAAATAAAGACTTTTTTGGTCTCATTTATGGGATAGCAGGTGGCTTTATTTTCCTCTGTCTTTCCCAGTCAGACTCACCTCCCTGTCCCCCCAAGGAGCTTAAAAAATCCAACTGTTCACTGTTCCTTTTGAAAACAAGCTGAAGTACTCAGGTGCAACCAAAACATGGCTTTCTCTTTGCAGGGTAATGTTTCCTGCTCTCTGATGGATGAGAGACTACAACAGGAGATCCCAAGAATGGGAAGCATTAGTCAATAGAGGATGGCTTGAAGATTTTGTGTTTTCTATTTTACATGCTTTTATTTCAGCATGCATACTTACGTGGAACTTGGGTTCTATGAAAATGTTGCTGAGTTACGATTGCGCAGAGAACTAGTGATGCGATCACTCAGAGGAGACCCACACTTTGTAACAATCACTGGTTTTGCATCCTTTGTTCAACCACAACCGCTAGCCACTCATCCTTTTCAGTGATTCTGCTCGTATATGAACTTTGCAGCCCACAGGTTTGCCATGGAAACCACCCGGCAGTACAGCGTGATCTCTCTCCATTCTCGTTGCCTCCCCATATACACAATAATTGATGAAACCTGGATGGGCACTTACACAGCAATTGAAGGCCTGATGTCTGTGGACACTTTCTGCCATTTGAATGCAGAAATAACAATGAAAATCTATTGATGAAGGAAGTATGGAAAGGATATACCATGAAAAGGAACATTAAGGAATGGGGCAAAAAGTCCTACCAGAGATGCAAGTTTTGTGTGTGTGCATGTTGTGTTATTTGATCCCATTTGAGACATGGAAGTTTTACCATAAATCCTTCCTGCCTTTAACGCTATATTTGAGTTATATTTCTGTTGCTTACAGTCAGTGTTCTCAGTCTAAATTAATGCCCCACACTAACTCTAATCTATTAAGAGAATTTTTAAAAACTAGTGTAGTTTGAGCAGTGATGAGAGTAACTTCCATTGTTTGACAAGTTTTAGGATTGGAAAGCTTTCATCTCTCTGAAGCAGAGATCTAGAGATAACAGAGACAGAAACTCAGCACTAGGGGGAGACATGAATTTAGAAGCCAGTAGAATCCAGTTGCTTCAGTCTTCATTGAGTTCTTCCAAGAATAAAAAGGAGACGAAACCAATAATAGAGAAAATGAAGCAGCAATTGTAGATGATCATTAAGAGAAGAAGGGACACTAAGGGTCACTCTGCTGCAGTCAGAGGGAGTAGGATGAAACAGTAAGCATAATGAGTTCAACCGTCACCTCCACTTACTGAGCACATGAGCAGAAACACAGTGGTATGCTTTGGGGGTGCTAAGCGAAATACAATCTCTTCTTTCAAGGTATTATGTTTGTCACAGTCACTCTGAAGTCTTTGAAAGACACTACTATAAGAAAAAGTCTTACAACATAAAAAACATGTTGGATGCAAGTAAAATTTCCAGGCCAATACCTACTGAGCTTTTCCTATTTGACACAGTCTTATGTATCATAAAAGCCTACCGTAGGTAAAACAGTATACTACAAGATATTTTAAGGAAATACATTTTACTTCCTAAAGAAGAGTATTTTAAAATGGAAAACTGACAAGCAAAATACATACTGGGCTTAAGTTTTCAAGAAAGCTGACACAGTAAAATGACATGTGAGTCCTTCAACATGCAATTTTCTAAGAACAATTATCACAGAAATGTTCAGTATTAACTATGTTCTGTTATTACTGAGACTGTACTAGCAGAAGCACACCTACGCACAGGCTACTCTTCAAGAACTAAGAATCTAGGCTGTCAGACGTGATTTTTAAAATTATTATTGTTCAGTAAATCATTTTTAAGAAAATTACTTCCAAGGAGCCCAATTTCATGTCAGATTGTAGTGCGGACTAAATTTAAACCAGGTGCCTTCTCTTTGAAAAAGTTGCCCTTTCAAAACATTCTTCAGTTCAATTAAATTGTAAAATAGTCATACAGGCAGCAAGAGATGTTGGTAAATCAAAGATTTCACTTGAAAGTTCTGTTCAGTCTTGTTCTTAGGTAAGGGAAGAAGCGTGGAATCAAATCTCATTAATGTCGCACAGCTACACAAGAGATTTCCCACTGCTAAGCAGTCTAAGTAGACCCAATTCAAAAATTCATGGGATTTAGATAGACGCTTTTTGCAAGGATATTTGGATTTGAGGTAGGGGCTACCTTTGAAAAACATAAAAAGATTCACCTTTGTGTGTTTAAGATGTGCAGTCCAGACCTACACAGACATACGCATTCCCCTTCAGCTACATGAAGGTGAGTATTGACTGGGGAACATGAGAAGTAACACCATGCACATTAAAGACCCCATTGAGAACGCTACCCTTCAGTTTTCCCCAAAGGACAACAGATCCATGCGTTACAGTCTGACAAATAATTTTATAACTACAGGTAAACTATTTTACTAGGCCCTGGACTTCAGCGTGTTCATATTCATTTCACTCCCCAAATTTGGAACTTTGTGACACAGGCAATAAAAGTGAGATAGTTTCAGAATCACTTAACGGTTAATAGTACTGCACCTCTATTTTCTGGGAGAGTATTCCTGTTATATGCTCATCTATTCTGCAGAAAATGGGTATGTCAGCTCAGGTTGGAAGGCCAATCATCTTTCACCTTAACACTACTTAATACACAGAACCCGCAGGAAGAAGTATTTTACCAACATTGCAAGCTATTTTTTCTATTATTCAGCTTAAATTCCATGCATGGCTTTTGAGAACCTTTTGCCCTAAACTTAGAGGAAGTTAAAAAGTAGCTGTTATTCAGTATAACTTTTTTTTTCTCAATTTGTTCTTTCGAACGTTACTTACTGATTGATACTCCCTTTGGCTTTGTTACTTTTGGAGCATATAATTCTAAGTTCCCTTCACTTTTCATTTTAGACTCTACTGTAGGATATGTAGGTTGCTGTCTTCAGGACTTTCTTCATTTTAAAAAAAATTCACATGGTTTTGTGCTCCAAAGTAATTTTTTTTTATCATTTCTTTCGTTCTTGTACCATGTATTAAATGCTGACTCTGTACTAGGCTCTGCCCTACACACTGGGAATCGTAACGTAGAAGAAGACAAAGCCTTCAGAGATGTCCTATTAGGAAAAACTGTCCAGAACAAGAAATATATAAATCGAAACCATTTCTGATCGTATTAAATACTACAAAAAAGTAAATAAGGTGATGTGACTGTGGATCCTGGGAGGGGGCAAACTGCAGAGCAGGTGGTCAGGTAAGGCCAGAGGATCCGAGTGACAGACATTGCAGGAAGAACCAGGAGCAAACGCAACGGCTCCGAGGCCTCAGAAGTGGTGGGAGCCTTTTTATGCGGGGAAGGGAAAGCGGGTCAGCTCGCTGGAGTATATGTGGACCTGAGATGGCGTCAGACAGCTGCGAGAGGCGGGCATGCGTAGGAAGGCAAGGACCTTGAACTGTGGTAGGAAGTCTGGAGTTACAGCCCACAGCTTGTCACTGAAATTTTCTAGCAACAAAATGGCACTATCTGTTTTATATTTTGCAAAGATTGCCCCTATCACCTGGAGGAGAGATGATGGTAAAGGGTAAGAGTAGAGGCAGGGGAATGATATTTATTCTCATTTGTCATGATCAGCTAGGTATGCCTCATCGCCTACCGCACATTGTATACCCTGTACTTGTGCACCCCACCATGGACTGTTGCGGGCAGGGAGACTGTTCCACTGGAAGATGGCTCATTCCTAGAAAAGGTTAAGCACATGTAACTTGGCTGGTATCGCAGCGCCATGACTGGTGTAAAAATGACAGAAAATAGATGCCTATACAGCATCTATGACCAAGTAAGTAATTGGGAATGGCAGATGTTAATCCTGTGGGGCCTTAACCGTTGCTGTGTAATGTATTCCTGTGTGTGCCTGGGTGCATGTAGGTATCTGCTTGCATAAGAATCTGAAAGGACAGAAGACATCATTATATTTCCACTAGAATTATTTTAATGTGTATATCCTTAATCTGAGCTTTTAGTACTCAATATATGATTCTGAAATGAATCAGTGAAGCCCCCAGAGTGTGATATATGATATGTGAACAGGGGAGGTACATGGTATATCATTTAAACCTATGATAAAACCATAGGTTTTTGTCAGATACTATGCCAGCAAAGTACCAGGGAAGCTGGTCAATAAAAAACAGAGATAGAACTGAGGGAGAGGGACAGAAGGGAGAGGACACTGGTGCCTCTGTGGATTATACTGAAATCGAAGAACACTAACAAGAAAATACTAAAAAGCAGCCAGAGAGAAGTGATGACAGATCCCTTATTAAAAAGGGATAATGCAATTTGTTAAAAAATACTTCTTAATCTAACAATGACATCCAGAGCAACAACTTTGAAGAACCGAGAGAAAATAACTATAAAACAAAATTTCAATGCCTATAAGCATGAGGGCAAAGAGAATCTCATTACTTTCCAAGAAAGTAAAAACTACTATAAATCTAAGCTAGTAAATGCAGTGTGCTGTTGTACAAAAATGGACACAACATAACAGAACAAAACAGAGATCTCAGAAACATGTGCACATATATGAATTTTCAGTACAGAACAGAGACAACAGTGTAGACCAGTAGATATGCTCAAATGTATCTTTCTTTATATCAGAGTAGTACATACATTATATATAAATACCACATTTTATTTATTCATCTGTTGATAAAAATATAGGCTGTTTCCAAAAAGTAGCTGCTAAGAGTTGTGCTGCTATAAACATGGCCTATCTTTAACTCTTTTGGGAAAGTACCTAGGAGGGACTATCTGGGTCAAAAGAGCTAAAAAATTTCACACTCCCCAAATGAAAGGCCCAATCAAAAAATGGACAACTGAAATCAGACTCAGAAGAAGTACAAGTGGCCAGTGAATACACGAATACATGAAACAATGTTCAACATCTCTGGCCATCAGAGAAACGCAATTCAAATAACATCAAGATTCCACCTAACTCTAGAAAGAATGGCTACCATCAAAAAGAATCAAACAATTACAAATGTCAGCAAGGCTGTCTGGGGGCAAAGGGAAGGTCTTGGGTGGGATGTAAACTGGTAAACCACTCTCTAAATCAGTATGGAGATTACACTTGAGCTTGTTTTTCCGGTTTCAATTGTTCTGCCCTCAATTGCTCCGCAGCTGTCTCCTATCTGTTTTCCGGAGCATTACTTCTCTGGCAACCCTTCCTATCCCTGCTGTGCCTTAGTCTTGGTAGCACCTGCAATTCTGCTCTGTGTTACCAATATCAAGGAACTCACCTCTTGCCTTGAAATGGTCTGTTTACTTAGCTATATTCTATTGGTGCCTGTGCCATCTGATAGTACAGTCAACATTTCATTTAGTGTCCCATTTTTACCTACTCAGATTAGTGCCTGGTATGAAAAATTTGAATAATGTAAATCAATGAATATAATTTATAAGATAGTAAGTATTTATCCAGAATTCCTGGAATATAAAAAAGTGAGGGGTGGGGGTAATAAGAAACCTTCCAGGTAATGCCCTCGAAACTTTTCTGAATGACCTATATATAGTTCCTTTTGATTACTCCAATCTATTGCCTACTATTTCCATCAGTCCCAATCACTTAGCTGGCAGTAATCATATAATGTATCCATTTTAATTTTTTGTTATTGAGACAGGATCTTCTTATGTAGTTCAAGTTGGGCTTGAATTGACTATTTAGCCCAGGCTGGCCTCAGACTCACAGGGATCTTCCCACCTCATCTCTCATCTATTAGAGGGGCTGTTGTCACAAAGAAGGGAAGTCTTGCACAGTGTTGGTGGGAATGTAAATCAGTAGAACTGCTATAGAAAATAGAATGGTGGTTTCTCAAAACTTAAAGCTTTATGGCATCCAGTAACTCCACGACTCATCTTATATCCAAACGAATCAAAATCTGAATCTGTACCAGAGAGTTGCACTTTCATGTACATTATAATTTTACTCACAATAGCCAAGGTATGAAATCAGCCTAAAGTTATGTCCAAAGGATGAATGGATAAAGATTGTTTGACACATATATTCACTGAAATGCTATTATGCACACTTTAAAAAGAAGGAAACCCTGTCATTTGTGAAAATGTAGATGAAACAGGAGGGCGTTACTGTTCGTTAAATAAGCCAAACACTGAAAAACAAATCTTGCATGCTCTCACATGTGGAAGCTAAAACAAAACAAAACAAAACAAAACAAAAAAACGATTCATCTTATAGAAGTGAAGCATAGAACGGTGGTTATTAGGGACTATAGGATGGGTAGAGGTATTAATGAGAATCACCAAATTTTGATTAAGTAGCACAAATTCCAGATATCTATTTTACAGTATGGTGACTATAATAATGATGTATTGTATCTTTGAAAATTGCTAAGAAATATATTTTCAAACTTCTTACTATAAATAAATGATAAGCGTTTGAGGAAATGCGTACATTAGTTAGCTTAACTTAGCCATTCCATAATGTATGCACATCTCAAAACATATAAGGATTTAAAAGTAAGAATCTTTAAAATTTTTGTCAAATGAAAATAGAGATTGAATTCTAATATTTTCCACTTTGCTGTGCTGAGAAAATTGGCTCCTTTACCTATCCTCATTTCGTCTTCCCATCTGGCTTGCTTCCACCCTTTAACTCACTTTCAACCTTAAAAAATAGTGGGCACTCTAAGCTTTTGTGGAGAGAAGAATTATACCCATAGTTTAAAAAATCCATCTATTGAATGAAATATGTGAAAATGATCTCAAGAAGAGACAACCTAGTTAATAGAGGGTTGATTTAAATCTCAGGCTCTCAAACTCACTCAGCCACCTACAAATTTGTGACTATTTGTCAGCCCGAATCTCAGATTTTTATTTCATAGAAATAGACAGAAGCTTACCTTAGAGATGTGTTTTGAACAATGAATGAGATGCCTTATCTAGGCAGAGTGCTTAGCATATAATGGGTTGCTGATGATACCTCCTGTGTCGTTGACTCTTGTTAAGACAGAGAATCATATGAAAAACTGGCAATCATTTCTAGGTACCTAATGGCACTTCTTCCAACCAGGATGAAAGAATATGCAGTTTGAATTTTCTCTATAGCTTTCAAAGTGGAAAGTGTTAGTGACACCAAAAAATAGCTGCACAATATACATTAGTCAAAATCATAGCTTCTTAAGCCCTGAAAAAAATTGAGTGTTGCAAATCTCTGAACAAGGTATCATTTTTTTACAGGATGCTATGCATGCACTGGCTTGCCTATTAAATCATTTATCTGTGACACATCTAATGAAGTCATGTTCACGAACAGCGTAATCACAGGGTGCAGTATAGTACATATTTTGATAGGAAAGTTGTTTGTATAAACTGAAACATATAGGAAATGTGTAACTGCATAAACTGTTCATTACGCTTTCAGCCTGACAATCTTGGTCCTGGAGTTCTTTTATTTATATGTGCTTGTTTTAAGATAGATTGTTTTGTGTACTGTTTTAACAAAAATAATTACTCATAAACAAAACCCATGTCAGGCAATTGGCATAGTGAACAATCACAAACATTGCAAACTCTGAAGCATGTACTTAATCAGGAAATCTTTAAATTCTGAGGAAATCACACATCTCCAGCTGAATGTTGTGTATCATTGAAATTGATTCATAAGCACATGAAAATGAACAAGAAAGAAATTGGGTCAGCAGAACTAACCTATAAATAATATTTCCTTCCTGTGTTGGTAATAAAGCACAGGTTTGGTTTCCAGCTAATTGTTTAATGACTGGATCAGTGGCTGAATAATCCAGAGCCTTTTAAAAGTGAGGTTATGACATTTGCCTTTCCAGTTACAAATGATTTCCAGGCCATGTGATAACAGAGCTCAACACTAATTAGAGAAGAGACTTACATCGCTCTCATGACCTTCTCGCAGGTTGTATGTGAGGTCATGCTGAATGTCTTCCACGAATTTGTGAGCGTACTCTGGGTAAAGGTCTAGCACTTCAAAGAGTCCTTTGAGGATGATACACTGGAGATCACAGTAGGTTAAAGCCTTCACATCTGCATTGGTCTTGATCACTTGGTCCTTAATTGATAGATTTGCTCCAATTAAATCCCCTTTCCCTAGAAGTAGCAAAAAAAAAATCCACAAAAACAAAACAAAACAAAACCCAACAACACAGGGGGAGAGAAAAGCAAGATTAAGATTGGTAACTTCATTTGACTTACAGATTCATTTCTCTCCGATTACAGTGCAGAGAGAAAAATCTTTATCTCAGGCTGGGTTGGGATTTTGGGCTTGAGAATTCTCTGGTGTGGAACAGAGATGTTTAGCAGCACAACGCAGCCCAGACTGCCATTGTGACAACCCCAAATATCTTCAAACATTGTCAGATATTCTCTGCTGGACGAAACTGTCATTGGTTGGGAACATTGATCTGAGGAGAAGGGCTGGAGGATTTAGTTAGGGGCTATAGGTCGCAGGTGGGCAGCAGACAGGTCCCTTACAAATGGCTTTAGATAAATCAGTTGACAGTTTGTCACAGTCTCCTTAATCATTCAAGGGAAATAAAAATAGACCATATATTTCTGAGAAAAAAATGGCTCCATCTTTTGGAATAAGATAAGCAAAAATTAATACATTAATAATTTTAATTTTAGACTTTGAATAATAATATAAGTGTGATCTTCAGTTTTGAAAACATGCACATTCTTTTATTTACTTCTGATCATGACTACAAGGCAGAAGAGTTATGCGGGAGAGGAAAATCCCTACCCTCAGCATCCAAAGGAAGAGATATCTATGGGACATATGGACTACAAATCTAGTATATAAAATACAACTCACAGCTCTTTTCCTTGAGACATTATAAAAAAATCCCTTTTCTCCATCAAATAGAAAATTAACCAAAACAAAAATATATACTCTTCCTTTCTTCCACCAGAGAGAGAGAGAGAGAGAGAGAGAGAGAGAGAGAGAAAGAGAAAGATCTGGCACAACTTTATCCAAATGACCTGTGTCCTGTCTTACATCCAACATCTCTGTCTTCTGGTCTTGACTGGAATTCACCTGTCTGGAAACTAACTTGTTTGCTTGAGTTTGAGTTTGTTGATTAGATAATATTGGACAGTTTTCTTGAACCTTTAAAAATCTTTAAATTGATTTAATCATTTTAAATTGACAGAAAGGGGAGCATAACCATAAGTTCTTTGGATTTATTTTAATCACAGCCATTCATTCTGCCAAAAGCCATGTGAAAAATATGGAAGAAAATCCACTCAATTTTTTGACAAACGTAGGGTAAAAGGAGAAGTTCACAGAGGGCATTGACCCTAAGATCATTCATGATTTCAAATTAGAGGTTTATGAGCCTTTGTCCAAAAAAGAGCATGCCTGAACTTTAAATTTTATTATTTTAATGGTCATTTTGATCTTTTCCATACAAAACCACCAACAACAATTGAATAACAAAAATAACAAACACCAAGCAAGATGTCATTGTAAAGGTATTAGAACAAATCACCCCCATTTCCCATTCAAACATTTTTTTAATCTCTGAAGTTTTGTGTTTTATTGTATTCAGAATTGGGGAAACGAAGCCCCTGGCATATAGCCAACTTCAATGAAAGTATGTTATTTAATTTGTCAGTAAAAAAGACATGTCAAATTAACCACAAACACTAAGTACTCATAAATACTTATGGCAGATCAAATAAAATTACAGGTTTCTAGATCACTGAATTACATGTAGACATCAACTTCAAATTAATATTGGATTTAAACTTTCAGGCTGACAGGAGGAAAAACACACTGAATCTGTATTTATGTTCACTAATTATATAGTTTTTCCTCATTGAGTTTATTGGTACATTTTAGGTATACAGTACAGTTACATTCATCATTGGGATCTTGTACCTTTACATGACAGATCTTGGCTCTCATTTTTTCCCCTTACCCCTGCCCTCCCTTCACTAAGAAAATGGCTACATGCTGTAGAAGAATTTAAGTTTGATTTATTGTTGTCAGCAATGTTGCTAAACTTGGAAATTTTATTTTCTGAAAATTGTGTTATAAATCTAAATTTCTCCTCAAAAGCTCAAAGTCAGGTAGTGAGCAAGATGCAAACATAGCCAGGATGTCTTGAATAGAGTAAAATTTTCAAATTTGTACATCTGAGGAGCGTATATCCTGGTGTAGTGTCTTCTACACTGAACATTCCCATCCTCTGTTAAGCAAGCAGTAGAACTTTAAGTTGTCATACTTTCATATATTAGATTGTCCTGGTATGGCTTTTTTTTTTTTTTTGGTACTGGGGCTCGAATTCAAAACCTTGTGCCTGTGGCCTATGGGGCAGGCACAGGACCACTGAGCTAAATCCCTGGTCCCTAGTATGGCTATTTCAGCCTCAGTAACAAAAGGAATAAAAATAGTTCCAACATCTTGCTAAACTTGGCATCCTAGAAAGAATTCCAGTTTATTCATTCAGTGAATATTTATGAAGTGTGGACTATATGTGCTGGACCTTATGTTCAGCACTGGCAAATACCCATGGTTCTCACTCTCAGTAATTTTATAGTTGTGTGGGTGTCTCACTGTCTAGATTTAGGATCTTGAGCTAAGTTTCTTAATATTTTGAGTCACAATGTCTGTATTTCTAAAAGAAAGGAAAGATTTTTTTTTAGTGCCTCATGGTCTCCATTTTTCAAAATTTTATTATTGATTTATGTTAATCAGTTATTCTTCCATCGAGGAAAAAAGTGATGAGATGAATCTGTAAACCATCAGGTTAGAGCATAACATATTTAATTGTATTTAGGTAGACAAAAGTCATCTGTGGGTATAGAGTCCATTTTTGGTGCATTATCTTTTTCTTTTAGAACTACAATGAATAAACTGATGGAAAAAATCACAGTTACTTGGATTTGAAATTAAGGTATATAAGGCAAACAAATTCTATCTTCATAACAAATTCCTGCCCCTGTGACAAATGCTTCCCACTGCATCAGATTAGAAAATGTATTAATGTGTTGAGTAGATTATACGGGGGCTAGAATACATTTATGGCTCAATAGCAGTTTGATGATGCCATTTCCTCAAAAAACTGTTATTTATCAGGGGAATGGGGAAAAAATAGGAACTAAGATACATCATGTAAAGGCACAAGTTCCCAATGATAATAGTAAATAAATGTATTGTACACCTAAAATGTACCAATAAAAGAATTTAAGAAAAACCCCAACACTGTTATATATGATATATATGTTATATCTGTTTCACCGAAAGAGTGAGCAGGCATTCAATATCTGCAGATCAAGCACTCCACTTCAGTTTGCCAAAGTCAGTATGGATTTGGATAATTTACCATAGGGAAAAATAATCAATTTCAATTGAAATAATGCTAATTACAGAGAGCAAATAATAATCTATTGTCTTTGGATTTAGTTCTAATACCACGTACCAGTGTTAGAATGGTCACATGGCAATTTGCACTTAAATCCTTTTTTGATATATACATGTAGAAACAAAGATGTAAAACTGATGATCATGGAAATCAAAATTCATGGAGATACTTGGGGCCAGGAGCAGAATGGCAATGAAGTAACTCTTTCAGTTATAAATCAATATTTTTATAAGAAGAAAATTGAGTTAACTTATGTTTACCAGTCATAGCAGTTACACAAAAGCCTTTAAATTTGTACCCTTCTTGTTTTAAATCATGAGTCATTCCTCATATAGCATTTCTAAAATTGTTGCTAATTACCAAATTTAAAAGTACACAATTAAAATACCCACATTATATCTATTTTCAAATGGCACATTAGTTCTGATCTTATATATATCAAACCATAAGGTTTTAAAATATGGCTGTATATTTTGAAAGTAAATTATGCCAACAGGCAGTCTATAAAGGTTACAGTGGTACTAAGGAAAACAATGGAAAAATACTTTACAATTAAAATTTTTGAAACAAATTAGAAATGACTGTCAATTCTAATTTAGAATCACAAGTAGATTGGATGATTGGTCTTTGATTTTGCAAAGTTGAGAAGAGAGCTCAGACACATTAAATTTTCTTAAGAAAAAGAAAACACAAGTAAGGAACCTCATTGTAATAATGATAATGAATGAAACAAGTTGATAATAGACTACTTTAGTTCTATTTCACACCTGTCAATTAAGGAGCAAAACAGACAGTCAAGAACAGAGCCGAATCTTTCAAAGCCGTAACCACTATTCTATTGTAAGTGCTGAACAAGAAGCAATGAAGAGCACACAGTTCTTTCCCCACTCATTAGCCTTCCCATCTTGCTTTCATTTGGGGAAAATCAAATTGCCTTACTCGGTGTGAGTTGCTATCCCCAAACACTGTAAACTAGGTTGCCTATGAGCAACAGAAGTGTGTTTCTCATGGTTCCGGATCCTAGGAAGTTCAAGATCAAGTCTCTAGCAGATTCAGTGTCCTGGGAGGGCCCACTTTCTGCTTCTTAGATGATGCCTTCTTACTATATCCTGAATGGTAGAAGAGGAAAGCAGATCTCTGAGGCCCTCTTTTGTAAAGAGACCAATCCCATATATGAAGGCTCTACAGTCATGATCTAATCATAGCTTGGAGGCCCCACCTCCTAATACCATCACACTCACAATTATATTTCAATACAAATATTCAGACCATTCCACGTACCAGCCAAATAAGGTTGTGAGATTTAAATTGGACAATGGACATAAACGCCCAGCTCATATTAGGGATTCAAACATATTAATTTTCTTCTCTTTTGCAAAATGTAATGTCTTGAAGCTCAGTAGCGAGAAGTCAGTGATGGCAGGCTAGCAATGATTATGTAGAATAACAGGTACTGTTTAGACAAGGAAGGAACTGTGGAAATGGAGTTCAAGATACAGGTTAGCTTCAGCTTTGGGAAAACAGAGAAAACAGCACCATGGGCTGTTTCTCTCTACTATGGTGGTTCAAATGAAGTCCCAGATATGAAAATACTTTGCATGGGTTGAATATAAATATTAGAGTCTCAAAAATTTAAAATAAAGTATTGCAGTAGCTCTTCTAATAAAAGATTCTAAATATTGATATCTCATGTTAATGTTCAAAATATATTCTGAATTCCCTTGCCAATCACCTTCTCTGCAACTGTTATGGCCCGTTATTCTCCCCTCATGTGCTCTGGTTAACTTCCACAAGGGCAAGGGAACTGGCCATTTTCTTTCCTATTCTTCAGAACAGTGCTGGACTCACGCGTGGGTCCTTGGTAAGTGTTGACTGAGTAGGTAAACTAACAAATGAGAGTAGATTTTGAAAGAAGATCACATGAAATTGTGATAGGAATTTTTCCTACACTTATCTTTTTGTCAGTGGCCCTTTATACTTCTGTGAAAACTAATGACGTCTTAACATTCAGAGTCAACTTGGTGGCAAACAATTTTCACTATTACTGTATGAGTTTTCTTTGAGGAACTAAAAAGACCCTATAGTCACTTTGACAGCATCAGCTCAATAAGTTCTGCGAAGAGAGTTTATTCTGGAAGAATCATTAGTGTTGCCTTATTTTTAGCACAGATAAAACTTAATTTTTGTGTTCTCTAATTGATTCTCCACAAAAAATACAGAGATACTCCCTTAAAACTGATCAATGATTTCATCAGGAGGCAGAATACATCATGATTAATAATTTGGCTTTAGGAATAACAAAGAATAGAGTTGATTTCTTTTACAATTTGATCTGTGCAAGTCAACTAAGATGGTCTTTATTCATTTGTAAAGTAGGGTAATATTTATACCATTGGATTTTTAAAAACAAAAATCCAATGGTATAACACCAGGTAAATGAAGCTCATATGAAGAGTAATCCTGAGTCTGTATATCCATCTGTAATTTTCCTTCTTTTACTAGTGTCTATCTGAGCTCATGCTCCAGAGTAGAACCACGCGGAAGCTTTTTAACTAGACCTACCAAGAATAGCCAGCACCATGCTGTCTTTGAGGACTTCCATGGAGCCTGAGCATACAAAGTAGATGGCCTGCAAAGCGTCCCCCTGACGTAGCAGGTACTCGCCCGGAGCACAGAAGGAGGTTTTGATGTGTAGAGACAGAGACCTGAGGCAGCCCCGGCTGGCACATTCAAACAGGGACAGCTGTAAGATTTCTTTGTTCAAGTGCATAGTGATGTCGGAACGCAGCTCATCTGGAAAGTCTTTCAAAAGCTGTGGGAGAAGGGACAGAAGGGAATCAAACCGAGGTAGTGTACCCTAACTGATTTACATTGCAAACAAACAGGGTTCATTCATGACAGTTTGGCCAACCAGTTGTGGACAAGAGGAAATCTATGCATGTACAGTTTTGGAAATGTTTTTCAGTGACTGACCTTAATCATGTGCTACTGAATGCTCAACTGATAAGTCTGGAGAAATAGAAAAAATTAATAAAGGAACCTGAAAGGAAAACGTTAGCTCATTATGACCTCCTAAAAATTCCTGTTTGAGACAGAAGTTGTGGAATTGGGACCTCATGGTATTTCCTCTGACATTATGATCGTGTGAAGAAATGAGACACTGAATTACCATTCCTAAAATGTCGGTTACTGGCTTGGTTGGTGAGTTGGTGAAATGGTTGGTTGATTTATATGACACTTTTTTTCACAATAGTGGTATGGGGTATTTGTGGAAGTCTACATATAACACTTCTGCTGGAATTTTTTTGTCTTACTTTATTGCTTCTAATGGCTACTTTAGTTTGATTAATCTAATTACCCAAGATTACACCACTGTCTTATTATAAAAATTTGTTCTTTGAAAAAGGGACATGGAGAATGAAAAAAATCTATTTGACTGACCAAAGCAGCAGGTTAATGTAAAACACTAGTTAGTTCAGAGTGGCACTGTGAATATGTAAACCCTTTGGATTGTAGTCCATGAGGGATTAAGAAAGAAAGAAAGAATGAAATTGCTAGGTGTGTTCGTCACTTCTGACATTTGGGCATCTTGTTTTTACCTTATGGTATGTGCTTTCTGTCTGAAAACATCAACAATAAGAAATGAACATTACCTCATTTGAATCTATTCCATTGTTGACTGACCAGGTTGTTTGAAAATATTCAAGCATCCTCTGCTTGAGCTGTTGAGGCAGGTGATGAACACGGATGAAATCCTTCAGATCCTTGGTTCTAGTATGGTAGAGAGACCACCTGGAGTACATCCGCTGTATGATTGCTGTTACGTTTCCAAATACCAAAGCATGCATCAAGGCTAGAGGGAGACAATACATAGCGAGAAATAAGAGGTAGGGGCCCACCCTTTCAGAGTGAATTTACAGTCTGCACGTCTTGGATCAAAGCAAAGCCTCTCATGTGCCTCCCCTGAAAGCTGTTTGGTACAGGTTTTATGGTCCAGGTGTTTTGTCACGTGGTGCATCCTGAAATAGTTGGAGATTGCTCAGAGTTAAGATGTAAAAATTGTCATTCATGTTCAGAATAAGCTCTTTGTTCATCCTCAGTCTTTCAGCTGCCATCAGGCCATAAAAACTTATTTTTGACTCTATTCACATTTACATGTTTTAATATTTACGGTGGGGTGTGATGGCACGGACCTGAAATCCTAGCTACTTGGAGGCCAAGGTGGGAGGACTGTAAATTTGAGGGCAGCCTGGGCAACTTAGAAACACACAGTTTCTAAATAAAATAAAAAGAGGCTTGGGATGTCGTTCAGGGGTATAGCGCCTGCTTTACACGTTTGAAGCTCTGGGAACAATCCTCGATACCACACACACCACACACACACAGAGTTATATATAGTTTAATAACTATGATAAAATAGCTTTATTTGACAGATTATGCTATAAATTTGTAGCTTACATTTTTATTATACTAGCATAACTTTTAAAAATAAATTTATTGTGACTAGTTAGTCTATGTGGGAATTTTAATCTCATCTCCTAAAAGTCATCATTTTAAATTAGTTTTATGTTAAATATTACACAGTTGCACTCCTTGAATATTGGGGAAGAATAACTAGAAATACAGCTGAGGATTTCTTGAGCAGTGTAAAGCTGAGATTGGTGTGGCCCCAACCTTCACACCTCCCCAGGTCTGCTGTCAGACCATTCAGGACAGAAATAAACGCACAGAAGATGTGTATTCTGCAAAGACCCAGCATGGTACTTAGGTATGGGACTCCTGTTCCAGGGAAGTTGGACAGTCAGGTGGGACTTCACTTCTACTTTTCCATGGCATTCCTTTGTTTCCACAACTACTACCATAGTGTAATGAAAGTCCTGTTCACCAATAGAATCAGAGGATGATGAGATTCGGGATAGGTGTTTTATTTTTCCCTAGGGAATATGAGAGAAGGGGTGTGGGGGAGGAGAGAGAGAGAGAGAGAGAGAGAGAGAGAGAGCGGGGATATGGACCTCACTTTCCAGGAATTGCCTATTTTGGAAAGTAGCTGGTAACTGAAGCACAAAAGGGATGGCAGGATTTTGTACTCTGTCAGTAACAGAAAGGAGCTATAATGGCACAGGAGATACCAACAGATAACAGAAGGAGGCTTGGATTTAACTGGGGCTATGAACCTGATGGAAGAGAAAGATCCAGGTGTACTTAGATTTATGAGCAGATTAACTCTAAGTGATGTTCAGATTTTGGCCTGATCTTCATCCTCGGAGACTGGCAATGAAGGAAAAAGCTCAGAGTTTGAGTGAAATAATCTGTGTCAGAAGTTTTGGGTTAAAGATAAAAATTTAGTAGTTTGTCTACTGTAACAAATTCTCACTGTACAAGGAGCTATTTTAAAAGTTTCGGGGCATCAAAATAGATATATTAGTGTAAATATTTCAACATTGTGTTACATTTTCCTCCATGAATATTTCAGGTCAACCTCAATTCAATTTCTTTTTCCTGTGCATTTACTAGAAATTAGAAAACACTGGTACACTAATTTTATTTTAATGTAACCTTGGATTTAAGATCCTGAACAATGTTCTATATGGCATTTTCCCTACAGAATAGCAATGTGTCACTATTTTGTAAAGTTTGCTAGAATAAGGTTAAACTCAGAGTCTGCGCACAGGAGAAAGTATCTTGGTGCACAGAGACTGTAGACTTCAGAATCAAGCAGGTTTCAATTTGAATTCAGACTTTGTCTCTTTCAAATTCTGTGAACTTGTCAAGTCATATAATTCTTTTACATGGACTAATTTTCCTTATATTAAGTAGGAAAATTAGTATCTTATTTATAGGGTTATTTTAAGAATTTATATATATATATGCATTTAAACATATCTAGTGTATGTATGAAAACAGTGGTTGCTTAATTCATAACTTTTTTGTATGAAAGTAAAAAGTATTCTGAAAGTTCAGAATGCTCAGTGGAGTAAGACTTGGGGACTAGGATCCAGATTTAAGATTTTCCTTTAATTTCTTAAATAGTGAAGAGTGACTCTTGGTGGAAATCACTTCTTGATAAAAAATTTCAAGAAGTATTCAACAAATGCATGCCTGCTGAGCGTTGTGGTACAGGCTTGTAATCCCACCATAAGAGGCTGAGGCAGGAGGATCACTGCGAGTTTGAGGCCAGCCTGGGCTACATGGTGAGACCTTGTCTCATAAAACAAACAAACAAACAAACAATAGTCAATGAATGCCTGCAACACGCAAGTTCACGTAGACACATGTATTATTCCTAAATGTTTAAAAGTAAAATATGCTTCCCAAATGGTAAAAAATTATCCCAAGAAAAACATATTACTTAACAACTTAAAGTTGCGGGGCTCTTAGTGGTTTCTAAATAGTTTCTTTATTCTGTATGGTTATAATAAGCATAATAGTTCTGATACTTAAGTATCATATTTGGAAGAGAAGATCTCTATTTATGATAAATGCTCACCAAAGAAAAGAATTGGTTTTGCTCCAAGTTAAGGAAATTAAGCCCTGTTTTCAGGCTCTGCTAATATGCTTCTGTGCAGAGTGTTTGGAAGACTCACCATCCTTAACACTGTGCATTAGACTTTTCATGGAGATTAAACTGAGTTCAGAGAACAATTTTATTTCATTTATTTTAACTCTGCTTTCCTTAATTATGTGTATGATTTTAACTTTGCTTTGCTTAATTATAATGTGTGAAGCACTTGAAGTAAAAGAAGTAATATGTTCAGATCATTTAGCACCCTAATTGTACATTATCAATAAAGTGAATTACTGGATTAATTGTAGTATTCATAAGTGTTGTTGGAAAGTACTAGTCTATGTCTGAGTCACCATAATTTCAAAGTCTCATTTCAGCATAGGAAACTACTTCTAATTTAAGGAGTTAAAAAATAAAACCTTGGCATTCATAGTTTTTCTTTCCGAAGTTATTATGGCCTTTCTGTCACTGATTTTCATTTCACCCTGGCAAAGAGTATGTGAAGCTGTCAGGCCAAATCCCATCTGCTATAAAGTTTGACTCAAGAACTTCTGTATCCAGGTCAGTTTGGAAATTACCACTCACTTTTCCTTCACGCCTAGCAATTTTTTTTGGTACCGGGGATTGAACTTGGCACCTTGTACTTGCAAGGCAGGTGTCAGAACCACTGAGCTAA
This sequence comes from Fukomys damarensis, assembly GCF_012274545.1. Lineage (NCBI taxonomy): Eukaryota > Metazoa > Chordata > Mammalia > Rodentia > Bathyergidae > Fukomys > Fukomys damarensis. The sequence continues at coordinate 33,227,777 of NW_022900940.1, forward strand.
ATCCCCGGCCCACTCCTAGCAAATTTATTGTATATAATTCTTTTTAAAAAATCTTATTGAGTTTATTGGTACTTTTTAAGTATACAGGACAGTCACATTCATCATTGGGATCTTGTACCCTTACATGACAGGTCTTGGTTCTCATTTTTCCCCATACCCCTGGTCTCCCTTCACCCCCTCCACCCTCTCTATTTACATAGACTGTGTTTCCATTTTTTCCTTTTCTCATATTTTTTCTTGTCCCTTATTTCCTTTCCCCTACCCTTCCCACTTCCCCTACACCTTTAGTCCTTTTCTTCCCATTTCACATTATCAGTTATGCAACCTGTATAGTTATACAATTTACACTTTTAATTTTTCATGCCAGAGAAACTATTCAGCATTTACACATTGTGCCTTGTTTATTTCACTTAAGAGTATGGCCTCGATATGCATCCATTTGCCTATGAATGACTCTAGTTTTTCATTCTTTATGGCTGAGAAGTACTTCATTTTACAGAAAAACCGTGATGTATATAATTCTTGAGCGCTAGACCTGCTGAGTGTGTGGGAGGCTCTTGTTGTATAGGAGTTTTGCATAAAATGTATTCTGTAAAATCTCATTTCAGTGTCATGCCTTTGAAGCAATCTTAATAATTGAGGTCTAAGAAGAAAGTAAGCATATGCCAAATGAAAAGAAGCACTTCCATGCAACTGTCCCGCTTTTGCTTTTCCTTTCTCTTTCCTTTCTCTTTTCTTCTTTTCCTTTCCCTTTCGCTTTCCTTCCTTGGATTTGGGCAACATCATTCTCCTAGGATATAACATAATTGCTGGTATCCTTAGCCAAGTACTCTGCGGTGGCTTTTGGAATCTACGTATGTGCTGTTTTCTCCTGATATAAAAAGAGACCAGAGCTTATGTTTTAGGTAATCTCAGCAGCCCTGCCCTTCCCTCTCACTTCTTCTTTGCTCCGGATTTTTCCATTCTTTGTTGCAAATGTATTGGGTTGTGGATAATGGAAAAAAATTCCTAGATAGTGAATTTAAATAGCAATGCAAAGGCATCTTAAAAATGGCCTGGAATTATGGACATTTCAGCTCATATGGGTCCATTAGAAGTATGTCCAGGTGATATGAATAGGGTTGGTGGACCCAAGGGGAGCCTCAAGTATTTTACAACAATAAAGCTCCACTTAAAATGGACATATCCTCTGCGCTTAGTCATCTGTACCTGCAAACTTAATCTAATTCTCAAGACTTGAGTCGATAGTCCCATCAACTGAGGTAAACTTATAGGTAGTTACTACTAAGTACGATAGAAGAATATTTAAATACTGGGGAAAAGGTCTTCAATATATTTTGTCTGAGGCACAAAGGATTATGTAGCTACATAAAAAGATTTTAACAGGGATACCCATATATTTTTCTGTATATGGATGTATATATGTATGTGTGTATACATGTATATATTTGTATGTATATATATGGGATGGGCTTGTATATAATTTAAAATTTTGTGTATTACCCATCTTTTCTAAACGCGGATTCTAAAAGAAAAAAAATTGAAGAGTAGAAAGGAAACAAGTGAAAATTATTTTTAAAATATCTATCTCTATTGCTAAACTATGAACTCCTTGAAAGCTAGAATCCTATTTTGTTCATCTTTGTTTCCCAAGTCTAGCATACTTGGCACAGTCTAAGTGTGTCATGAGTATTTATAAAACTACAATGAACATTTTCTTACTTTATCCTGCCTTTAAAAAGCTTTATAATCCCAATAAGAAGTTTAGAAAATTTATGAAGTCTGTATTTCCACCCTCATTTACTTCTCAAAGGCCACCTTTTAAAAATGATTTCTTTTGGGTCCTCTTGTGATTATCACCAACATTGTACATACCATGATTTTTTATCCTAGTGTTTGATTAGTGATTGTTAAGATAAAACCCAAAACAAACTGACATAAAGGGGAAGAACTTAGCTCATTATTATTCAGCGTCTCATCCTTCACTTGATCCTTCACTTGATAGTTATTTTAAGTTCATCTACTATAATTGTACTAGTAAAATTAATATCATTGATGCACAGAGTGAAAACTACACAAGAATTAAATTATATCTCATTGGGATTTCTCAAAATGAGCATAAATATGAAATAACTCTGCAGATGAATAATGAGGTTAATAGCATCCTGTAAGCCTCTCTTCATACTTACTAAACATTATCTTCACCAGAGGTAAACAAAATTATGAGTAGTATTATAATCAATAAGCTCTGTCTATTCTTGAGCTATCGCTAAACAGAATTATACAGGATGTTCTTTTGGGATCTGGCTTCTCTTCTGAGCACTGAGTTTGTAAGATTTATCCATGTGGTTAGTCATTCATTCTCCTTACTGTATAATTTTCTACTGAATAATTATGTCACAATTTACTTATGTGTTCTCCTTTTAATGAGTATTCCCCTATAAATGGCATTTTTCTATCAATCAGGCATTTCTTATTTGAGATTATTAAGATAATGTTTCTAGAGATATCTATGTATGTGTTTTGATGCATAGGTATACAAATTTTCATTGGTTATACACTTTGAAGTTGAATCACTGAATCACAGAGTACAGGTAAGTTCAGATTTGGTTGTCCACAAAATTATTGCACTCCCTTTTCTCATATTTTTTCTTTTCCCTTATTACCTTACCCCTACCCTTTCCACTTCCCCTATACCTTTAGCCCTTTTCTTCCTATTTCACATTGGAGGGCAGGGGTATGGGGAAAAAAATGAGAACCAAGATCTGTCATGTAAAGGTACAAGGTCCCAACGATGAATGTAACTGTACTGTACACCTAAAATGTACCAATAAACTCAATGAGAAAAAAATTTATTGTGCTATTTGCCATATTTTCAGTAGTACAGGGAAGATCGGGAGCTCAATATCCTTCCAAGTATGTAGGGTTCTCAGTGATTTTTAGTATATCATTTGGTGAATATGAAATACTATTTAATTTTGGTTTTAGTTTGCTTGCCCATAAATGATATTGGCTACTTTTTATGTTTATTGTCTATTTGGGTATTGAAAATCTATTTTTGAAATGCTTTTTTTAAAAAGGCTTTTGTTCGTATTTTGGGGGATTGTCTTTTTCTCCCATAGATTTTTAAAAGTTCTTTAAATATACTAGAGAAGTGCCATTTGCTGGATAAATTTTTGTGAATTTCTTCTCTTATCTCATGCCCCTCTCCCCTCCTCCTTTCCCCTCTCCTCTTTTCTCTTCATGCTCTTAATAATATCTTTGTATAAAGAGAAGTTCTGCAGCTCAATTTATTATTCTCTCTATGGTTCGTATTTATGAAAACTTTTGCCACATATAAGGTGATGAAAATATTCTTTTATGCTACTTTTTAAAAACCTTGTTGTTTTTACTTCTTTGTTTAGATAAAAATCTGTCTGGAATTACTTTTAATGGACAATTTTAAGAGAAATCAAAGTTGTTCTTCAACATATGGATAGACATTGGCCAGAAATATGCATTGAGAATACTCTCATTCCTCTTTTTCGCTGCAGTGTTACTTGTGACCCAAATAAAGTGACCATATATGATGGATTTGTTCCTCAACTCTTCCATTTCATTGGCCTACTCTTCAACCAATACTATACATCTCAGCTACTGTAACTTTATGATACAACCTGATATCTGTAGTGTAACTATTCCAATTTTGTTCTTTTGCATGATTTATTTGACTCATTTTAGCCATTTTCACTTCTATTAAGTTTTGAAAACCTCTTGTCACTTTTCAAACACACACACACATGCTTGCAAATATATCTCTATTAGGATTTTAAAATTTAAATTACATTGAATCTTTAGATTAATTTGGGCAAAACTGGTATCATTATAGTATCAAGTCTATCATGACTGTTACTGTTATATATCCTTCCATTATTTAAGACCACATGTAAGTTTTCTCACCAATATTTTGTAGTTTTCTGTATAGAAGCTTTCTACACTTAGTTTTCTAATTATCTGAACTAGATTGTACATACAATTGATTTTTACATACTGATCATCTACCCATTAACCTTGCTGACTTCATTTAATGAATTCTTATACTTCTCTAAAGCTTTTGGAATTACTTCCTTGTTTTGGGTATTCTCAAAGTTCATGTAGATCTGTCTTGCTGCAAATTTTTAAATCATTTTTGCTTAACCTCTTTGTAGTATAGCTTTAAACATTTTTCCTATGTTCTAGTGGTTTTTCACATCCATAAATGCAGATGTTTTTGTGGAGGGTTAGAACATATCTTGAAATGGAAGTTTAAGTAGGGGAAAGGAAATAGGGGAAAAGAAAAAAATACTAGAAAAGGAGAAGATAGAAAGTAAGTAGGAGAGGGAGGAGGGGGTGAAGGAAGGGCAGGGGTAAGGGGAAAAAAATGAGAACCAAGACCTGTCATGTAAAGGTACAAGATCCCAACGATGAATGTGATTGTACTGTATACTTAAAAAGTACCAATAAACTCAATGAGAAAATGGAAGTTTAATACATGTATATAAAAAGTTCAACAGCTGGACAGCTCCCGAGGAAATTCTTGGGGTTCCTGGAGTTCTCTCAGATTGCCCTACCTAGAACTTCCCGCTGCATTCCTCTTCACCCAGCTTCGGCACACTTTGGTCCTGATTATCTGAAGTTGGGCAGTTCTTCTAATACGGCTACTTCCTACTTTTGTAGTAATGACTGAATCCATGCTATTAGCAAACTCATCAGCCTTGTGATGAGATTCCTAACAAGATACCCTAGACTTAAGGCCACAGTAATATATGTCCAAAATTTTTCTTTTAAAATATATTACGTGTGTATTTGTATACATATTAAGTAAAAGTAAGTTCTAGTGTATAATGAAGTAGATATTTTACAAGAACTTTGGCATTTTAACCTCTACTGCCTTTTGTTTACATCGTGGTAATAATAACTGTCTTTCAGTGTTATGGGAATTAAATGAACGAAACGCTCAATATTGTGGATACCACAATGATATGCAAGTATTTACTTGATTAGGAAATAATAGAATGCAGACATCATTTTTTTCTAGCCTGGAGTAGTTTTCACAATAATACAAAGTTACTCCCCACAAACACAATATTAAAAGCTTTACCTAATAAATTCAAGTCACTGAGACGCCATTTGGCATTCAATGACAATAATTTCCTAACTGCTGCTCAAGTCACCTAACGTTTTAATGCCATGTATGAATGAGCACTGGTTTTGCACCAGAAAATCTGCCCGATAAATATTTAACAAGGAATTGAGAAAGTGATATCATGGATTATTTCCTGACTCTTTTGGCCCTGCATAGAGCCAGTGCAGATCCCACCCATAGGGAGAAGCAGGGAAGAGCTTAAACCTTAATAATTTTGGATCCATGACCACTCACAATCATCTTAACAGATTTTTCAAATGCCCATTCAGCCTTGAGCAGTTGAGCATTTCCTCAAAGTTTCCCATCAGGAGGAGAAGAAGCTTGGGCAAATATTAAATAAGTATGGATTGCTTATTTGTAAAATGCTTATCATTTTGCTAGGCAAAAAGATGGGCCATCAAGGAGAGGGGAAATTGTATAAGCCATAATACTGGATAGGAAATATGAGGTCTGGCACATCAGAGCACTACAGAAAATGAGAATTCTTGTTCCCTGCTCCCTAGGTTGTTAACGCTCTACATCAGCCAGGAGCTGGCTAAAGTCACTGTGGTCCCAGCTTGCCATTTCAGCGACTCTGTCTGTGACAGCACTGCTTTTCTATGAAATTCTCCTGCTCCCAGTGCTCTTTTCTCACAGCTCTGAACTTTCTCATGATTTGGCACTTGGCACTGACTGCTTGGTATTTTCCAAACGCTTTCCATATATTTCAAACAGGACTGTAAGCTCCTTGAGCAGAAGGTTTGGCTTTACATTTTGATTTCCCTGTGTTCTGGTTTAGGATTGTGTAGGTCTCACACACTACTCTCATCACCTGTCCCATGCGAGATGCCTGTGTGAACGATCCCCTTTTATGAAACTCGAACTCTTAAGTGATTTGAGATTTTTTTGAGGCTGTTAAAAGGATACGATAAAGCAGGCTTTGGACGTGACACTGTGGGGGAGAAAATGGGATAGGATTGGGAAAGTTGTTCAATTCCTTAAGTTAAAAATTAGCTATTTGAAATATGCAGAAAATAATACCATCCATCCTGTACCACTAGGAAGTTTCAAAAAGAGAAATGATATCAAATAGTTCCACAGAGGGAATTTTTATAAAAGACTGGTTTGGCTCCCTGGTGTTGGAGGTCTGAATGAGTGAAAAAGGGGGACGGGGCAATGTGGACCTAATAAATGAACCCTTACAGCTAGATGCGTGGGGAAGGAGTGGGGTTATCTGAGACAGAGGCCTAGAAGAAGAGCGTTAGGTATCTAGGAGCCAGGCTCCTCCTGATGGCAGTGGTCGTGGTGGTGCTTCCTGAACACGAGGGCGTCTCTGCAAAGGCCCAGTGAGGCTGGTTCTGGGAGTGCCTACAACATGGAAGGTGGTAAGCCACTGCCCCTGCTGATTTGTCTTAAGAATTAGGTTCGGTTTTACAGAAACATTAAACTTGCTGGAAGGTAAGTTAGGCAGAACTCTGGAAGACATTGGTATAGGAAAAGGCTTTATGAACAAATCCTCAGTAGCACGGGAACTAGCAGAAAGAATCAACAACCGGGATCTCATCTTACTAAAAAGCTTCTGTACTTCAAAAGAAACCATTAGCAGAACTAAGAGACAATCTACAATGTGGGAAAAAATTTTTATCAGCTGTACCTCAGACAAAGGACTATTATCAAGGATATATAAAGAACTCAAAACAATCAGTCCCCCCAAATATAAAGACCCGATCCAAAAATGGGCATCCGAAATGAACAGACATTTCTCATACAAAGAAGTGAAAGCAGCAAGAAAATATATGAAAAAATGTTCCACATCACTGGTCATTCGAGAGATGCAGATGAAAACAACACT
>NW_022900940.1:33235528-33242614 GCF_012274545.1 Fukomys damarensis
CAAAAAAAAAAAAAAAAAGAATTAGGTTCGGTTTTGTATTAAAGCGCTTAGCACAGAGGCTAGAACATTAAAGCAATTAATAAATGTTAACTGCTTACTGGTGTTTTATTTTTATTTTCACTTCTAACCAAATCATCCACTCAATATCCTTAATTCACTAATTAATATTAACTTGATAGCACTGACCTGTTTGGGACTTTAAAATGGACTTCTACATATGAACACCTGCAATTCAGATTCTCATAACTCCTAAACACAGGAAGTGAGCCTCATGTTAAGAAAACAAAGTGCCTGCTCTTTCCAAATTAGCCATCAGGTGCTTATTCATCTGTCCAGCAAATGGAATTCATGAACAACGCGGGCTTTCATTGCTAATTTATATGTACATTAAAATGTTTGTCACCTATTTCCTAAGTAATGCTTTTAGAATCGTCCAAGGTGACCGGTTTAGCTCTACTGTGCTTTAGGAGAGAGCAAACAGGAAAGCAACAGTCTGGCAGACATGTGCTCCTTCTCTTGGGGCGGAGAAGCGGCTCCCTTACCACCGATCAGCATGGTGCAGATGGAGAAGATCTTCTCTGCATCTGTGTTGGCAGAGACGTTCCCAAACCCCACGCTGGTGAGGCTGCTGAGGGTGAAGTACAGAGCTGCAATGTAGGCACTTCGGATGGATGGGCCCCCCAGGGTGTTGTTGCTGTAGTATGGAGATTCCAGTCTCTTTCCCAGCTCATGGAGCCAACCTACCGCGGAGGAAAGAAGGAGAACTTAGGACTGAGAAGTGAAGTTCTACTACCAGCACATGTGGGTAATGATAAATGGACCTTTAAGGACATAACTTGCGCAAGAGGAAGAAGAAAATTAAAAGGAAATTAAAAGCAAGATAGCAGATTTTGTTGCTCCGAAAATATGTTTATAGATGCTGTTTTGTCTAATACACATAGCAGAGAAATGTGTATTTGAGAATGGATTGATGGCCAAAGCTAAACAGATTCCTCCTATTGGAAGAAACTAACTGCAGAAATTTGAGCAGGAATTTCTGCCTTTTTTTTTTTTTAACAGTGTTATGCATTTCACTAGCTCCAGTAATCTCATCTCAATGGAAGTTTTAAGAAATAAAGGGGTTGAGCTGGGCCTGGTGGTGCATGCCTATAATCCCAGCACTCAGAAGGCTGAGGCAGGAGGACTGCTGTGAGTTCGAGACCAGCCTGGACTACATAGTGAGTTCCAGGTCAGTCTCCACTACATAGTGAGACCCTGTCTCAAAAAACCAAAAAAAAAAAAAAAAAAGAAATAAAAGAAAAAAAGAAATAAAGGAGTCGGACAGGTAAACTATTTGAAATCCCTACATGGTAAATAACAAAAACCACAAGCGTCTAGACCAGCTGGGTGACAGGGACTTTATTTCTATTCTGTAAAACCTATCCCTTTTTCACTCTTTTGGACTGATGTCCAGCGGCCTCATGTTACCTTACTTGGGAAGCCTTTGCAACCCCATTCTGCATTTGGGGGTGGTGTGGGACTTGCATGAGTAATAGATACTTTTACTAAAACTAGATGCCTCCCACTGACTGTTTTATGATACTGGTGTACATACATGTACCGATTTTTACCAAATTGGATGATTTAAATATATCTGGTTTATTGTACATCAATTATACTGTTATAAATTTATAAAAAACTCCATTAACAATGAGGAGAGAGTAGCAAGTATAATGATAATAAAAATAGTATTATCTGGATTGAAAACACAAGACTATTTTAAAATCATTTGCTGGAATATTTGCCCCTTAAGACATTGGATTTCATGTTTCATAATTATAATATTTTAGAATTCTCTCTCTGTAATATGTATTTAAGGTTCATAAGGCCTTTGTTAATGGATATTCACAAACCACCACATTCTTATAAAACATTTCTTTTAATGGTGGCCTAGAAAAAGATGGGGAACCATTATATTTTTAAGCAGGAATAGTAATACTTTAAAGTTATAGGTTGTGGAACTGGGTTAGGTAATTAAAATGCAGGTTTGAAGCTGCTGAGAATTCCTTGGGATTCAGGAGAAATGCTTAGTGGTCGGTATCATGCCTGACTCACCCCGTGTCGTTACAGAGGTATTTTCCAACCTTCTCCTGCCATCAGTAAAAGTCTAGGAGACCCGTTGAGCAGATTACAGAGTCCCACCACGGCACAGGTGGGGAGGCTAGGGAAAGGACAGACATCGCTTTTGTAGTAAGTCTACAGGTGATGCCAATGCTGCTGGATCGCTTTAAAGTGCACCACTCTATAATAATGGTTCTCAAGGGTGGCTACAGCTGGGAAAAGTTGTTAGAAATTCAATATCCAGGTCCCACCCCCATAAACTGAATCAGAATCATGGGTGCCATCTCCAGCTATTGGTACGTCCTAAAGTTCACCAGTTAAAATCTGTTGTAAAAACGGGGCTTAGAAACCTGCTTTCTGTATTCCAGAATTCAGCAAATCATCTGACAATAGTAGGGTTTAAGAAGTAAAGTTTAAGAAGTGAATGTATAGCTGGGCGTGGTGGCACACGCCTGTAATCCCAGCACTCTGGAGGCTGAGACAGGAGGATTGCTGTGAGTTCGAGACCAGCCTGGGCTACATAGTGAGTTCCAGGTCAGTCTCAACTACATAGTGAGACCCTGTCTCAAACCAACCCCCAAAAAGAAGTGAATGTATTAATATACAAATGTTTCTTTGTGGTGCGATGAGATAACATGACAAAACTGATGTGATGTAACACACATGCAAAAGTGAATTGATATTAGATTTATACATTGTGTGATAAAAATATTCTGACAATAGAAAATAATGATCAGATATTAGTTTTATGTGACAAAAATGTGCCTCCATTAGTAAGTTGTAGACATTCTCCCTGTGTAGAAAGATTTCACTGAAAGAATAAACTCTAGATTCAAATATGGATTTAAATCTGGACTCTGTTATTCATATGGAAAAATTCCTCTGAGTCTCAGTTTTTCTCATTGTTAATAATAGGGATTCTGTCTAACTCTCAGGGCTGCGATGGCATTAAGAAGCCACATGAAGAAGATGACCAACCATTATAACTGGTAGAGGTTTAGGGTGTATCATTGGGACAGAGAAAGCACAAAATTCAGAAAAGATAAGAGAAAATATGGAGCCAGGGTGAATTATGAAGGAGAAAGGAGAGGGGAGACACATTGATTTGGTAGGACTGAGAAGTGGTATGTGATACAATTTAGGATTTCCTAACTAATAGATATGGAAAGGAGAAAGTCTAGGAGGAGAGTATTTCCTAAAATTTGAAGGGTTGTACATCTACTTCTGAATCTGAAGAAAGATACAGGTCCTTTTCTCAGGACACACACGCAGTTTTGTACATATTTTCAGGTGGCTCTTGGCTTTCTACAGTTCTTTTTTGCATGCCTGGTCCAAGGACATAGATTAAAAATCTGCTTTAGGATCCTAAGTGAGAGGGAGGAGGAAGAGGTGATATAACACGGTTTGGTAAAACTTCATCTCTTATGTAAAGAGGTGTAGAAATAAAGACAATACATACAAGAATAATTAAAGAGATGTTACAAAAGCAAATCAGATGTGCATTTAAAAATATTGTACTGAATGCACATGCAATGTAGGAGAGAGGCAAATGCCAAGTTAGGAAGCACGCCTGCTGTATTTATCATCATATTCAGGATTCAGAAAGGCAGCTTCTATAAAGCAGAGCTTTCCCAGTACTGGATCGAAGTGTTGTTGGCTGTGGACCATGGTGAGATTTGGGTAGCTGGGGGACTGGCTATTTTTCAGAAACCTTCCAGGTTGTACCCTGAAAGGAGTGCCATATCATCAATGCTTGACAAAGAAGCAGTAAAAGGGCTTTGTTTCTTTGTTCTATGTTGCTCATCCCTGCTAATTATAGAGAAGTCCGAGCAGCTGAAAAATGTCTCTTTGTCCAGAGAATAAATAGTGCATGACCCAATTTTTGTTTTAGTTGATACACAGAAGGAAAAGAAAACACTCCAGATAAAGCTGCTGTTTTCTTTCACCTGAGTCTGCTGTCTAGTCAGACCATGAGTATACAACTGGACTCATCTGTTGATCTTTAGTTGAGTTAAAGGATTTACTTATTTATATATGTAACTCAAAGTTTTCTCATTAAAAAAGTGAACAAAGCCAGCCATTTACTTAAATATTTTAATTGGAACAAAAGTAAAATGTATAAATGTTCTCTGGGCCACATAATTTGGTTTCCTTAATAAAATAGGGTAAAAGTTTGTATGTTACATGTATGTGAGATTGCATCCCAGAAGTGGTTAAGGGAGCACCATGCTGATGAACAACAGACCTACTTTTTGTTGAGACTGTATATTGCTTCTGTCTAGCCAACTGTTCTGTCTATTGTGAGAAACATCTTGTTTTTTTAAAAAAACGTTTGCTACTCAATTATGTTCTAGCTGACAGAGCAGTAGCAATAATGATAATGAAAAACACTGGTAACTTGGAAGGAGGTAACACCCACAAATCAGGGGATTGACTCTGTGGGCTAAATAAAACTTTTCACAGAACAGCTCGCCTGAAAGGAGAGCACATGTTCCACTGTAACCAGACAGCATGTCACTGTACTGTACAGAAGAGGCAATTTAACCAATTTGGGATCCAATCTTTTTTTGTGCCAGAGAAGCTCATGTCTCTAAAGGAAGGGATGTCCTAGAATGATCTGTCTGCTTCTGCTCATTTCTTTTCTAAAGAATATTTAGAAGGGAAAAGCACACACAGTATGAAGGAGAATCTAACCATACCAGATGCACTGTCATGTGCTACAAACGGAAGATGTCATAAAATGATCCTATGACTAACATAGATTAGATGAATAAAAGAGTAGATTTGTGAATTAGATCATCAATCTCAAAGGGAAAATAACCTTTAATGATCGTACCTGGAAAAGCCTATATGCATGAAATTCAACCTGTGTATTTATCCTTGTATACTTAGCATGGGCCCAATATTTTACTTAAATACATACATTTAACTCTTCAAAAGGACTTTCTTATTATACTTTTATTCTCCAGGTTTCCTACAACAATAGATTTAGTTTGACTATGTGGATCCACAATTTGTACAGTACTGTTTAATACAGTAGATGTGTTCTTGAAAAGTTTTGATTTATATTAACATTTAATAAATGAGTGGATGTTTCAGACTAGAATATGTTGATTAAGGAAAATCCATAGTGAATCTCTTCGGTTCTATAAAACACTGCAGGAATATGAAAAAAAAACACCTCAGTAATATATAAGCTTGTAAAATTAGGTTTAGATGTGTGTTTACCTATGTATGTCTACAGAGAGAAAGGGAAGAATTAGCAAATAATCACATTTACACTACAAAATGGTGTTCTACTTAGGAATGAACCGTGTTATAATGGAAGTCAGCTAGAAGCAAGGATGGAGCCCAGATTAGAGTTTTTCCGTTAGGAGACTAGCACAAGGTTAGTATTTCACACAAGTGCCTCCTGTGTGGCAAGCCCTGCTGGGTGATGGATACCTCTCGCATCTCATTTACCCACACCAACCCTACCGAATAGACACAATTGTGTTCCACATCTTAATTTATTATTTCATTAACGTTCACAATAATTTAGGAATTGTCTCTATTTGGAAGAGAAACAGAGGCTCAGAAAGTTTAAAATAACTCGTTCAAATTGGCAGTGTAAGGATTTAGCAGAAAAATGTCTCCTGTTTGGTTCAGCAAGCATCTTTAGGAAACATCAGGAAAGGGACACAGAAAAGGGAAAGCAGACAATGAAGTGTGCGTCATCAGGAAAGCTACCACTATAGATAATCGGAGCTTAATCCTGCTGGGAAATCTTGGGGAACAGTGCAGAACCCACAGCCCTTCTAACACCAGGGAATATGCATACCAGCCATCATCCTTCAGTGAGTAAGGACTGCTCTCGGGGGGTGTCTCCCAGAGCAGGAGCCTGCTTCAGATTGGGACAATGCCTTGGGCAACAGAGTCTCAGGATAGAAATCTCATGGGTTGAGATGCCAAGGGAGGAGCACCATCTTTATGACAGCAGCCAACACCTACAGACCGCAGTACTTTGCTACATTTCAGTGCTAAACATTGTTTTCCCACCACTCACAGGAATTCTGCCTTTATTTTTTTGATTGATCTAAACAGACAAATTAAACAATTTTTTTTTCTGTTTAAAATAGTGAGATGCAAATCCACAACTTTCTAACAAACATCCTTATTCTTTCTGCTCTACGACATAAAATGGCACTCATTTTATTTTGCTTTGTTCTCCAGTGGCCTTTCAAGCATGTTTGGATTCTTTTTTCATTTCCAGCCTCACTGTGACCGACAGATAAAATTGTATATATTTGTGATGTACACCATGATGTCTTGGTATACATTGTGATATAATTACCAAAATCAAGGTCATTAACGTATCCATCAACTTAGGGTTCTTTTTTCATGGTACGAATATTTAAGATCTACTCTGCGATTTTCAAATTTATAATTCGTTTACATTATTTACGTGATTATTAGCTACATGGTTTCTATTATTATTAGCTATTTTACCATGCTCTGTAATAGATCATTTCAAATTATCAGTTTAAATTGTACTATGCTGAAATAATCATTCAGTAAGTTCGCATTTTCCATACCTACTTAGAGTGGGAAAATATATCCCCAAAGCATAATGTCATATTAGAGAAAAGAGGAATCATTTAAATATAATCCACAATGTAAACATGGCACGCTCTGGCGTTCGGAAACTGAATATAACTTTAAAGGTGATCAAGAGGCATCATGGAAAGCAGGTGTTGCCGTTAGTGCTCATTTTACTGCTTCCTTAACGCCAAAGACCCACTGAACCCTCGTGGACTTCATTACAGTGAGGCTTGGAAGAGCACTGAGATTCGTAAGAGGCAGAGCCCTTGCGACTGAGGCGGAACAACACATGAGCTGTTCTGTGCCTTCTTCATGGTTCTTCTGAGGGCTGGGATGGCGGCAGAGGATAATGTCAGGATGTCAGAAGTCCGAGTGTGTGTGTGTGTGTGTGTGTGTGTGTGTGTG
>NW_022900940.1:33242673-33275880 GCF_012274545.1 Fukomys damarensis
AGAAGTGCGAGTGTGTGTGTGTGTGTGTGTGTGTGTGTGTGTGTGTGTGTGTAAGTGGGGGGTGTGGGGCGTTAATTATGGCTCAGAGCATTTGTGAGGTATTCTGTTTACTACTAGATACTTTATAAGAATAAATACCAGAGAAAAGCTTGATATTTCATGCACATTTTCTCTTACAATCTATACCTCATAGCACTAATAAGAAGCATCACTGATTAAAAAATAAAAACAAAAAAACCCATTCTTCAAAGTATACCTACTGCCCGTTGCTATATTGTTGTTTTCGTTTTTACTTTAAACAAAATATTTTGTTTTACTTTAAACAAAATTCTTTTGGGTCTATATAAAAGTTGCAAAGAGTACAGGGTGTCCTTGTATAGCATATGACTTTCACCCAAGTTTAATTCATAATTATTGATTAATTTAGTGGTTGTCTTAGTCACTTCCTCATTGCAGGGACACAGTACTTAACCACAATTGAAAGCAGAAGAGATTTTTGGCTTACTCTTTAGTGCAGTAGGCCACTTCCAAGGCAGGAGGACGTGATGCAAGGGCCTGGTTGCAGGGAGCAGTTTACATCCTGGCATCCAGGAAGCAGAGGCCCAGAGGCCAGAGTGGAGCCGGGAAGGGGGATGCTCCTTTCCAGGTCACACCCACACTGCCTCGCCTCTTCCAAAGACTCGCCCTCCTCACACCAGTGCAGCGTCCTGATCATCCAGTCACCTCCCCAAAGTCCACCTATGATCACATGAGACTTTGGGGGCCACCTAGCCACAGAGCATAACAGTGATACTGGGAAATGAACTCAGGACCTTCAAACTGAGTTAGGTCCCTTTGTCTTCTCCTATTTTCTGATTCTGAGACAGAGACTTGCCCAGGATGGGCTTAAACTTGAACTCCTCCTATCTCAGCCTCCCAGAACACTGAGAATACAAATATATCCCCAATTTTAATATCTTACATTACCATTATGTATTTGTCAAACTATGAAATTAATATACATTTGTCAAAACTATGAAATTAATATTGTTGTGTTATTAACCCAACTGTGGACTTTTCACATTTTACTTTAAGAAATAGATTAAGGAGAAGTTCATAGACTTCATCTCCAAATCTCACCCTCTCCTCCATCCCCTCTCTATTTTATGAGATGTGGCCAAAGGTATTACTGGGAGGGTACAGGGTTGTAGTGGCATTTCACATTGACCTGTTGGCCCAGAATGGAGAATCAATCGGTAAACTTAAGGTCCAAATTTGACAGGAAAATGGTAATTACTCGGGGGTTCTACTAATCTCACAATTTCATTCTCATAAACCAAGGGGTGTCTTACATTTCTCAAATGGTGCAGTCTACTTTGGAGGTAAAAGGTTGAAAGAAAAACAAAATAAAATAGAAGTGGGTAGGCTTTGAGTCAGAAATTGAGATCCCATCCATGGTTTGTCACTAATTAAATAGCTTGTGATGTTTAATGCATCAATTAACCTTTCTGGTCTTTTGTATCTCAAACTTGAATGTGAGGTGATAGATCTGAGTAATTGCTAAGTTTTCTTTTCAGATCCAAGTTTTTACGAATTGAGATCCTGTAATGTTTCTTTACAAATGGTTAACTTTTTTCTTTTCAAGGCAAAATTCTTGTGTAAGAACCTATGACTTCATGAATTCATACTTAATTTTAATTGTTTGAACACAGACCCATCAGAGAATATTGATGAAATAAAGATGGAAATATTTCACATTTTGATGCATGTGTCACTTCTGCTCTATTTCTGTTGCCAAACAGTCCTTCAGAGCAAGGACCATTATATAATAGTATTGGCAAGAAAAAAAAGTACAACGTATGCTGAAACTAGTCTAGAGTTTGTCATTTCTCTATTATCACAGAAAATTTGAAAACTACAGACAGCAGAAATGTCCTGAATGTTGACTTCTGAGATGTAGCATTTCACTTAAGCAATGATTAGTCAAAGATTAAAACTGCCCAAATAGGCCATCATCACATGTACCCCCCACAAAACAGCTGGAAAGAATGAAAAGCAGGAAACTATTTGAAACCACAGTTGATCAGCTATGGTAGAGATTTCTGACTGATCCTAAGAAGAAGCAGAACAAGTCACCTGTTTCCAGCTAACTAGGCCACTTCCACATGCTTCTCCAATCTCAACTAAAAATAGAAGAGATTGCAACAAAGATTAGGCTCATGGTTAAGTTGGCAGAACATAAACTATGAACTATTTGCATTTAAATTTCTTGCATAAAATACTTGCAGTTCAAAATGCTTCAATAACTATCACCCAACGTGGGTATTTTTTCATGGATAATTGCTCTAGCGTTTCTTACAGCTTAAATGAATTTCTGGGACATACGTTTTATACCTTAGTTCAGAGTACCATTTCTAAGATAACTATTCACTCTTAAATCACAGTTCAAAGCATTCAGCAGTTTAGAAAAACGTTAATTCAAAACATTCACCAAAGGCATCTGTAACAAGACAACAACCTGTTTGAGGAAGACAATTAGGGTAAAAAAATAATTGAACCCAGCTGTATAATTTTATTATTGGTATTCTAAAGTACACGTTCATGATCTGCTCCAAATTTTCTCCTTGCTGGGTGTGCTGATGCATGACTTCTCTTTTCTCTGAGAGGTTCAGAATAGGCAAAGTTATGGAAGAAAAATTTCAGTGATGAAAAGAGTTATAATTAGATTTCTTTCAAATGCATTAGAAGAAGGTATATTTTCTAAATCTCCACGTAATATACATTTGTATATATAACTCCAAAATATATTAGACCAAAAAATATGTTGGAATGCTGTATATAAATACCTCGGAGAAAATTCTGTTAGATTTTATTTATCTTAGCTGATATTGACACTATCCTGGGTCTTTCTCCTAGGCAATAACCAAGCCTCAAAATGAGACCCCCAACTTTGAAGTGTCAGTCTTTTCTCTCCTTTAGAAGAGCACATTATGACTCATTTGCCTAATAATGCTTTTGAAAACATATAACTAACTTTGTTTGACAGGTTGATGGGATGTGAAAAATAATAAGTAGTGAGAATTTGCATGAACATTCCAAAATAATTTCTTAGCAGATTGAGGCTCAGTGGCCTGGAAACAACCACAGGGCAATGGGTTGTGTCAGAGAGACCTAAAGGTTGACACGGACATTTTAAAAACTGAGAAGTAGAGGGCTGGGCGGTTTGGCTCAGTGGTTCCACCACCTGCCTTGCAAGCGCAAGGGGCGGAGCTCGATCCCTGGCACCAAGACAACAATAACAACAGCAACAACAACAACACCAAAAAACAAAAAACTGAGAAGTAGATAAAAGTATAGAGAGACAGCATAGAGAAACAAGAAATACAGGTAAATGAAGAACAGAAAAGTTAGTATAGAGTTAGGTGTCAGACCCAGGAACTGTGGCAAACCTTGACCTTCCAGGATGCCAGCAATGCAGCTGTGGAAGTGTATAAGAAAGCTTGTCTTGGAATTAGGTTGCCTGACTTTTTCATTCCATTTCGTATGTTGCCATTTAATAACTGTGTAATGTGGAGTAAGTTACTTTTTGTAAATGTCTTAATATCCTCTAAAATGGATAACAAGAAGCTTCATAACCTGTTGTAAGGTTAAATGATGTGATTCATAGAAAGTGCGTAGCCAAGTTTTATTACACACAGCATACAATCAATGAATGTATTCATGAATACATTCAATGAATATTATTCTGTTGTTTTAAAGGAATGCAGGTTTTCTATTTAATTGAAAATTATGCAGACATAAGATATTCTTTATTATTAAAACCCTGTACAAAACATTAATCAAGAATTCCAATTGTACAAATAGAAAAAAATATGTACAACTAGAGCATTCTTGGAAATCAAGGGTCTTGCATCATTCATAGTTACAAATGACATTTTCCATTATGAGGCACTGAAGACATTATATCAACAAGATATGGAACATATTCTGGCATTAATTCACCTTGCTGTTGCTCAGTTTCTTATGAAAAAGCAGTATGCTGTAACATTCTCGTTTGTTCATTCAGGGTTGGAGACAATGCACTGATTACCTGAGGCGATTATGTAGTGTTTTATTTAATCCTATTTCATATAAATTAATTTCTCACATTCAAAGAGTTGTATTACAACCTGAAGTGTCAATATTAAAATGCTGGTACTTAGGAAGGTTAAAACAGAACATGACAAGGGGAGGTACGTGTGGGAGTGAAGGGCGGGCCAGGTTGTGTATTTGGGTTTGTCTGACATGAAAATCACCCCATTTTAGCAGACTGTCCTACTTCTTGACCCTTATCAGTCAAGGTTTTGAAGTGAATGAACTCTTGCCTGACTTCATCCCTTTCATAGCGTTAGCTGCCCTAGTGGACTTTTCTCCATAATTGATCTTTTCTTCTATCTGCAAGTGGGAAGGTCTCGTGTTGTCTTTCTTCTGCTTAGTATCACTATCATCTAGCACATACGGTTTGTGGAACTTATTATTTTTATTCTGAACATGGAAATTTTGTGAGGCCTCTCTCCTTTCCCCAGAAGCCATGGCTATTATTCCAAAGGCACTTGGTGGGAATTGATGTTCCGTGGATGCAAACACTTGGATAATAGAAGAGCTTTTTGGAACCACAGATTGAACTCCCAGCAACTTTCCAATGCTTCATTTTCCGGGAATAGAACTCTCTGGTTACTCCCTTGTGGCTGTTGCAAGAGATTTTATGTAGGTCAGACTCATGCTGCTGAGAAATTAAAGAACTCATGACTTCTGTTTTTCTTATGATAACTCACTTTCCAATATAGTTTCTTTGACTTTATTAAAAATATGGGATAAACTAAGTGCTTCAAATCACTTTTCAAGCCATTCCTCTCCTTGGCATTTGACTTTTAATTTTACTCACAGACCCCACCTGTTTGCACATCCATTATTTACAGACCGTAGGACGTTTGGATGGATTTAAAACAGTGGAAACAAGGGCGAGAGGTAGATTAGTCTGTAGCCTATCATACAAAGAGTACCGTAAGTCATAATCTAATCAAAGTACAACATGTAGTTTGAAATACATAAACTTAATCAGCATCTACAGTAGTTTTTTAAAAACATTGCCAAAATGTGGAACTAAAGCCATTTAAGAATATGGCTAGTCCATATTTATTCCCAATGCACTTAACAACCTTCCAGGCCCTTCTTACTTTGAAGATCGAATGCTTTCACTTCCTTTGCATCAATTCTTAGATTTCTATTTCTGGCCATGTCTGCTGGTGATTTGTGGCCTTACATTGGGACATTTGGAATATTATATGGTATGAAAACTTTTGTTGTTTGAAGCCATGGATATTTCTTTATCACCAAAAAGGGGAAAAGGCAAGTGTCTGGAGAAAGGAGAAACAAGAAAGATCGTGTAAAAGAACATGCAGGGGAAAGTCCGTGAAAGGGGGCTGAAGACAAAGAAAATATTTCCTGGCATAAAGCAAAAATACAGGACGAAAGTGGCAATGCTAAAGGGTAAAAAGCAAAAATACATTGGATTTAAATGTAGGCAAAAGTGGAAAGAGGAAAGCATTAGAGTGGCTGGTGGTTGAGAAGTCAAATCAGTTGTTTTTTGTTTGTTGCGGGGGCGGTACTGGGGATCCAGCTTTAGTAGGTGCTGGGTGGACACTTACCACTGAGCAACATCGCTGGCTTCCGAAGTCCATTTTGTATGTTCCGCCTCCTCCCAGTTTAAGATCCTTTCATTAAACCCCTGAGCTAACCGGGAACTCGGAGGTCATTCACTCTGCTACTGAACTTTCAATATCGAATCAAAGGACATCTAGCTTCTGACCATCAAGGCTAAGACCAAATTTATTTTATTTCTCAAGTGTATTAAATCCATTTCAAGATGATTTCTTTTATTATCAGGATGTTCTTTATGATGTAGAAAATATCCAGAGGCCCAATTTGCACAATGACCTCAGAGGTTTGGGGATATCAGAACCATATAAGCTAATAGGAATCTTATTTATTCATTTGCCTAAGTACTGCTGTACCAGTTTGGAAAAAAAATGTGTTGATTATATATCCATGTGTCTCTTCCAAAACCCTTCAGTCCAATTTCTGCGAAATATACATGTCATTCAGCGTCTCCAGTGATTAAGAGTACAACTTTCAGCATTTCGGCTCTAAGCCCTTCATTTCTATCCTGCTATCTTTTCGGTCATGACACCATTTCATGTCTTCATTTCTCCTCTTCTGTTCACTTTGCATATTGCCACAGTGTATATTTGATGTTTTCCCCACAACTAAACACCATGTTGCTTGTTTGTGTGTACGTGTGTGCACGTGTGCCAACAATTTTCCCTTCATGCCAAGACTTCCTGGATTCTCTCTTCTCACATCCAGTTCCCAGCCAGGTTTGCAATAAAATCAATTCCTTTTGCTTTTATTTCTACCACTCCTGAACCAAGGAATGAACACATTACTTTCATCACTTTCAGCCTCCAATTGTCTCTAGCCCCTAATCTTCTAGTTAACTAATTCACTGAGAAAACATAAGCAATGGTTAAAATACTGTATGAGACATAAAGATATGGATACATGCTTTTATTACATCTGTTGGGGAAATTGTAAGTGTAAAATATGAGTTTGACTTGACTCAGTGCTACTGGCTGGAGCCACAAGAAAAAGTTTAAAGGAATTCAAATTGTACTGTACAGAGTATGGAGAACTAGGGTAACAGGATTTAGAAAAGCTACGCCTAGCACAGCTGAAACACATGAACAATAGCAAAAATTCTAGGAAAATAAAAGGCACATATGGAAAAAAAGGCGTTAACACAATTGGCTCAAATTAAGGGTATGTGTAGGGACCCTTAGGAAAATAAAAGGCACATATGGAAAAAAAGGCGTTAACACAATTGGCTCAAATTAAGGGTATGGGTCCGTTAAGATTCCAGCCATTGTACATGTAAGTACCACCTTGCCTCCCAGATGACCTTGGCATGCATTCCAAGCCCTGTAGGACAAACAAAACTGTTAAGACAACTAGCCAAGCCCGGGATTTAGCTCAGCAGTTCCGCAGCCTGCCTTGCAAGCGCAAGGACCCCAGTTCAATCCCCGGTACCAAAACAAAAAACAAACAAAAAACAACTAGCCAAGCCTTTCTTACAGGCCGTTGGTGTCTAGAATGTTTCTTAACTGATGGCTTAATAGTTCCTGAGAAATCTCAGGTACCTTCTGGTTGGCCAAGGCCAAGGTCCCCCTTTGGCTGCCTCGGGGTACAAGAATCCTCCTGTCTTGCTTCTTTCCAAGACACATATCTGTCCATAACTCCCTAATAAGCAGTTTGTGTCATTCTTTGGTCTGTCAACACCTTCTCTGGCAGTTGATTCTCCTACACTGCATTTTTACAAAACGGCAGGGTATGAGAAGGGAGTCAAGTACATTTAACCTACAAAAATTTCAAACACCAAAAAAATATTCAAACATCAATATTTTTCTTTTCTTCAAAGGTATTGCAATCACACGAACATCTGGGTTTAAACTGCTGCATCAAGGGTGTTTAATATAGTGATATTTAATATAATGGCTAACTTCTTGACAAAATGTTAAGATTTTGGATAAATCGACAAGAAATGAATGAAAGCTATAGATTTTTCTCCAATGACAAATTTAGTCACATATAAATAACTTGCATAAAATTGTAGGTAGTTTGTATATTCCTTTATGTTCTTTCATGGGATCCTTCTAAATAAGACAAATAAAAACACCCTAGAGTGAAATGATCTTTTAGGTTATTTACAACTCAAGGGAGATTTTGCTATATTACCGTTAGCAAAATTGTCCTGTGGCTGAATTTTAGGTCCTTTGAACAAGTAATCTTACTCTGTTGACATGTCTTGTTGTAAGTAAAAACTGGTCTTGCTTAATGTATTTCTTCCTAAATTTCTTAACATTTGGAGAACATTAGCCATAGCCATTTTGTACTTTCCATTTTGTAACGTTAACAAGTTCAATGTAAACAGTGTCACTTTGCGTACCACTTTTCAGAAATGTAATGATTTAACTGAGAGAAAGTCATACCACTATCCAGATTGGATACAGAAGTAACCTGTAATCAAAATGTCCAAGATTTTATTTCTAATTTAATCCCTAAAGAAAGTAGATCTCTATGTTAAGATTAGTGTTACTGGACAGTGTTCCAGCTAGACAAGCTGGTGAGATCCTGCACAGTGCATCCTTCAAATGCAGTATTTATTTCAACTCCTATATCCAATAACTTTATGGAATTGAGTTGACTCAATTTCAGTTACTCTTTTACTTAAGCCAAATTTAACTCATCAATTCACCAGATGTAACTGTAAGGAGGGACTCTACATATATCATATTCTAAACCTTACTTTTATCCAGTTATTTCTCTTTGATAAAATATCATAAGGTACTGGGTAGAACACAGACCATGAGTCATGAAATGAAAGTTCTACTACCAATAACAAATGCTGGTGGAGCTGTGGGGGGAAAGGAACCCTTCTCCATTGTTGGTGGGAGTGCAGACTGGTGCAGCCACCGTGGAAATCGATATGGAGATACAGCTATCCCTTTGCTGGGTTTCTTTCCAAAAGAATTAAAAGACTCATACCACAGTGATATATGTGCACCCATGTTTATAGCGGCATGGTTTGTAATAGCTAAAGCTTGGAAACAACCTAATTGCCCATCAACTGGAGACTGGATAATTAAGACGTGGTTTTTCTATAAAATGGAATACAACTCAGCCATAAAGACTGAGAGACTAGAGTCATTTATACCTAAATGGATGCACATTGATGCCATACTCTTAAGTGAAATAAATAGGACACACATGTGTAAATACTGAGTAGTTTCTTTGGTATGAAAAACTAAAAGTGTGAATAAGATCCAATTGTATAACTGATAATGTGAAATAGGAATAAAAGGGCTGAAGGTGTAGGTGAAGTGGGAAGGGTAGGAGAAAGGAAATAAGGGAAAAGAAAAAATATGAGAAAAGCAAAAAAAAAAAAAAAGGAAACAAAGTCTTATAAATAGGTGAGTGTGGAGGGGGTGAAGGGAGGGCAGGGGGATGGGGAAAAAACGAGAACCAAGATCTGTCATGTAAAGGTGCAAGGTCCCAATGCTGAATATGACTGTCCTGTATTCCTAAAAATGACCAATAAAAATCAGTGAAAAAAAGAAAACAAGTGAGACCTCTAATCCAGGCTCTAGAACTCATTCACCTCTCTGGAAAATGAGGTATTTATTATGTGTCAATTAAAAATAAAGTGAGAAAAATAAAAATAAATAAGAAACGATGAGGTGGTCAGAACAAATAGTCTTCCAAATCTTCAGAACACCAACTTTTCTCATTTGTATGTGAAAAAGAGGGTAACAGAAAGTTTTTTGGTATAAATACTCTATCCAAAGGCATTTGTGAAGTTAGCAATAAAAGCCTATTTTCTAAAATCCACAAAAGACCCTTGGTTCAAAGAGGAAAGAGGTTTATGTGACAAATCTCTTTTAAAATTATTTTTAGTATATACTTTCCTTTTTTCTGGTAAAAATGTAGTATTGCTTAATTTTTTTCATTGAAAAGTAAAGATAACACTTAGAAGATGTAATGGAAAACAATGCATTTTCAATGGGAAAGAATCAAGTGTAGAGTTCACATCTATTGCCAAATTCCTCTCTAAAGTAGTTATATTTTTCTTAATATATTACCTTTCTTTGTCTAGTTCTCTCCTTCAGCAAATTAAAAAATACTGGAACCAGCTAAGAGTTCATTGAATAGCAGATCTTGATGCCATGTCTCCAGTCTTCCACTAAAATTAGTATCTGCATTAATTAATATCTTTGCCAGGTTAATAAAATCACATCTTAGCTATCACTGAAAGTTAGGATCAACATTTGATCCTAATCATTGACAGGAAACTAGAGAAACCGTCACTTAAAAGGCAAGTAAATAAGACAGAATTTTAAAATGTAATCAACAGATGTCTTGAGTTATGTAGTGTAAAATACCTTATCCCATAGCATACTCTCCTCTGATTCAGACCTAAGATCTCCCTCTATGAGACCTTGTTTTAAAGCAGATATAACTCCACCAGGATCAGTATCTTTTCTTAATCTATCACAATAAAGTGTACAAAATTTCCCAGTTTAGAGTTGGGGGCAGGAAAAGGAGGTGCTAAAGTGATAAACTGTCAAAGTTGGTGGAAATATGGAAAAATACACATTTAGTGGAATTTGAAAAATTACTAGTCACCACCAAATGGAATTTAACATAGAACACTTACTTTATAGCTCACACAAATGATGGAATCCATAGAAATATGCAGGAAAAATGAAATATTAAGAAACACAAATGTTTGAAATAATAGGCCATTAAATATCATTATTTTAATGAATGTTTAATGGCAGAGTAAAATGCATGTTATTTCAAAGGAAGAACTCAGAAGACAGATTTCTAAATATTATATGGTTCCTTTTGTATATAAAAATACACACACGTACTCAAGAAAGGACTGTAAATTAATTCACTGAATAGTAGAATTACTTTTAATTTTTCCTTTTACATTTAAAAAGATAATTAGTATTTTGCTTATATTCACTGAAAAAAAACTGTGTATCAAGCATAATATATTCTCATAGGATCTTTGTTGTAATCACTGGGGATGTTGCTTAAATTGCCTAGCATGCGTGAGGCCCTATGTTCAATGCCCAGTACATTAAAAAAAGAAAAGAAAAGAAATTTCGGAAAGAGGTAGGGGTAATTCTTACTGACACTCTCTGAAAATGGCATTTGAGATGAGCCTCAAAAGGCGAGTGTCGTGTCACAGGAGTATTCACTGGAGGGCAGAGACTCAGTGTGAATGCATGAAAGTAGGAAATCTTACAATTTATGTAAAGAGTTGTGACTGGATGTGTTTATGGTGGAAAATTAATGAGTAGCTGGGACTACAAAATAAAAAGTCTAGCAAAGAATGAAACAAGGACATAGGTAGGTGAAATGGGCCAAGTATTTAAACTAGAGGTTGATGAACTTAAATTCTGGAAGAAGTGAGAGTGCACATCCACCTGAGGGAACTAAGCATGACCCTACTCCAGCACCAGTGTACATGAAGCATGGTTATCTGCTCTTCCCAGAGAATCTGGGAGTCAGAATACTGTGTCAGCGCTGTGTTACGTAAGTACTGGCAAGTGATTCAGAAATTGAAAAGCATGGTACCAAACAAAATAGTAAAATTTATATAGATCACCAATTTATTGTTCCAGAGAAAAAGTGAATAAAAGATGGTTAATATCAAAATGTTGGGCTATTGTCCTAGCTGTGATTTGCTGTATTATCATTAGGACATCACAGACCACAAGAGGTGTGACTTAATGGATTAATAGAGTACTTTAGGAATTTTTATCTAAACTCAAGAGGCAGAAATGCAGAAAATTCTTTTCTTCACAGTATTTTCCAACTGTTTCAATCAGCTGTACATTCTTATGAAAAGAAAGAAGTTCAGATGCTATTTTTAGGTAATTGGCCTCACACACTACTCTTGCACTAATGAAAAGTTTTCCTCTGTTATTCTAATTGTGTGAATGTTGTTATAAAAGAGTTTTGCATTTATAAAGAATTTCCTCTAAAATACTTTCCCCATGTGAGATTTTAACAAACATGAACATAACTCATAGTTACATGATAGAAAATAAAAGATAATTAAATATTTGATCTAAACTAATTAGACATCTGGCATAAAATATTCAATACCTCTTTTCTCATTTTTGTCATGTGTATATGTGTGGGTGTTTGCTTTGTATTTAGGATTTTTTCCAAACAGCCACTGACAGAAGAAATAATTAAAATATGTTTCATAGTCTCCAACCCTAAAAAGCTCCTGCCAAAATCTCGCTAATGCATCCTTTATTTGGACACAAGTCTTTTTTTTTTTGGGGGGGGTTCTTTTCATTTGTTTTTTCATTGATCATAGTTAGAAAAGACAGAGATAAAACTCAATTTTAATTACTCAGAAACTCAAAACCCAGGGGCTGGCAATTTAGCTCAGTGGTGCTGTTGCCTGCCTCACAAGCACAAGGTCCCGAGTTTGATTCCTGATACTAAATATTAAATAAATAAAATTCCAGTAAAGACACTCAAAACCCAGAATCTTATTCACTATGAAAAAGATTTAAAAGGTCCTCTCTTCAAACAGTGGTGGATTCACATCCTGATGGATTTGTGTATACCTTTGTCCTCTATGCTACATTCAAGTGGACAGGTAAAAATCAGATACCAGAAGATCCATTTAATTGGATTATTAAGGACCAAAGGAAAGGGTAATGCACATGTACCTTTATGTAGCTTTTGACATCTGCATTAATGTTTTATTTTGAAGAAATTAAAAATTTCTGGCTTGATACTCCTCTGTGAAACTATGACTGTTCTCATGCAACAAAACAAACAAGGTGTGTTCTAAATTCAGACTCCAAAGCCTAATCTTTCTACTTATTGTACGTTTACATTTATGGGAGCTACTTCTCTAAGGTACAGTTTACAAAACAGAAACAAGATTACCTACTTCATCAGGCTGTTATGAGGATTAAATGATGCAAAGTGATTAGCAAATCCTCAAAACACATTGATTGCTACTGTGGGCCTGCTACTGCTACTGTTATTATTCAAATGGCAGTATTTTATTAAGTGACTACAATAGCTGATTTTGTTCTTATGAAACTCTTTGTAACTTTGAGTTGAAGGCAGTGCCTAGACTGTTAGTCTGTACAGAAAACCTGCTATTGGTGGTCAGTGATTCTAGGCTTATTTTTAGCATTTTTTCCAGCCTGATAATGCAATTCTGTCAAGGTGTTTCAGGTATGGCTTCTTTTTTTGAGTGTGACACACAAAGGGAGGGTGGTATTTCTAATTTTATCATCTGCCCATAAAATTATGTTTTAGTGCTAGCTAATCCATTAATTTTTTAAATATCCTGGTTTTGGCTTATTGATTGCAAAACTGTTCTGTGGCTGAGATGGTGTATTTTGGGTTACATGGTGACTTTTTGTGACCCACAGGGGAGTAATGCAGGGAATGGTTTAGAGAGTCAATTAGCACATGATTCATATCTAGAGTGTGTCATCAGTGAGGTTACACAATCCCAGACTCCAATAAAGCATTTTAAGTCTTTCATACAAAATTGTTTGTGCACACCATTGCAAATATGTCTGCCATAATCCAGAACATAATACCATGGTCCGTTAGGAATCAGAAGAATATGAGGAACTAAAGTAAATGAATAATCCAACAGGATATGTGAGTATCTGTGATTTCCCTTTTAACTAATATCACGGTCATAATGACTTTGTGTTCAGAAGGAACACAATGAAAATGACAGAGAAAGACACACATATACACACACACACACAGAGAGAGAGAGAGAGAGAGAGAGAGAAAGAGAGAGGTGCTTTTAAAAAATTGCTTGAAACAAAGAATAAAAGACATGAGAGAGTACAAATGGTATCTGTGTGGAAAGAGGGCGTCCATATGTCTTTGCAGTAAAAACAGTGGACTCAAAATGTCCCTCTGAAGATTTTCAGCACCTCAGTTGAAACAATGAGGAGGGATGCAGTTTTGCTGAATGACAGTAATGCCTCAGAAACAGTCATTATTTCTTCCTCTTTGGCTACATTCATGAATCACTTCACTGCCCAAAGTTCCCAGTCTTTATATGTCTGTTTGCACTTATGTATATTATATGATTAAAAACTGCCAACTGTTTTTATTATTAAGAAAGCTAACTTATTTTTGAATAATATAGTTATTTGGGACAAACAATAGAAAAATGCAGTCAAGGTACACTTAAAAGGTGGATATTTGAAATTGTAACTATACACCAAAAATCATATGAGAGGTTTAAAAAAATTATCTTTTCTCTTTGCAACAAACAAGAAGGCATGGTAGCTCCATGTTTCACTGGAAGAAGCTGACACTCTCAGAGCTGCGGTAACTAAAACTAAAATACTAAGCAGTGAGGGGCTGCAGTCCAAGCTATTCTGCAAACCCAAATCCCATTCTACGTACAAAGGAAGATGGCCTGTTATGACCTTTATGATTCTCATAAATACCATTTATCAGTCCACAAATATATATATATATATATCAATTATGTGGATATTTAATAAAATAGATACTTTTCTCATGGCAGTAGCCAAGAAGAGTATAGATTTAAGAAGTAAAGGAGAAAATGATTAGTATTATTTTTTTTCTTTTATTGAATTTATTGGTACATTTTAGGTATACAGTACAGTTACATTCATTATTGGGATCTTATACCTTTACGTGACAGGTCTTGGTTCTCACTTTTCCCCCTTGTCCCTGCCCTCCCTTCACCCCCTCCTCCCTCCCCATTTACAAACGCTTTATTTCCATTTTTTTCATTTTCTCATATTTTTTCCCTTATTACCTTTCCCCTACTGTTCCCACTTTCCCTACACCTTTAGCCCTTTGGTTAGTATTATTGAATGGTATAATTATCTTTCTAGGCAGAAATGCATTATTATGTATAAATGATATGAGTTTCTTTTTGAAGTGCAAGGAGTTAAATCTTTTAAAACATCATATATTTATTTAAGAATTTTATAAAAGTCACTGGATTTTCTTACAGTTATCCTGGGGAAAAATTAAAAGATTGATTCCATTCACAGAAGAACAAAAATATATACTTAGAAATAAACTTAATAAAAATATATACAACCTGTATGTGAAACTATATGATTACCATTTAGTTATACAAAATAATACATTAAATAAAGGGAGATTAAACACCTTTGCCTTTCATGCTAAACATATTTAACTATTGTAAAATAAATTTTCCAATTTGATTTCTAAAAGTAACTCCAACTAAAATGCTCTTTTGATTTATAAGGCAGTGATTTTTTTTTCTAATACTGATTTTAAATAGGCTAAAATGGTACCCATTCTGCTGTACCAAACTTTGAACAGCATAATAATTAACATTTTCAAGTATTGATGTAATAGTCTTCAATTGAAGAAAAATGAACCCAACCTCTATGGTAACAGTCACAAGTCACAATTGAGTATAATGAAAATACCATAATTAATTAGTGTGACTAAATAGTTTATTTGATAAATGATAGTGGGATAGTGGGTAGACATTTGGAAAATTAATTAACTAATTATATTACATCCAAATTAGATCAGACAACTCCCCTGACTACTAAAAAATCTTTATTCTCCTCTAATTTGAATATGTATATTACCTTTTGGGCTCCCCTTAAATTAATTATTTTCTATATGACGTGTCTTTAAATTGGAACTCACTTAAAAGTAGAAGCACATGGTACTTCCCAAGCCAGACGCATATTACTGTCCGTGATTTCAGCAGCCAAAATGAGGAAAACCACTAAGGTAGAAGCCAAAAGATTCTTTAGGAGAAGTATGGAAAGCCAATCAGTGATCAGCAAAGTATCACTCAGAAAAAGACTCTAGAGAAAGTGCTCAAAGGAGACTCTTGGTTGCAAAAATAGGTCCAGGGTAGGAGCCGAGATATTTAAGAACCAAGAGTTTTCCTTGAGTGCTAAAAGACCAAAATGAGACAAGGAAGCAGCTCCTTGGAAGGATACTGGGTCACGAAGAGCTGTAAACATGGCCAGTCCTAGTTTCTCTTCAGATAGAAGACAAGAGTATGACTGAGCAGCTCTTTGAGCCCAAAGGCACAGAAAAAGGGAGGAAGATTGAAGGTGGGTTGAAATGGTTAGCTCTCTCTTGTATCCCTGACAAAATTAAAGTCCTAGGATGCTGAAACCATTGTTTATAATTCTCTTCATCAATGCTACTTACTAGATAGTAAGAAACAGAAAATACATTAACAGTTGCCTGATTCGCTGCAATATCACACAAACCCCAAAACACTAGGGAGAAATTGGGCCTCTCAAATCTACATTTTGAAATGTTATAGGAAGCATAAAATGAAAGGCAGCATAAAGATTTTAATAAAATATATACTGGATATTTTACCTTCATTAGAGAATAATGCTTAGCCTCAGCCATAAGGTATTAGCTGCTCAAAGTCTTTTAGCCTCAGGAAGATGATATTGTGGATCTGTTTTTTATTTCTATTATCAAAGTTTATTTGTCTGACTAGCTTGTTTTGGTGTGTTGGTCAATTTTTCCAGTTCTGGGAGAAAATACCCAACACCTACAGTTAAAAAGAAGAGAGGTTTGAGGTGGCTCGGGTCAGCTGGCTCCAGGGCAGACACATCCTGGTGGAAGGGGATGGCAGAGCAAAGCTGCTTAGCTCATGGGGGCTGGGAAGGGGAGCACAGGGGAGGGTGCCAGAGAGAGACACATCCCTGGAGATCACTTCCGCAGCACCCTCTCTCTACCCGGGTCCTACATTAGCCGCTTTGATGAGCGTAACATTCCTGTAATCCAGGCACCTGTCCAGGAGTCTCTTAAACAAGTTTACCATTAAAATTAGCTGGCTTATTTGGTTTAAAAAAGTACTAGTGTGAGTGGTATCAAAGCTGTGTTTTCTTATAAACACTTTGAAATTTCACATTATATTTCAAATCAGGGACTTAGACTCAGTGAATATTTAATATATATATGCGTAGTAAATATCCATGGCCTTATTAATACCATAATTATTATCACAACAAAATTATAAATAGATTGATTAATGAGTTTTTAATATTTTTTTCCTTGATTGGGACAATAGCTGGTAATAGCTAAATATTTTTTTAGTATGTGGTTTTTCTATAAAATGGAATACTATTCAGCCACAAAGAATGAGAAATTAGTCATTCATTAGAAAATGGATACATATTGAGGATATACTCTTAAGTGAAATAAATAAGTCACATGTGTAAATACCAAATAGTTTCTCTGGTGTGAAAAACTATAATAGTACCCAAAATCCTAATGGGATAATTAATAGTGTGAAATGGGAAGAAAAGGCCTAAAGTTGTAGGGAAAGTGGGAAGGGTAGGGGAAAGGGAATAAGGGAAAAGAAAAAAATATGAGAAAATGAAAAAATGGAAATAAAGCGTTTGTAAATGGAGAGGGGAGGAGCGGGTGAAGGGAGGGCAGGGACAAGGGGAAAAAATGAGAACCAAGACCTGTCATGTGAAGGTACAGGATCCCAGTAATGAATGTAACTGTATTGTATACCTAGATTGTACCATAAACTCAATAAAAAGGAAAGAAAAAAAAGATTTTTTTTAGCAATACCATAAACATAATGCCAAAATATAATTGTCCTATTATAGATTGTAGGTAATTATATATTATAATCTTTTTATATCACAATACATATTTAGTATCAATTTAAATTGACAAAACAAGTAATAAACAATTCACTTTAAGAGAGAGAAAACAAGAAGGCAACCAATTGTTTCCATGATTTTGACAAAAACCAGATTAATAAGTACACTATGAATTGGAATTTGATTTATGCATGAAAGATAAGACACAGATTTTAAAAAATAACAGATAATTTAGATAATGTTACATGTTTTTGAATAAAAAACGAAATGGCTTAATATGTGATGTTCATGACACTTAATAGTATTAGTTAATATAAAGTTTTGTAAGATAAAAACAAAGCATTTCTTCCTCAAGTGTGATCTGAATACTGAAGAAATTCAAACAGTGATAATCTCCCCCCCCCAAAAAAACAGCAAAAAAAAAAACCCCCAAAAAACCTTATTCAGTAGAAGCAGAACTCTTAGTTTTGGTTTCCTATGAGTTTATTTATACATTGTAGCTGTTCAGCTATAAACAAATAATGCCTATGTTGTTCTTTAATAGTTCTCCTCACTGTCTATGATTGAATAATTTTTAAACACATCAGACTGCAGAGATAATTCAACTTTATAACGGATATGCACATGGATTTTATTTCAACAAACTCAAAATGTGAAGAAAATTCCAGTTTTAATCATAAACTATTTGCTCTTTGTAGCATACATATAAAATCTTGTTCTTATAATATGGAATTGTTTTCTCCTTTCTAGGAGCCTTTAAAAACTGATAGCATTTGACTTTAATTTTCCAGAACTAACAGTAACATAAGTTTCTGGTGGTGTCATTTGAAAGGCTTTACTGTGTTGCTTTAGAATTGAGGTTAATTACTTTTCGTGGACCTCTTTGGTCCATTAGGGACTAAATGAGGTCCAAATAAATTTCCTGATATGCTAGGGGTTGAAAAAGGATAGGACAGAGAAAAATAAAAAGAAACTCTGAATTGTTGCTGAGACTGTTTAGTTACTGGGAACACGGCTTTCCTCAGATTCCCAAGACTTTCTAAAGCCTTTCTAAAACCTATTCAAAGTGTGGAGAAGGGGACGAGGCACCTCAGTGTCATGTGAGAGCTTATTAAATAGGGAGGGTCATAGTTCTCCTGGGAATTACTGAATTAGAAGCAGCATTGGATAGAAATATTCAGGTGACTCTGGTGCACATTAAAGTTCAAGACTTTTTATAAAAAGTTAAGTCCGGGAGTCCTTCCCTAGTGTCTGTTTTAGTGGCTGAAAACCCCCTTTTTAGTACCCAGCCTTTCTTTATTTCATATATTCCCAAGGATGTGAAACTATAGGTAAGAATTATCTCACAAAATTTTATAGTAATTTACATAAAACCTTCAAAGTAGAAGGCTAATAAATTCTCTTTGAAGAAAATTTGATGCAGCTATTAAAATATTAATTTGATTCAGCTCAGAGCATCACAAACCTGGCCACTGTTTTCCTTATATGAGGCTTACAGAGGCTAAGCAGTTAATAACCAGAGGTCTGCACATCAGTCCGCTTTTGCAGTGTTTTATCCAATAAAGATCAGGAGATTTAGGATTAATTTTTTCAGTGGCAATGGAAATTTGAAAGCAACAGCTAACTTAATTCTTTTGTTCTCCTAGACTGTTTCGAGGGTTCATTTGTACAGATACATTCTTATGTGTGTACAGTGGATAAGCCCACTCCAAACTGAATTAAAAGATAGCAGAGCTTGTCGCTATTACAAAATAAG
The DNA here is from genome assembly GCF_012274545.1 of Fukomys damarensis. Taxonomy (NCBI): domain Eukaryota; kingdom Metazoa; phylum Chordata; class Mammalia; order Rodentia; family Bathyergidae; genus Fukomys; species Fukomys damarensis. Next base: position 33,261,697 of record NW_022900940.1, read on the forward strand.
CTCTACCTTCTGAGGTAGATCATTGTAAAGTTCAGCATGTCACGGCCGTAAAAATAAAAGATAATTTTGAGAAAGAATCTAAGATAACATTTTATCCACAAAACGGAGCTCCCGACCAAGATACTATTTGGCCAAGGAAATGGCTTGGTAAATAGAATTCCACTCTTAGGGCTTAAGCAAGCCGTACAGACTGTGTCAGAGTGAGCAGAAGGCGTGGAATGCGTCCCCATATGTTAGCTAATTCCATTTGATATGACAATGTCTGTGAAGGGTATAATCAATCATAAAAACATTTTAATAAGTTATAAACTTTACTGTAAAATTTAATCAACTTATTGTGTTGCTCGTGGTCCAACTCTATCACCAAGCTACACCTCCAGCCGGCATGTTTGAAATGTAAGGGTAGAGATGTTATTGTATTCATTGGCTTATTTTTGTTTCTTTCAACTATTTAGCTAGAATGCTATTTGAGGGGGGTTTTGCACGGTGTGTACTCACAGACAGATCTAGCTCCCCACCTCTCACCGTGGAAAGGAGGAGTGAGTATCTCCATGTCCCAGTAATTACAAACGCGTGACTCTGGCTTGGACATTGCGTTCTCCCCTTAGGAACTGTGTGAATCAGAGGTTGCCAGGAACTCTGGACTTCTTCACAGGGTCTAAAAAGACATAAACACGTTCGGGCCCTTCTTGCAAAATGTCAGCTGAGATTCTTGTACAGGGGAAATTGAAACTGCTTTACAGTTCTTTCCCTGAGACTTGTTCTCTAGCCTAATTCTGAGCCTGCAAGCCCTACTAATAAGTTCCTTCTTGCTTTCTTCTTGCAATCAAGAATCATAACTGATCCAGAAACATCACCTTTTCACAAGACATGAACAGCATTGCTTGCTGATGTAAGTTTGGGCAGGTGGCCGGCATTTGAGAACGGCCTGTTAGTGGTAAAAGCAGAGGCGGTGGGTGTGGTAGCTGTGGTAATAGTGACGGTCACCAGCTACAAGGACATACTGTGCACAGACCCTAGACGAGGAGGGCACCTAAGTGGGTCTGTATTAATGCATCCATTTCACAGAAGAGGAAACTAGGATTATTCTACACAAAGCCACATGAGATTATTTGGTCAAAATCACACACCCAGTAGAATTCAAATCTCAAATCTTTTAAGCTTGAATTTAGAACTCTTTATTAGGATCCTATGATGCTAGATCCTCAAGGACCAATTGATGTCATTAACCGAATAAAACAATATATAGATATATGATTGAAGCATAAGAAAATATGGGAGATCTTCTTACATATTTTTTCCTTTGCAGTATATACTGGGGATCAAAGCCAGGGTCTTGTGCATGCTTGAAAAGCAGTCTACAGCTGAGCTGTATCCCCTGTCCTTCCTACACACGAGTTTAGTGATGTTCTCTTAAAGATAACAAAGCCTCCTCAAAAAGGACAATCAAAATATTTCTTTGTTGCTTAAATGAAAATTAGATTTTAAAAAGAACGTAGATTGTTGTGACATGTCTCTTTAATACAGTATTAATATTACCTTCAAAGTGCTATATCCAAATCCCCTAAAAATTTGACACAGCCCATCAAACTTTAGGATGGATATAAGATCTATCTCTTCTGTTAGCCTTGAAAAAGAAACCTATATGTGCCCAATTGTGAGCCTATGTAAAAGCTACTAAATTTTCAAAGATTGGCTATCAAGTACAAAGCTGATATAGGTAAATTGCTAGGGAAATACAAAAGCTTATAATACATTATCTAGCATTACAACTAAAACCAGATGTCAGCACTTTTTAAATGATTTCTAAATAGTTTCCCCATATAAAGTGGTTTATATTCACTGGTCAAAGTTCATGTTGCTTTTTTCGATGAGAAATAGTTGTCATAATAATATTATAATGATAGTTAAAATAACTCATATTTATTTAGCACTAACTAGGTGTCAGGTAGAATGGAACACTACACATACGTCATGTGATTTAATACTGCCAGCCCCCCAAATTTAGACACTGTTATGATGGTTGTTTTACAGATTGCACATGAAGCACAGTTCCCATTTCCCTGTGTCCTATATTCAAAAGACCTCTGCTTAAGACAGAACTAACTCTATGTCTTACGTTAGCCTTAAGATAAATTACAAGCTGTAAGGCTTGTCACCAACGGTCTTTAAAGATCTGGTCCCTGCCTGCCTACCTCTTCATCCTTATTGTCTTACTACTATTGCCCACTATTCACCTGCCACACTGGTTTAGCGAACTGCTAATACAAGCATGTCCCTGCTTTCCTAGATGCCCTTTCCTCGGCATCTGTGTGTAGAGGCAAGACCTAGCCAACCTATAAAACTTGGTTCAACTCTAGAAAGTCTTTTCTGATACTCTAGCTAGATTTATTTGCCACTCACCTGTGCATATTCTTCTTATAGACTGTAGTATCATTTTTTAGTGCCTAACACAGGATTAAGCATGTAGTGAGTGCTTAAACATATTTTTCTAATGAATGACCAAAACTTCATAATCACCTATTTGTTTGTCTCTTAATCTCCCTAGCTAGAGTTTGCTAAGGCGCCATTCCCTATACTTTCATAGCATGAGAAATTTATTAGATGGATTTCTAGACAAGGAGGTAGGGAATCTAGGTTTTTGTGCCGTGATTGTTACTTAGTAATTGAATGACTGAACATTGACTCATTCGACGATTCCTTTTTGTGCCCTTGCCATGTGCCAAGAGCAGTGTACTGCAGAGGCAGTGCACTGAGGCAGTGGGTACACCAGACTAAACCCCTCCATCATGGCGCCCACATAAATGCAGCCTGATTTCTCCTGATCAAATGAGAAGGCTGTCCTGAGGTCCTTCTAGATCTAAAATTCCACAAAAAATAAGTAAAACCTCAAGATTTCCTATAGTATTGAAGTACATAAAAACATGAAATAGTAGCACAAAGTAAATCATTTCATAATTAGCTTATGATGTAACAAGCCCCCCCAAGGAATTTTTTTCTAAGCAAAAATAATGTTATAAAGAAGCGAGCATCTTTTAAATATTAACTTTAATTTGGTGTCATACACTCTTAAGTAGTTGGTCTGCCAAAGATAAAAGAAGAATGGAATTATTACAAGGGAAATAACAATGGGTAGAAAAGACTGGATAAAGAAGATGTGGTTTTTCTATAAAATGGAATACTACTCAGCCAGAAAGAATGAGAAATTAGAGTCACTCATAGGAAAATGGATGCATATTGAGGATATACGCTTAAGTGAGATAAATAATAAGTCACACATGTATAAATACCAAACAGTTTCTTTGGTGTGAAAAACTACGATTGTACATAAGATCCTAATGGTGTAATTGACAATGTGAAATAGGAAGAAAAGGGCTAAAGGTGTAGGGGAAGTGGGAAGGGTAGGAGAAAGGAAATAAGGGAAGAGAAAAAAATATGAGAAAATGAAAAAATTGAAATGAAGTATTTGTAAATGGAGGAGGGGGTAAAGGGAGGGCAGGGACAAGGGGAAAAAATGAGAACCAAGACCTGTCACGTAAAGGTACAGGAGGATCCCAGTGATGAATGTAACTGTACTGTACACCTAAAATGTACCAATAAACTCAATGAGAAAAACAAACAAACAAACAAACAACGAGCAGAAAAGAATTTTGCCTCCAGGAAGATGAATCTGTTCTAGTGTTACTTAGAAACGTAAAGAACAATGTGCTCTCTAACTGGGTTTTATTTGTGTGATGAACTTTTTGATTCATGTCAATTGAGCTAAAAAGGTAAAACTTATTACTAATGAATAATTGCATAATAAAAATTAAATTAACCTAGACTTTCTGCTGCTTCATTATAGAAGTAGGGAAGGTCATAATTATTTAATTTGTATACAAATCTCAGCTGGAGAATGTTTCAGATGAACAAACAATACAAAGAATTGTATAGGAAGGTAAATTCCTCGTTCAATTGTATAAACACAATATTCACAGAATATACCACCTTCCTAGTCATATTCTGAGAGGTGTTTGGACAGGAAATCTAATTCTCTCAAAATAAATACGTAGACATTCTTATCAGTTATACTTGAGTAGTCTAGTCAATTCCCTGACATTCCATAAGCACAGAATACACTTCCTGGCCCACTCTCAAACTAGTTGGACACAGGATGATTGACATTAATGGCTTGTGTAGACCCTAAGGTATCAGGAGAATATATATGAAAATACACAAAGCATACAACTTTGCCTTAGTTTTTCTATGACAGTAATAATCATGGAGCCTAAAAGAGGCTTTCAAGTTACATGATGGACTTCCTTATGTTATAGATGAGGAAATTGATGCCTCGAAAGGTGAAACACTTATTGAAAATCTACTAGTTGGTTGGTGATTGAGCCCTGGTGACGGGGAAGGTGACTGCCCCAGGCCAGCACCCTCCTGCCACTGCCCCACACCAACGCTGTCTCTATGGGGTGGACTTCCAGCTCTCAATCTTCCGTTCCTTACACACAAACGGAACAGCAGCGCCAAGGAAGTGGTAATCGCGCAGCTCAGGCTGTTGGTTCCTTTCTTCTTGTTAAATAAATACCTCTGTATGTTGGTGGGAAGCAAGCAACAGCTACACTGTACATCAGAAGCTGCAGGACTGACATGTCGGAAAAGACAGAAAGCTTTCTTCATGCAACTAAATTTGAGAGCGTGAATAAGCTGAATTTCCTCGTCTGGAGACTCTCAGACTAGACAAGCTTTACTAATTTCTGTATGTATATGTCTGGGGCACGAAGGAAATTAGGTCACATCTCAAAAGGAATCAGGTGCTGACCACAAGTCAGAATATTAATATGGATTCCAAATAAGGGACAGCAATGACCCAAATAGAGAATATGTGATGAAGGCGAACGTTTTAATCAAAGCACAGTTGAGACCTGGATCTCTCTCCTTCCCTCCCTCTCTCTTCTCCTTTCCTCTGCCTCACTCTCTCTCTCACTGGATTTCACTCTGCAGTTTATCCCTTTTCAAGGCTTCCAAGAATTGAGACCCACAGCAAAGCGTAAAAGGTGCTTTGATAAGAAAGATTAAAAAAAGCACTCTGAAAAGAAAACTATCAGAACGTATCAACTGCTTTGTGGAGTTCATAAATAAAGTAAAAAAGGACAGAGGCATTTTTAAAGAAGCTGGATAGGAGATTCACTTTCCTGATCCTTTTTTCCTAGGGTCTCCAGGGATGCCCTTTGAGGGTTTTGTGTATGTCCTATGGTGAAAGAGTGGCATTTAGAAACACCGGCATGGGGATATTCCAAATAAATTCTGTCACGGAGTCCTGGTAGGAAAAGTTGTGGCATTTCTGTCTCTCAGGAGTCTCCTGTGGCTTTATTCCTGTGCAAAGGTCTGAAGTTTCTTTCAAACATTCAAGATTGATTTTTGGTGGAGATGATGAGTGAGGGATTTTTCTAGCCAACTAAGAAATAGATTCTTTTGATTAAATGTCAGATTAAGACAAAAAAATCTAACATAAAGTACTATGACAATTCTCTAAATAAAGTGTGACTGAGAAGAAAGTAGATATTTTAGGATGAAGGTTATGTCTTGATAAATTTATTTTCTGTTAATTTGTGGTAGTTAATATGAGTTTTAAAAAGCATTCTTGTGCATAATATCTCAGATTCATTTATGCAGACTTATGTAACACTTAAAAAAATCTTTAAATTTTTAGATTATGGGGATAAAAAGTTTTACACACGATATTTGAAAATATCTTGTCCTCTCTGGCATAACAGATTCTTAAACAGTGATAAATGTGAAGAGGGTGCCATTATTATTGCTCTCCTTTTTTTTTAAGGGAAGAGAGGAAGGGATTTTTTTCTAGTAACACGCCACCTCAAGTATAAGGGATTATTTTCTTACAATTTGAAATAGTGTACACCAGTTGACCAGTGATTTACTGTTACTAGCTCTGCATTGAAATGTGCCAAATTAAGATCACATATTTATGTGAATGGCTTTACAGCCTAGCTGGTTATTTTGAATAGCTTAGATAGTTTTCAAGTTACCTTAGGCTGAAAGCTTAAACTTCCAATTTTATTTTAAATATGAAGTCGTTCTAGAAAACTATTTGAAAGAAATCACTAGTATCATAGAGAGAGGGAGAGAGAGAGAGAGAGAGAGAAATTGGCAGTCAGAAGAAATATAGTTATAGATTCATCTTTCACCTCCTCCAAATCCTAGACAACCTTCCCTTTCAATTTAAAAATGGAAAATGTGACAAATGTAATCCCTTACCAACTTCCCACTTGAGAAGGCTGTTGTCTTCCCTCTCCATCTTTCCAATGACATACCAGATGCACGCCATCCAGTGTGCGAGGAGGGCAAACATGGACATGAGCAGAGTCAGGACGATTGTGCTATGCTGGGAATAACGGTCCAGCTTCTGCAGAAGACGCAAAAGGCGCAGCAGCCGTACAGTTTTCAGGAGATGCACCAGGGACACCTGTGGTGGGAGAGAGCAGCACAAGCTTGCACACGGGTAAATCGAAGCCGCAAATGTACTTTAACTTACGGCCTTTCTGAACCATTTCAAAATAGCATAGTCTTGATTTTACTTCCCAAGATCACTTTTTTTTTCAGCTTTAATTGAGTTTATTGGTACATTTTAGGGATAAAGTACAGTTACATTCATTGTTGGGATCTTGTACCTCTACATGAGAAGTCTTGATTCTCATTTTTTCCCCAAGATCGCTTTTATGAATGTTTCTTTGTCGATGCACTATATCAAGAGGTGATAAGGTAAAGGAACATTGGATAAAGGTAAGGTAAGGAAGCGAATTAAATTTGAGTAAAGTCTTACCATACTTAATTAGGATTTATATCTTTTTCTCCACTTGACTGATTAAAGACAATTTCATAGCCAGGTGGAAGGGAAGAAGGGAGGAAAGCAGAAAGGAAGAAAAGTGTAAGGGCAGGAAACAGGAGGTTGTATATGATTGAAATGCATTATGCACATTGACATTGCCCCAAACCAGGTGAAACTCATGGACAGTGTGATGGGGAGAATGATTAAAGTGTGTTATGTGTGTGTGTGCAAATCTGGCAAAATGCAACCCTTGACTCTATATAACCAAAGTACACAAATAAAAAAGTTACAGGAAAAAAGAAATGCCATCTTACCAGAATTATTTACCTTAAACTTTGTGTGAGCAGTAAGTTTTTGTTGTGTCAGGTCTCTGAAATGTGAGGTTATTTGTTATTGTAAAACCTGTCATGATTAATGTACTTTATTAGAAAATTTTAAAAATTAAAAATAGGTTGGAGGAATGTAAAAAATTGATGTCATACACTCGGATACACAGCCGAAACCTATGGTGCCAAGTCTGCACTTGGACATTTTCACCCCATTATACACTTTTTTTGCAACCCTACTTCACCCCTATGTGAGGGATTTGCTTTATAACAATAGTTTATATAGATTAAATTAACTTGTTGATTAATTATGTTGCTTCTTACGTTATCAGTGGGCAGAGAAAAAATTTGCCTCAAACATATACCTTCTGAGCTTTCATTCAAAAAGGTGCTTTAAAAAACCAAAATCAAATGGAACAGAACTTAAAAAAAAATATGAAGTCCTACCTTTTCATGAACTAAAGAGGTAGACTTAAATTTAAGTGGTTCTTTTCCTGACTTTTGAGTCCAGTTGAAAAATATGTATTGTTGGTATCTACCAGTTTGGTCACTGTCACTATTTAATGAGTGGTGCTCTTAACACACACTCTTCTCACACTCTCAAAGAGCCTCAAAGAATGTTCAAGAGTGGAAAACACAAAATATTAACTCATGTGAAAATAGAGTTTGCCAAACTTCTTGACCTTATCTAAATTCTTAGGGGTGATTGTAAGTAAAAAGGAAGCGGTTGGTTTGTAGGATATGATTAACTACAGTCTTCCTTCTATGGAGCACAATCATAAACAAAGTCTTTCTTTTGTAATTGGCTCAAGTCAGTTGACTTCTAATCCTTTCCTCCATTAGTCATCTTCCTTTATCGCTGACAAAAACATACCTAGAACAGTGCCTGAAATGTGGTAGATGTTCAATAAATCCTGATTGGATGAGTGAATGGATCATCAAATTAAAATATAAAATACTTCAACTTCGACACAAAAATAAGTATTCAATAAGATCGTGCTCAATCCTAATTTTGTGAATTATTTTATACTCATCTACAACAAAACCTCAAAGAACTTGAGGCACTTTCACTTCTGGAACTTGCCAGTCAGTCATCTGTTCTTTTATTTCCCTTTGTTATTCTGCTGTGTTGAGTTTTACTTTCTTCTCCTTACCAGTGAAGCTCTTACCTATCATTCCTCAAGCTCGTGGTAAGACAGATGGTCACATGTTAAGATTCTGCAGTCCCTATATTGTCACTTAGAGAAATTGCCAGGGATGGAGTTTATTGGATATGTTGGTAAACTTGATAAGTATGGGTAGTTTTGTAGGTGAGAAGTCCTAAATGAAGGAAGACTATTGAATACATGATATCGGTGCAGTCTCTCCATATTCTGTCCAGAAAAAGGATGCCCAAGGAAAAAATGGAGAGCTGCCCTCATATCCAAAAAGAAAATCATGTGCAAATACCAGATACATGAACCCATATATCCAGGATGAGTCAGTCCTTATTATGTTGCTAGCACAGTTTGTAAAAAATGATACTTGCTCTCATCAGAATCCACGGCTTTTTGCTATAAATGTGAATTTTGTTTTGCTGAATGACAGAAAGAGGCACATTTGATCTAAATGTAAATATGTAGTCTGAAAAGAGGATTTTTATTAATAATGTTATGTCTTATAGCACCTTCCATAGTGACGTACAAAGTAGGTTTCCATAAGTAAATGTGAGTTGTAGTTAAAACATTTATAGGCAGCACAAAAGCTAAAGTACATAATATGTTTTTTGGTGGCTGTAATGCATCTCTTTATTATCATCTGTGGAGACGCACTAACTGGACACTTTTATACATGTAGGGCAAACACATTTGTTTGTCTCTTTTCTAAGTCTGCAGTATAACAACATAATAGCATAACATGTTACTCTTGAGAAGGATATACAACACTTTGAGCAAGTGTTTCTGTTCAAACAGAAGTTTTCATATTCACTAATGTATTTGAGGAGAATGACAAATTTATGTGCCAATTTTTAAAATGATGATGTGCTCAGTCCCTTGAAAAGCATACAAATAATCATGAAAAGAGAGATTTTCTCTTTCCTTTTTTTCTTTCTTTCTGACTTAGATGTCGATGTATATACCTTGCTTTCTTTATAAAGCATTTTTGTCAGATTCACAGGACACAATGGTTGAAAGGGAGAATAAGAGCATTGGAAAGGGAAATATGTGAATTAGATTATTCTAATATGAGAATTAGGCTTTTATAATTCCTTTATCCACATTAATTTTACAGAATGAAGATGTTAATATGTAAATGTATGCTAAACAATTTTATTATTGTTATAACATATATACACATTTAATATTTAACATTATCTTATTTGTTCATTATCCAAAGACACATGGAATATAAACATTGTATCAGTATTTAGTAGCAAATTAATTTAAAGCAGAAATTTCTTCAATGACATTTATTTAACGATTTACCAGGGGCATTCAGAAAACTTTTTAACATATTGTGAATTATATATTTCTTTTAGATTCTTTTGCATGCCTGCAAAAACCTTATTTTAAGTCATTATGCTTTCATTATAGTATACTTATCTAGTCAAATACAATCTTAAAAGCACTTTAGAAAGCCCAGATAATTCACTGTAGCACTGATTGATATTTTATACAAGATTTTTCCCAGGAGCTTTTCTTTGAGTTGCATTACAAACCTTTTAATGATGTTCACACTTTCAACCTCCCAACTTAAAAAGATTACTATTATATGGGCAATTAACAAGTGTACTGATCAGGACCACAGCTTCACATTTATGTTAAAGTCAATAATGACTGTATTTGAAGCATTGATCACTTTGTTTAATTTTGAAAGCCAACTATTTACATTCTTAATGTGATTTCTATGAGAGGTTGCCAATTGACTAGAAATTTGTTTAATTAGAACTAATTTTAAGTAAATTTTTACAGGTTGAAGTTGTTTATACTAGCAGAAAATTGCATTCGTGATCCAAAGATGATTTCTTATTTATAGGGAAGCACTTTAAGAGTGTCAATTGTTAAATAGTAAAAATAGTTACTAGAACTAGTGGGCATGCTTTTCGTTTTTCCTGTGAAGATTCAGGTGGAGAAGAGGCTCAAGGGAGAAAGAGGGGAAGGTACAATTCAGAATGCAAACTCCAGGTGACTCTCAAGTGTTTTGTTGGTCAATTAGGTTCTGCCTCACCCAACATTTTAAAAAATATTTCTAAGAAATGACTAAATTCCCTTAATTTAATTTCAGCAATCCTCCCTGTCTTGAACTGTCTTCAGTTGATTTTGTCAGTGGATAATGAAATACTCAAGAGGTAAGGAGTTAAAGATCATAAAATGAGGAAAAATAACTACCAATTCTCCACCAAATTTTTGAGGCAAATATTGTATTTCTTTATTCACTAAAAAGAGGAATGCAGGTTCCCAAAGATATTTCCTTATCCAAAGATTTATTTAGTGAATCACTATTTATGCTAAATTCAAGCTCTTATATATAAATGTTCTAAGTACATAAATAAATGGGAACAGGTAATGCAGATTTTTAAAAAATGTTATTTCCTTAAAGTGGATTAATTGGCTTGTATATTATTGGTCATCTTGCATCTTTGTTAAAAAGGACACAAAACCCAGGAAGCATAAACTTGGAACATATGAAAAGTAAGCAGGAGCAGAAACCAGCGTAAAGCCCCTGTGGAAGGGAGATCTTTGCTCACCACTGTGACGTTGAAAGCATACAGGAGATCAAAGGGCAGGGCAGCGATCAAATCAATGATGAACCAAGTTGTCACATAGTGGATGCAAATGGATCTTGCTTCGAAAATAACTTGGCCAGACTTGCTGACGTAAGTTGTTCGGAAATTTAAAATAATATCTGTTCAGGGAAAATAAAAATGAGGGGGGGGGAACAGGAAGAGAGGGAAAAGAAATAAAAGAAAGGGCAAAAGAACAGGAGGAAGGAAGGAAAACAAGGAGGCAAGGAGGAAAGGAAGAAAACAATCACATACAATGAAGCAAAATTAGATAAGCAGAAATCTGCCTATTTCAGCTTACTATTCAAAATACTCTTGAGAGATCTAGTTCAACACAATGGACAGATACTAAAGAATGGTGAGGAAAGTAATATTTTCTAGGTATTTAACATGGTTCACACTTGGGATTACGTATTGAGATAATTAAAATAAATAAGTATAAAATTAGTAATAGTAAAAAATATATGCTCACTCTGCACAGACATGGTTCTAAGAGCTTAGCATGGTTTTTTCACTTCCTCCTAAAACATCTCTTAGAGTAGACAGTATTACTCCCATGTTAAATAGGCAAAAATGAAGTCCCAGGGAAGAAAAAAAACTCAACCAAATCACATGGCCAACAGTGGCAGAGATTATTTTGAATGTGAAATTTGTGCAATACTACTTAATTCTATGGATAAAAGTTTTACTGATCTCTGGGAAGACATGGATTTCATCTCTGCCTGAAGTCATGCCCATTAACAAAATACCAGGAGTTTATTTGTGTTTATAAGTGAAATCTTCCTTTAAAGATATAATTTATGCGATAATTTCCACTTGTCCTCCTACAGTGTTATTTTATTATATATTTATTGAGCTTTTCACGGTACCTGAGTCCTCACGAATGTCACTTTAATGACAAAGCAGCAACCAAGTAGGCCATGGGAAACTCACTTGGGCTGCTGTGGAAAGAGAACTCTGAGACTGACACCTTGCTTTCTGGGTTAAATATCAATAAAGTATTTTCCTTGATTTGTTTTGAGCAGACCACAGGAAATTTCGGGATCGGTACACACATAAAAGGGCAGGAACTATTGAGAATTTTATAGACTGGTGACTAACAGAAGTTGTCTATGGAACTTCGTTTTTGGAGAGTGCCTTGGTTCAGTTACTCAGAGAAGAATATGCAGGAAATAAATATCTTGGTCAATGAGAGAAGAATTCAAGGAGTTGTGAATTCAATGCTAGGTTTTGAGGTACATAATTATCAGATGAACTGGAGTACTCTTCACAGCTAATTTATTTATTTTTTACTTAAACATTATTTTGGGGGGAGACAGGGTCTCACTATGTAGCTCAGACAGGCCTTGAACTCACTGGGATTCTCATGCCTCAGCCTCCCAAGTGCTGGCAGGCATGCACCATCATGCCTAGCTTCACAGATAATTTAAACCATTAAAAATAAGAATAGTGTGATACGAGGTAAAGAATTTGTTGGTGTTATGATCATAACGATAGTGATGAGTAATTTCTGAGAATTCTTATTTTACATTTCTGTATCATTTTTAAGTTTCATCTTATGTTTGCAGACAGGAAAATTCTAAGATAACTTACAGTGATCCTTGCTTTCAAATGATCTCTTTCTCTTGTTAGGGCAGGATATGCAGATGTATCAATCTATGATTAGGTTCCATATTTTTTACGAAAGAGACAGCATCCTGGGCTACCTAATCAGGTAAATTCTCTGAAATAGAGGACTTTTATTCAGCTGGTGACAAGGGACTGGAAATCAGTGAGAAGAACGTGACTGTCATGTCAAGGAGAGTTCCTGTGACAAGGAACAACAGGTGGGCTCTCCTTACTGAGAGGAACCAGAGACTGACGTCCAGTAGGAAAATGTAGACCTCAGTCCTGTAACCATGAAGAGATGAATTCTTCTGACAGCTACATGGGACTCAGAAAGAAATCTGAGGTCAAGAACAAAACTCTGCTCAGCTAATGCCTTGATTTCAGCCTTTTGAGTCCATGGGGAAAGAATCCAGCTAAGACATACGTGGATTTCCTACCCTATAGAAACAGTGACTTAATAAATAGGTGTTGTTATAAACAGATATATTTGTGGTGATTTGCTGTGCAGCAGGAAAAACAAACACATTTGTTTTCTCACTGTGAACTGTTAACACACATATTCTTGATCTTTTTTGTGGTACCAGGGATCGATCTAAGGATTTTGTGCTTGTGAGGCAGGCAGTGGAACCACAAAGCTAAATCCTTGGCCCAACACACTTATTCTTAACATGAGCCCAGTACTGTTTTAACCTTTTGTAATTTGTAGTCTCATTGATTTCTTATAATAATACTAAGAGGTAAGCACTTTATTAGACACTTTTACAGATGAGGAAATGCAGACATGAAAGGATCAAGTGACCTGCCCAGAGCCTTGTAGATGATGATCCTGAAACAGCATTACATTCTTCAAGCTAATTAGTGAAAGATTTGACTCTATGTCTCCTGAGCTCTAATTCAGCGCTTTGGGTTTTGTTTCTTCACCTTGACTAGCCATGGCACTGGTCTGGAAGAAAGTTCTGAGTGACCCCAAAAGAAAGCTATAATTGGTTCAGTAAATGATCTAACATTTACAACTGGCATTACCAGAAGTCACATTTTTGCCAAAATTAAAAAATACCCAGATATTTTCATTGTTAATATTAAAAATTTGGAAGGATGAAGCTAACAGATAAGGCATTTATGCAAGATGAAAGAATTCTGGGTGATTTCCACTCCTGGGTACAATGCTATTCTGGCAAAGGACCAAGGCACCACTGATGTGGTCCTGGGAGGCGGGGAGCAGAGCGGGAAATGCCATCAGTTTCTCAGTGTGGAACTTTTCATTCCTCCTCTTTGATTTTCAAGGCTCATGTGTGTCTGCGCTGGCCTGGCAATTTAACACATTATGCTGTGATTTTTGAAATACAGCAGACATTTCAAGGTCAGTGTTTCCAGAAGGAAGCTCAGGTGAGGAATATCAGGCCTCATTTTCTTGGTGAGAAATCTAGAACTGTTTCTTAAGGCTGTTAGTGATGCTTGATTTCCACAACACAGGCTGAGGTTAAGCCTGCCAGTTTGTTATAACAGTGAAGGGATAATGCTGCTGGATAAAAGGAGTAACTTTCAACATTCTGTAGCAGAGTAGGATGACTATGACTGATAGCAATTAAATGTATATTTCAAAATAGCTAATTTAATTTGAATGTTTCTAGCGCAAAGAAATGATGATTTTT